>NC_054834.1:75728317-76047253 GCF_018345385.1 Vulpes lagopus
GTCGCCGACATGCAGCTCTTTGTCCGCGCCCAGGAGCTACACACCCTCGAGGTGACCGGCCAGGAGACGGTCGCCCAAATCAAGGTAAGGCTGCGTGGTGCTTCCTGGGCATCGTCCTCTGAGGGGACGATGAAGAACCCTTCCTGAGTTCTTCAGTCTCGCCCCCCGCGGGATCGCCGATGAGTCCTATTTTTCCCCGTAGGCTCATGTAGCCTCGCTGGAGGGCATCGCCCCGGAAGATCAAGTCCTGCTCCTGGCAGGCTCGCCTCTAGAGGATGAGGCTACCCTAGGTCAGTGTGGAGTGGAGGCTCTGACCACCCTGGAGGTAGCCGGCCGCATGCTTGGAGGTGAGTTGGGGAGCATAGTCCTTTGAAATGTTTGTAAGCCCATAATGGGTGTGGAGTGTGGAGTTCAGTATCCTGAACTCAGGGTGGTTCTTCCTGTTTACCTCCCTCATTGAGAGGTCCTTGGGAGACTGAGCCAGAATGTAGTTTTATTTCAGTTACTTACCCTGTTTTCTCACAAAAATCAAGTCAGACTAGATTCCTGGAAGTGTTTTTCACTTGTGTTTAAAGTCAGGGGCTTGAAGATCCTGAAATGAAACCATGGAATGTACCATAGAAAACACTCTCAGTCAGAGGTTATATCTCTACAACTTTGTTCTCATTCCTTGTTGGTCTGGTTTCTTTAAAGACTTGAGTTGAGAAAGAAAGGATTCTGCTGGGCGGGTCCTTCTTGCTCTCCTAACTGTCTTTTGACTGTTCCCACCCCAGGTAAAGTCCATGGTTCGCTGGCCCGTGCTGGGAAAGTAAGAGGGCAGACTCCCAAGGTAGGTGAAAGTATTAGTGGGGTGTTTAGACTTTGGGTTTTGTTGTTGTTGTTGTGTTTTGTTTATTTGTGAGGGTTTTTTATGCGTTTTGTTTTAAATCAAAGCTAAGCCAAGCAAGACCTTTGGTCTTTCCTCTGTCTGCCTTCTCCCTCTAGAATTAAGACTGAGGGAGGGATCCCTGGGTGGCGCAGCGGTTTGGCGCCTGCCTTTGGCCCAGGGCGCGATCCTGGAGACCCGGGATCGAATCCCACATCAGGCTCCCGGTGCATGGAGCCTGCTTCTCCCTCTGCCTGTGTCTCTGCCTCTCTCTCTCTGTCTCTGTGACTATCATAAATAAATAAAAAATTTAAAAAAAATAAACTAATAGAATTAAGACTGAGGGAATGCATAAAAGGTCAGCCAAGGTTTGATCATCCCTCCCTTTTCCCAGGTGGCCAAACAGGAGAAAAAGAAGAAGAAGACAGGCCGAGCCAAGCGACGAATGCAGTACAACCGACGCTTTGTCAATGTTGTGCCCACCTTTGGCAAGAAGAAGGGCCCCAATGCCAACTCTTAAGTCCATTGTAATCCTGGCTCTCCCCAATAAAGCCACTTGGTTCAGTCATCTCATTGTTTGATCTTCACACGCAGAGTCTCAGCACAGATACACGGTTTCTAGGGCTGGTGTGTTCATTAGAACATTGAGGCCTGAGTCTTAATTTCTTGCCACTGTCAAGTTGGAAGATGCAGGGGCCCTTGGCTAGGATGGAGAAGAAATGATAAACTCTAAGAAAAGGCTTACCATGAAATTGGTAATCCAAAGATAGCAACTTAAAGATTTATTTACTTGAGGGAGGGGCAGAGGAAGAAAATCTATAAGCAGACCCCCATCTGAGCATGGGGTTGGACACAGCTCCATCTCAAGATCTGAGCTGAAACCCAGAGTAAGATGTTTAAACAACTGAGCTGCCCAGGCGCCCTGTTCTTGTTCTTTAAACAGACAATAACAATTCTCAGGAGGATTATGAAGACATCAGTAGAGGAGTTTGAGTAAAAAGACCTCTATCAGGGAAGGCTAATCTGACCTTTCCTGAACTTGAGACCAGCTATGACTTTAATGGAGTCCAGGGCAGGGGTCTAGTCTGTACCTATTTGGGAAAGTGTGGGCCAACCCTATTGGGTAGAGGCCAGTGCCAGCCCTAAAAGAGTTCACCTAGGGCAGAACAAAAGAGAGAGGGATCCCTGGGTGGCGCAGCAGTTTAGCGCCTGCCTTTGGCCCAGGGCGCGATCCTGGAGATCCGGGATCAAATCCCACGTCAGGCTCCCAGTGCGTGGAGCCTGCTTCTCCCTCTGCCTGTGTCTCTGCCTCTCTCTCACTGTGTGCCTATCATAAATAAATAAGAATTTTTTAAAAATCATTTTTAAAAAATTAAAAACATCATTTCAAAAAGAAAAGAGATACACAGGTTGAATACTCTGGGGGGGGGGGGGGATCCCTGGGTGGTGGCATCAGAGGAGAGACTTTCTGCCAGGAGGCAGTGGGGATGGCCTGTAGTTAAGGGAGAGGGGTGGAGTTAGGGGAATATGTGGAACTTTTAGTAGCTATCCTTTGTAAGCAGCTCATTGGTCAGCTAGGGCTATGGTGATGTGGATTGCTGATGGGCCTATTTTGGCCCGGTGGTCACTATGGGCCCTTCTACCTTATCCGGGCTTCCATTGCTCAAGCCTGTTGCCTAAAAGTAGTCTCTAGAACACTGCCTGATTACGTTGGCACTGTGGTAAGTTTGTACCTCCACCTGGCTAGCTAGCTTCCTTAACCTAATCACAGCTTAGGATGGTGGGTTGGTTGCTTGAGTGTTCTGGGAATGGAATTCTCTGGGACTCCTGTGAGGTTCCCCTAGTAACATGGGTCTCCTCTCATTTTGCTAAATTTTTTATGCTGCTGATTCTTGAGATACGGTATAACATAAGTAAAGACCTTAGATCCAGGCTTGGACTGCCTTGAATTTGAATCCTTCCTTCTGATTTTCTGACCTTAAACAACTTAACTTGATTTCTGCCATCACAGCTTGAGAGTTGCTGTGAAGAATAAAAGATATGAAGGGCTTAGATTCAGAATCCTCCAGCTAGCAAATGTGCAAACATATAGCCTATTTTTATCTCTAGTAATCTTTTTAGAAAGAGACTTGGTGGGCAGCACCGGTGGCCCAGCAGTTTAGCGCTGCCTTCAGCCTGGGGTTTGATCCTGGAGACCAGGGATCAAGTCCCACATCGGGTTCCCTGCATGCAGCCTGCTTCTCCCTCTGCCTGTCTCTCTGCCTCTCTATGTCGTGAATAAAAAAAATAAATAAAAAAGGATTGAAATATTAATGGTGGTACAATGAAAGGAACAGTGGAGTTGGACAGACATCCTAGGGAAGTCCTCTGAATCTGGGGTGTATGAGGCCTGAAATCTATCAGATAATGGAAGAGGTCCAGCCCAGGGGACTGTGTGCAGAGCTGTGTGGTTTCATGAGACATGGACAGGAGTTCAGGTCTGAGTCCAAGTGCAATGAAGAGTTAACAAGTACAGGGAAGGGTTTAAGCCAGGGCCTGATGCGATCTGACTGGTGATCCAATTTGTGGCTGATTTTTCTGAACAGCTGGCAAGAAAGGGAGCCAGTTAAGGGACTAGTAGCTGAGACTAGTAATGGGGATGTAGAAAATGAAGGGACTTGAAGGTCATCGAATCCATCCAGATCTTGATAAATAGATGATTCGTGTAGAAATAACAACAAGGTATTATGAAGGTCGAACTTACTGGGTGGGACTGTTGTGCCCAAGATTGTGAATCCGAGAAAACCACCAAGGAGCTGACACGGATGCAAGTACATAAAGGTTTATTAACAAGCTTGAGCTTGGGTCCAAGTATACCGGACACAGTGAAGCAGGGACTTGGACCCTGAGGTGGGTTACAGCTGGGTTTCTATGGGCTGGTCTGGGGGTAAGGTGGGGTTTTTCAGTAAGGGTGGGAGTGTGAGAATCTCCAGTAAAGAGGTCTCACAAGCTCTTGCTTCCTTATTCTGATAAGGGCATGCTTTGTCGTTTTTTTCTGTAGCTGGGGTAAAGTAGAGTTCAGTACCTGGTCACAGTGGCCTGAGATGGCTGCCAAAGGTACAATGGCTGTATTTGTGCCAATGTTAAACTTGAATGGCCCTAATTTTCTCGGCCTCCACAGGACTAGATGTGAGGGACTAAAGAACCAGAGCTCACTTCCCCGGGTGCCCTGGATCAAGGCCTCAAACGAAGTTCCATCGGGGGGGATCCCATCTCTGCTCCTCGTGTTTTGGCACATAGTATGGATTCGGTACTAAAAGTCTGATGAACCGGGGCAGCCGGGCTGGCTCAGCGGTTTAGCGCCGCCTTCAGCCCCGATCCTGGAGACCCCGGATCGAGTCCCACGTCCCACGTCGGGCTCCCTGCATGGAGCCTGCTTCTCCCCCGCCCCCCCATATCTGTCTCTCATAAATAAATAAATAAACAAACAAATAAATAAATAACATCTTTAAAAAAAAAAATAAAGGTCGGATGAACCATAGATTTGGGGTGGAAACCAAACAGGGGCTGTTATCTGTTCTTTCCTCTCAAGAGGGGAAACACCTCCAAAAACAGAGTCTCGGCCAAGTAGTCCATGTTCACCCTATTTCTACATCTCCCTTTATTTGTCTATGTCCCGTAGGTTCTCAGCTCTCGGCTGCCCCTCAGCTCAGGAACACACCTCCTTCCCCAGGGGCCTTGCGCAGTTAGTGGCCCGAGTAGGTGCTTCCCGATCGACTTCCACAGGGCGTTTTACAGTGCTAAAAAAGAAGCCACTGGGGGGCGAGCGGGCACCGGCGGGGCACCGGCTGCGCACTACCCAGCCCTCTCACCGCGCAGGGCGGATCCTGTGCGTCCCGACCCACGCCGGCGCCAGCTCGAGTGCTACTAGATAGAGGGGTGGGGCTTGGCTACCGAGCATGGGCGGAAGTTGCCGAGAGTCCTCGGGGGCTTTGACCACGCTCCGTCGGCCTTGGCAGGAGGCGGAAGTAACCGATTAGCGCCGGAAGTTGCCCCCGCGCGGCCTGTGAGTGTTCGTAAGTGGCGCGGGGCGCCAGTTGCCATGGAGCCGGCCGGGCCCTGCGGTTTTTGCCCGGCCGGGGAGGCCAAGCCCGCGCGCTACACCTGCCCTCGCTGTAATGTGCCCTACTGCTCCCTGCGCTGCTACCGGGCGCATGGCACCTGCGCCGAAGACTTCTACCGGGACCAGGTGCTGGGAGAGCTTCGCGGCCGCAGCGCCTCGCCCAGCCGTCTGGCCAGCGCCCTACGCCGGCTGCGTCAGCAACGCGAGACCGAGGACGACCCCGAGGACGCAGGCCTCAGGCCTGGCCCGGCGCCAGGCGGGCCCTCCAGACTCTGGGAGCTACTGGCCCCGGCAGAGAAGGTGGCCTTCGAGCGGCTGCTGAATCGTGGCGAGGCCGGGCGGCTGCTGCCCCCATGGAGGCCGTGGTGGTGGGGCCGTGGGGCTGGGCCGCGGCTTCTGGAGGAGGTGGATGATGCTGCGGACCGTGACCCTGCGGAGCTGGAGCCCACCCCCGCGAGGACGCCCCCGGAACCCGTGAAGGAGGTCGCCGCTGAGCCGTTTCTCGAAGACCCTCCCGAGGCCTGCGCGCCCACCGTGCCCACCCGGATCCCCGCGCTGGCCAGTCTGAGCCGCGGCCGGGCCTCGCCACTCGTGCGCTTCCAGCTGCCCAATGTGCTGTTCGCCTATGCGCACACTCTCGTCTTGTATCACGGCGGCGACGAAGCACTGCTCTCTGACTTCTGTGCCACACTGCTCGGCGTTTCCGGAGCCCTGGGTGCGCAGCAGGTCTTCGCCTCTGCTGAGGAAGCCCTGCAGGCCGCAGCCCAGGTGCTGGAAGCAGGCGAGCATCCGCCCGGGCCCCTGGGCACACGGGGTGCCATGCGCGAAGCCGCCCGCATCCTGATGGGTGAAAGCCCCGCCAACCGGAAAGGCTACACGCTGGCAGCCCTGGGGCACCTGGCACAGACCCTGAGCCAGGCCCGGAAGCAAGCTGTGGCTGCGGAAGAGCGAGATCGCCTCTATCGGGCGCGGAAGAAGTGCCAGTTCCTGTTGGCTTGGAGCAATGAAAATGAGGTGGCCCTCACATCCCTGGCTCTAGATTGTGCAAGGGCCCATCGAGCCCATGCTGTGGCGGCGGAGGAGGTGGTAGCCCTCACCGAGGAGTTGGAGCAGCTTTGGGGAGGACCCCTGCCACCTGCTCCAAGAATTCCCATTGAGGAGCTCCCTGGCTGAACTGGGATCTCTTTGTCATTAATAAAGCTGCGACTGGTCTTCCCTGTCAGCAGTGCCTGTTTCTGAGGAACAGCTCTTGCCCACCCCACCCCCAGACTCTTGGGCCCATAGACCACTTCAGCTTTTCCTGGATCAGAGCTTACCTAGAAAGTTTTAAACACCCTGGCCCCAGAAAGGGAGGGAAGTGGTACCATGGTTTCTAGATGTTTATCCAAGGAGAAAGAACAGCCCCTCCACTCCATTTTTGGGCACTGGCTTCATTTCTCCTTGCTCCAGAGCACCTCTCTCGGGCTTTTCATCCCTGCTTGTTGGAGCTTGGAGCAGGGTAGGAGTCCAGGCTCCTGGTGCTGAGTGCACATGCCCCAGTCTGGGGTGAGTGGAGCTGCTTCAGTAGATGTAGGGCAGGATTCGGTAAGGCACACGCCGACAGTATTCATGCCAGGCCAGGCCATACTTCTGCAGGCACTGCTGCTCATCCCGGGCCTCACGGTGTACCAGTAGTGCCGTGAAGTAGAGGAGGTAGAAGTAGGGTAGCAGGTGAGACACTCCTGTGGGGAAGTAGAGGCTGTGATCACTCAGCAGCCCCTCCAGTTCACAAAGACTTCCACATCTAATGGCTCATAGGACATTGGGGCTGTGGTGAAAGGTCCAGGTCTGCAGCAAGGTGCTGGCACAGCTACGCAGTCCATTCCCAGCCTCCTGACTGCTCCCTCTACTAGGGTACATCCCTGTTCTCCATTCCACACCCAGACTGAGCATCCTGTGATCACCACCTCTGTCCCTCACGTGGTCCCTGTTCTGTGCCCACCCATGCCACTCACCACAAGGCAAGGACCAGGCCAGAGCCATGATGAGGTCTCCAAGGTAGTTGGGATGGCGGACCATACCCCACCACCCAGACACCAGCAGCTGTCGCCCAGTGGCTGTGGGGATGGTCTCAAGGTCTGAGGAAAGACAGGTAATGGGATGAGGGAACCTGTAGGAAGCCCTGCTGCACCACCTCGTAGCACCCTAGAAACCCAGCTCACCAGCCACTCTGGGGTCAGAAGGATTCTTTCGGAAGGTGTTCTTCTGGGAATTAGCTCCTCGGAAGATGTAGTAACCAACAGCTAAGGGAAAGCGTGAACAAGTGGTCAGGGTTAAGGTTTTTAGCCTACTACCTGACTGACCATCCACCCACAGCCCAGATCCAGTTGGCCTGGAGAACGAGGACTCAGTCCTCCCCACCCCCCCACACACCTCCACCCCTTCTTAAGGAAATGCCTGAGGCTTAGTACCTACTGGGTACTGAATAAACAACATGAATGAATGAGGGGTAGGAGCCCCTTCATGACTGACCATTGATGAGGCAGATGACTGAGGCCACGGGCAACCCCAGGGGCTGTGGGTGGTGCAGCAGGAATTGGGCCTGCAGGCTGTAAGTGAAGGGTACCCAGGCTAGGTCCCCAAAGGCCAGCATGAAGCCAAACCCATCATGTGTGATGTCCATGGTGGTGAGAACAGCTTCCTGCAGGGATGAGACCCAGAAACACTAGCTTAGTCCCCATGAGGTCCTCAAACACCCTCCCTGCCTCTTCACCCCATCCAGCCTCACCTCATGCCAGAGAGCATCACCCACATAGAGTAGCTGGAAGCCATTGACCAGCCACATGGCCAGTGAGGGACTCCCCCGAAGTTCTGCTTCCTGCATCAGCATAGCCAGGTTGATGAGGACCTGGGGTTGTAGGAGAGGGAGGACAGGGCAGTCTGTCCCCAGCCTGTCTCCACAGAGGTGGCAGCACCTAGATGGGGCAGTGGCTTATCTGTCTTGGTTCTCAGTCACCAAGTCCTGGGCCCTTTATTGAATGGATCCAGCCCCTGTACAAAGACCAACAGATGCTTCCAGAGGTGCAACCTCCTGTTGGCCCTTGCCTTGTCCAGTAATGTTCCTTTGGGGAGAGCAACATAGAAAGCCACTGGACATTTCAGGCTTGAGGATAAATCTCAGCTCTGCCACTTCGGCAAGTTGCTTAACCTCTCCAAAGACACCGTTTCCCCCATCCCATGTGGGAAATGAAAATAATCATGGATCTGCATCACAGAGCTGAGGACTCATTGACATAATGCATGGGCAGCATGAAGCATGATGTGTCCAGCACATACTCATGATTAGCCAGCGGCCGCCTCCATTCTGATATCAGTGGGTTTGGGGCTGTCATTAATACGACCACTTCTGATCCTCACAAGAACCTTCACAGAAAGGTCTGATCCTATTTCACACATGGGGAAATCACCTCAGAGGCCAGGATGCAGATCCATGGTGGACACTTGGCCTCCTCTCACCTCTAGTTTCTAGGGTGACAGGAGGACCTTGCCCAAGAGACCCTTGGGGAATCTTGACCACAGTCCAGCCTGGGTGGTGTTAACCCAAAACCACAGTTGGCATGACATCAAGGCCACTAGTGATGGACAGCTTGCTATGCCCAGTGATCTGTCTCAAGTTCTGCACTGCTAGAACCAGCGGACAGCATAGCATCAGCTCTCCTGTCCTCAAAATAGATTTTGAGCTGATTTATTTAAAGTTGCACCTGTTCCCTCCATACTTTTTCTTCCTAGCACTTAGCATCCCCTGCCATGCTATATATATTTTATTTTTGTCTATCTTTCCCAATAGAAAGTAGGTTCCTTGACAACAGATTTTTTTTTTTTTTTTTTTTACTATGCTTTCCTGTAACTTTTTTCTCTTTTGTCTCCTTGTACCTAGAGTAGTGCCCAGGGCACAGAGTGGACTCAACAAATATTTGTCGGATGAATGAATGATTAATGGTTTACATCTGTGCAATAGTGCCCTGCCCTGCCCAAGCACTACTTACTCATCCCACCCCCCTCCTTCTGGCCCATGTAGCCATGCCCAGCATACCCAGCCGATGAGGCCAGGCCGCAGTTCACAGAAATATTTGAAGTCAAAGGACCAGACGCGCGGGTTGAGCTCCCGTCCCAGGAAGAAGTCATAAATGGGATTGCCTGGAGAATAATGGAGGCTGAAGATTCAAGTGAGCACCCCCATCTACTCCTGTCTGCACCCTCCTGGAACCCCTCTCACCTGAGTTCCCCCCAGGTGCCAGGGCCGAGGCAGGGGCCACCAGGGCCTTCAGATAGAGAAAGACGCTGAAAATGAAGGTGGTGAAGGTGGCCGCAAATGCCAAGGGCAGGAGCATTTCGGGGAGCGCCCCCAGAGGCAGCCCTGCTGACACTGCCAAGCCCACCAACAGGGCTGTCAGCATCAGGGCCTGGAAGCCTGAATTGCAGTACACAATGAGTCCTGGGGGCTGCGTCCCTACACCTCTGCCCTTCCACTCCACTGCACCCCCCTCCATAACACACACAGTCCAAAGCCCAGGGAGGTCAAGGATCTTGCCCTTGGCTTTCAGTGGGTCACCACTGTTCTGGTGCATAGAGTAGTAGTAAATGCTGTGGGTAGGGATGTAGAAACAAAAGATGTGGAGAGGGAAAGTGAGATCCCCCAAGGCTACCCTGGGCACATAGCATAAATAAGATAGGCATCTAACGGACTTGGGGTTGGAGGCTAATCTCCACTGGGCCTAGACCTCCACCCCCAGCCACGACTCCAGCGCAAGGATCCATCCCCCCAAGCACCGTTAATGGGGTAGAGCAGGCGACTCTTGTCCTTCAGTTCCTGTCCCTCGGCAACCTGCAGGCACAAAGGGGGTCTGATAAGGGGTGAAAGTGTCTTCGTCTGGCGGAGCCGCCTCCCTTGGCCTGCTACCCACCGCGAGCCCCGCGAGTCGAGTGTGCACCTTGCGCGCAGGCAATAGGTAGAGAGCCGCTTGCAGGCCGAGCCAGGTGAGCCACAGCAGTAGCATCCTCGGGCTCCACAGCACTTGGAGTCCCGGCAGGTAGGGGGGTGGGCCCAGGAGGCGCGCGGGGCCCGAGCGGGCCACCAAGAGCAGGTGGAACATGGTGGCAGGGAGCAGCAGCATCAGCGCCGCCGCGCCTGGGGGCGGGGGACGATCGCATCAGGCGTCCGCTCCGCAACTGCCCTCCGAACCCCCCACCAGGCGCCCCGTGGTCTCCAGGGCCCCTTCGGCATTCCCCCTGCCCTCCATATCCCGTTCTCCGCCCTCAGTCTCCTGCCCGGACTTCCATCCTGGCCCCCGCCTCCACGCTCCCCCAAAGACCTTCCTGCTGCTCTCGGTACAATCCTCCACTCAGCGCCTCCCGCCTCTCCCTCCCCTCCCCCCTCCATCTCCCGGCCTCGGGATACCATTCACAGGCTTCCATTCTCAGATCTTGCTCCTCAGTATCCCTCCCCACCCCCGCCGCCTGCGGTTCACCCGCCCTCGCTGAGCCTGACCCCAGATTCCACCCTCTCCCCATTACCCAGGGGTCCCCCGAATTCCAGCGGAGCCCGGGATCCCTGAGGAGAGGCCATGGTTTCCGCTCCACCGGGGGTGGGGGTACACAACAGTCGGTCAAAGAAACACAGTCCACCTCATCCCCCGGGACACGAGCTTGGTGATGCGGATCAGGCCAGCACTGGAACCTGCTCGGTCTGAGCTCAGACTACTACCACTCGATCCGGAGATCTCTAAGTGGACCCACCCCCGGCCCATCATGGGCCCAGCAATCCAGCCAATCGGCTCTGGGGGGTGGGCCTGACGCAGGCACCTCGGGAGCCTCCTCACAACCTCACCCCCAGCAAGCCCCGCCCCTGGGAGCCAGAGGAAGAGAACAACACGTCTTTATTGGCGGGTCTGGAGGCGGGAGGGGAAAGGCCAGCGGGCGGGAGACCAGGGGATGGGGAGGTTGGGGCGAACAATGGCGCAAGCGGGTGCGTGCATGGCAGCGGCCTGGCCTAGCCACGCTCGCAGATGACCTCGACAACACTGGGTTCCATGGGCACTGGGTCTGGGCAGCGCAGGGCAGCTGAGGCCACCACTTCATCCAACAGCAGGTGCACAAGCTCCTCGTCCGCCACGAAGCGCCACAGGTAGAGCTGCAAGAAGTGACAGTCCACCTGCACCTGCTGCAAGCCGAAGCGACCAAAGGTGCGCAACCGCACACACTCCAGCAGCGTCTTCAGGCTGATCTTGATGATGCCAGTCAGCACCGAGACCTGTGGGCAAGGACACAGGAACATAGCTCTGGGCCAGCAGGTGCTGGGAGGGGGCACTGGGTCCCTGAAGGCATCCAGTTCTGGGCAGGGGCTACACAGAGAGTAAGAGGCCAGGAGCTGCAATGGGGTGTACAAGTCCCAGGACTCCCATAGATACAATGTTGGCACCATTATCTGGAGAACAGAGGGAGAAGGCCCAACAATCAGAAGCAGAGATGGGAGTCAGCACTGACACAGGGGAGCAGAGAGGCTTGCTGAGTCAGAGACAAAAGAACACCAGGTCCCAATCGCTTGGGTGGCTAAGTAGTTGAGCTTCTGCCTTGGCTCAAGTTGTGATCCTGGGATCGAGTCCCACATCTGCATTGGGCTCCCTACAGGGAGCCTGCTTCTCCCTCTGCCTATGTCTCTACCTCTCTGTGTGTCTCTCATGAATAAATAAGTAACAACTTAAAAAAAAAAAAAAAAAAAAGACCACCAAGTCCTGGAGTATGGGCTGGGTTGGGGCAGAGACTATGGTATGGACAGGAATCCTTGGGGAGGACCCAGGACTACTGTGATGAGGACAAGAGCAAAAGAGGCATTCTAGATCTACATCCAGACCCAGGCTGAGAACACACCAAGGTCAGGGCAGAGGGCCATAGCATACAGTGATAGTGGGGTTCCGGCTGACCATTTACTCCTAGAAACAGCTCACAGAGGCAGAGCCTGGGTGAGGACAGAGGCTCCCTGACTCTGTGGGACTGCTTCAGCCAACCTCCTCAAGGGCCCCTGGAAGTTGGGGTCACGGGGGACTTCAGACCTTGTTGAACTCCACGGGGCTGAACACATCAATACGTTCAGAGAACAGTTTCTGGATGTTGCTCAAGAGATTAGTGTCCATTGGGGCACTGGATGGGGGGGGGGAGACAAGCAATCAGAACCCACCCTGGACCTCCATCCTCCTTTGTCCATTCCCCCTGGGGTTCCCCTGGCCAGCCAGACCTGGGTGTATAGCTGGGTGCATAGCGGCCCTGCTGGCGAGAGCTGCTATACACAGAGAAGGTCCTTTTGCTGGAGTCACTGCTCTGGGCCTTGCGGACACCCTCTTCATACAGAAGACCCACCTGGTAGTGGAAGAAAGCACTGCAAGGAGGCCAGAGCAAGGGGAGCCTCCAAGCCCATCAGGTGCCCAGGGTGAGGCCCAAGGACATGCTAAATTACAAACCCATTTGTGACAAGAATCACAGGATAGTGGAGACCTGGTAATGGGGACTTGGTATCTGGTCATTATTTATAGGTCTGGTGGAATGGGCAAAGGCGGGACATGAAACTTGGCACTGAGGCCCAAACTTCAGTGCTAGCCCGGCCCTGATTCCCTGGTTGACTCTAGACCTCAGCCTCATTGTAAGTAAAATGGGGGCAACAATGCCTTGAGCCAGGGCTAAGGAGGAACAAGCCACAGGCACTGGTGTCTTGATCCTCCGAGGACTGCTCCCCTCACACCCACAGCCTGCATCAGGACCCCCTGGCCAGCCCGAGAGTAGCACCTGCACGTCAATAGCCGTTGTGTCCTCCACCACCCGCTTCATGACAGCACGCACGTTCCGGGGCTCCAGGGTACTGAGCCAGTCCCGTGTCTCGACACTCTTGCGCAGCATCTGTGATATGACCAGGCCCTGCACCTTCACATAGTGGGTCAATAACCGCCGTGCTGTCTCCCTGGCCTCTGCACACAGTGTGCTTACAGGTGTCACTGGAGACTGGTCCTGAGCCAGGGGTGCAGAGGACAGAGAGACACTGAGTGCTGGAAGGGCCACTGCCAAGCAGGAGCTGGGCACAGGCTGGGCAAGGCGGAGGCTGGGCTGGGCATAAGCAGCTGGCCTGGGTCTGACCATGACAGCTCAGCCCAGCCTCCGGGATTCCCAGTACCACCATCCCCTACCCTGCTATGAGCTAGTGGTTCACCTGCACGAGAAACTGTTCATCGGTGAGGGTGAGGATATAGGAGATGGTGGCTGTCTCATAGTCCAAGCAAAGGCGGGAGAGTAGCAGGAGCAGAGCAGGCGGTGTGGCACCCCCCTTCTCCCCAGGGCTGTCACAGAAGCTCTGAGCTGTCTGGCACATGGAGCGGATGAAGCCCACGATGAGGCCCTCACGAACACCTTGGCTGCAGAACTCGCCCTGTGAGGAGGAGGGTCACAGATACATAGCAGGTCCCCTCTTCCAGGCATGAGCTGCTAGCCACCCTCTATTCCTAAATGCCCTAGACCCTCTCCAAGGGACAGCTTTATCCTGCATTCCAGGACCCAAGAGCAGCTCCCTTGCTTGGAGGAGGGAGTGCAAAGGAACAAAGCCAGCACTGGGGATCCCACTTTCAGATGCCCTCACAGCCTTCCTCATGACAGCCTGAAACCACATCCAGAGTGCCTGGGCAAGGACTGTGTGCTCTGATAGCTGCCAAACTGTGGGATGAATAAAAGAATACCCAGGATTAAGGGGGAGGGGGGGATGGGAGGCCCAAAGATAGGTCATACCCGGAAGTAAGGCTTGTTGGAGAAAGACACCTCCTTGGCGGTGAAGAGGTGCACAGCTGCCAGGGAGGCTTTGATGTGGCTCAGGATGGAACTGGCCACATTGGCCAGCAACTCCGCCAGGCCTGGGCCTTCCTTTCCAGCCAGACGAGGTGCAGCCAATGCCTGCCTCACATCGGTCAGGCAACCCAGGAAGGCAGCCCGCAGGCCCTGCAGGTGGTGGCCTAGGCGCTCCCGGGCCACTCGCTCCACAATCTCCGTGGCAGCCTCAGCCAGCCCCGCAGCGGCCAGCAGAGCCCCAGGAGCCCGCAGGCGCCGATGGAAGCGGTCCAGTGCCCGCACCAGCAGCGAGTTGTCACCGCTACCCTGCTCCTGAGCCAGCCGCCGCTCTACTAGCGCAAAGTAGCGGCCACCCAGCTCCTGGGCGAAGGCTGTGAGCTTCTCGGCACCCGCCGGGCCCTGGGCTGCAAACAGCTCCTGGTAGGCAGAGGCCACTTGGCAGAGGCCACCCACGAAGCCACTTCCCCCATGATCGGTGAACTCTAAGACGTCGGGAGCGGGAGGGGAGGGCCCCAGCTCTGCCTCCAGGCTCCGTAGCTCAGCCTCCAGCCGCCCTCTGGCGTTGGCCAGGAACTCGTCACACAACTCCTCCGCAGGCTCGCCTAGGGCCAGCAGCAGCTCCACGCACTCTGCCTGCTCGGGGGCTCCAGAGCCGCCCTCCCTGAAAGGTGGGAGGTGGCGGTGAAGGGAAGGCCCACAGATTTCTGGGTGGGGGTGGGGAGTGGGGGAGACAGCCGGAGACTGGCAGGCCCAGGACCCCGGCGGGGTGGGTGAGGGCCCCGGGGCCACACCTGAAGCGCTGCCGCAGCTGCTGAGCCAGACGAGCCGTGATCACTTGACAGTCGTCCTGGATGGCGCGGAAGGAGGGCAGGTGCTGGTACTGCTGCAGCACGGCCCGCGCGCGGCCCTGGTAGCGCACCGCCTGCCCGTAGGCGCCCAGCTCCACACACTTGGTGAGGCAGGAGGGCAGCTCGAAGAGGAACTGCAGCTTCCGCAGCAGCGCGTGGACCCCTGGGGGACGGAGACAGGTGGTGAGGGCGCCAGGGCCCGGGGCGGCCAGCGCAGCACCTGCTCCCGGGGCCGGGCCCACCTGCTAGCTTGGTGATGCGCTCATGGCGGTCCTGCAGGGTGGCGCTGATGCGCGCGCTGAAGTCCGTGATCACCGCCATGTTGGTGGCCAGACGGTCCATTTCGTCTTCCATCTTCCGAAAGTCGTTCTTCATCTTCCGGATGGTGTCTGGGAGGGCAAGGGCACGGGAGAAGGCAAAGGAGATGACTTGGCACAGGCGCAGCACTCAGCCGGAGGCAGGACCCAAATGCTTCCCCGCCGCCCACACACCGCGCACACCCCTCCTTCCCAAATGCTCCTGAGCCAGCTCCTCAGGTCACATTGATGCTTCAGTGCAAAAGAGGCTGCAATGGTGCTTCGTCACAGAAATCGGGAGGGAAGGCCACATTTTCTGAGCACACCCTGTGTGCACCGGTGCAGTAGGGAGACGGCCTATGGAGCCACAGTTCAATGCTGAGAAGATGCCTAAGGAGGGCACAGAGCACTTGGCAGGAACCTGTCTCCTCCTTCAGAGGAGACATCCTCCATGCCCAGAACCCTGCCCGACAGGGAGGAGATACCCTGAAGTCCTTCCCAGACCTTCCAAACCCTTTCACTCCACCTTCTGGAACACAGCTGACCTCTAATGGGCCCTTTCCCTTTTATCTTAAGGGAAATCTGCCTGAGACAGTTTTCACACCCATGCCCCAGGGCCTGGCCCCTTGATACTTCTAGATAGTTTCTACTCTTCTTCCCTTTAAAACCCCAGCTTCTCTGAAGACCACGCCATCAAACTACACCCCTTTTGTTGCCATCTCTACTGTCCTCTTTGCCACACCTCTCAGTTGCTGATCACTGTCACTTCCTTGTGGACAAGAATATCCATATGGAGGAAGCTTCAGACATTCCTGACTCTCCATTCACAACCTCCCCAAATCCACCCACCCTTGCCTCTGTCTCAACTGTGCCACCCTCTCCTTGCCCTCAGAAAGAACTGCTTCCTCTCAATCTCAGCTTTAAGCGTCGCCACCTTCTGTAACTCTGATCATTCACCCTGTCTATTCACTGGCCTCTTCAGGAACTCCAGACCCACTGACCTTAGCACCATGTCACTACTCATGACACCCTTATGGCTGCAATTCCCTACATTTCCTTCATTTCCCGGGATCTCTGACCCACCACTAGGGGATCATGGCATACTTACAAGCACCCTTGCCTCTTTTGCCCCCTCCCTCCAATACTTGCTAGTGAAACCGTCCCAACAAGCCACCTACCCGCAACTGAACAGCTAAAACTGAGCCACAAAATCATGCCAACTGGCTTCCCTTTAAATTTATGGCTTCAAGTTCAAAAGTGGCACTCCACATCGTTCACCCCTCTATCCTTCTAAACCCTTTGCTTTTCCATTTATTTAAAGATTGTATTTATTTATTCACGAGAGACACAGACATAGGCAGAGGGAGAAGCAGGCTCCCTGCAAGGAGCCTAATGTGGGACTTGATCTTGGGATCACACCCTGAGCCAAAGGCAGATGCTCAACCACTGAGCTACCTAAGTGCCCCTGCTTTTCCATTTTCTAAAGTAGTATCTTCTCCTGATATCTTAAAACTCCAATACATGCCCCCAGCTCTCAACTGGTAACTCTACTTCACACTTCACAAAGAAAATACAAGCAAACACCAACACCCTCCAAATCTGCAGAGTACAGGGACAGACCCATGCCTTCTGCTCTCCCTCTTCCTTGGGGGTCTGTCTCATCCAGTCCCATGGCTGTGGTGACCTGGACATTATTGTCTCCAGTCCTGACCACAGTCCAGCCTAACAACCCATTTAACACCTTGATGCGGATGACAAACAGGCTATTCAAGTATGACATGTCCAAAACAGAATTCTTGACTTTCCTAAAAACTGTTCTTCCACTAAAATTTTCCATCTTGCTTCTGGCCATTTTCAGAGTCATTTTTTATTCTTATCTTTCCTTCACTTTACATTCGTCTATCAACAAGTCCTGTAAGTTTTACCTCCAACATTTTGTTTCCAAGTCACCATCATCTCTTGTCCAACTATGGCCAATATTTCCCAAATAATTTCCCTAAATCTACTCCTGAACTTATCATCAATATTCATAAAGGAAGGCTGCCTGGCTGGCTCAGTCAGAAGAGCATGTGACTCTTGATCTCAGGGTTGTGAGTCTTTGAGCCCCATGCTGGGTGTAGCGATTACTTTAAATATATATTCATGAAGGAAAGCAAGTATGAAGCTGAAACATATTTGTCACAGGAGACTTTAATTTACTTCTATCGATCCACAAGAGATCAAGTGTCAAGACCCAAGGGAAGCTACAGAAGATCTAAAGAACTAATATGGGTGACCTATTTGATTGAAATTGGATTCTTTTCAGATTCCACAGAATACACTACAACTTTACCACATATTAGGTCTTCAAGAAAATCTCAATAAATTTACAAAGACAAGAAACTGAAGTTGTACAGACAGCATTTTCTGATTACAATGCAATTAAATTGGAAATTAATAACAAAACCACAAAGCAAAAAGACCCCATCATTTAGAGGGAAAAAAACAAACCTTCATTTTTAATCAGTTATTGGGTCAAAAGGGAAATCAAAACAAAGTGCAGTATATAACAACAATGAAAACACTACAGATCAGAACCTATAGGACACAGCTGGAGCAATGCTCAGAGGAAATCAGTTTTTTTTTTTTTTTTTTTAGGAAATCAGTTTTTAATCTTTATATAAATAAGTTAGAATAAATTTTCAACTCAAGAAGTTAGTAAACATTCTACAAATAAAAAAAACAGAAAAAAAAACAGAATTAAGAAATTAGTAATGCTAAAAGCAGAGATTTTTTAAAGATTTTACTTACCTATTTATTTATTTTTAGAGAGAGTGAAAGTGAGCGCAGAACCCATCGTGGGAGTCAGTCTTACAACCCTGAGATCATGACCTGAGCCAAAACCAAGAGTTGGATGCTTAACCAACTGAACCACACAGGCACCCCAAGATCAATACATTTATTACATGGGTGAACTAACGAAGATCAGGATCATTAAAAAAAAAAAGGATAAAAATAAAATTTATAAAATGTTAGGTAAAGGGCACCTAGGTGGCTCAGTGGTTGAGTGTCTGTCTACCTTTGGCTCAGGGCATGATCCTGGGGTCCTGGGATCGAGTCCCTCTGCCTATGTTTCTGCCTTCCTCTCTGTGTCTCTCTTGAATAAATAAATAAAACCTTTAAAATTTTAAAATAAAATGTTAGCTAAATTAATTTTTTAAAGGGGGGAAATAAATACAAATACATAATTAGAATAATCACAAGATAAAACTTTGCTCAATTTTATGTAAAGAAATTGAAAACCTGAATGAAATGAATAATTTGCTATGAAAACAGAATTTACCTATATGTGGGTGCCTAGGGGGTTCTGTTCTGTTGGTTAAACATCTGTCTTGGGATCCCTGGGTGGTGCAGTGGTTTAGCGCCTGCCTTTGGCCCAGGGCGCGATCCTGGAGACCCGGGATCGAATCCCACATCGGGCTCCCGGTAGATGGAGCCTGCTTCTCCATCTGCCTATGTCTCTGCCTCTCTCTCTCTCTCTCTCTCTCTCTGTGACTATCATAAATAAATAAAAATTAAAAAAATAAAAATAAAATAAACATCTGTCTTCTGAGCCACTCTTCTGAGCTATGGCAATACCCCTAGGACATTGGCCAGGCCTGGTGCCTATGTGTAGACGGGAAGGAGAATCTTTTGTTGACAATGTTCTCTTCTCGCTGTTTATGTTTTCTGTTGTTCTGGAATCCATATGGTTAATTTTTTTTAAAAAAGGTTGTATTTACTTAATTGAGAGAGAGAGAATGAGCACGGTAGGGGGGAGCAGAGGAAGAGGGAAAAACAGGCTGCCTGTTAAGCATCCAACTCTAGGTTAGCAGGAAGCCCAATGAAGGGCATGATCTCAGGACTCTGGGATCTTGACCTGAGCCAAAGACAGATGATTAACCAACAGAACCACCTAGCACCCCATATAGGTTAATGAGAACATTAACAAAAAGAGCTCAAAAATTAAAATGATACATTCATTTCTCTTATGAATAGAGATGCACAGATACATAAATGGAGATGCAGAGGCAACTTAGCAAACAGAATTCAGCAATGTATTAAAAGAATAATTGGGGGATCGCTGGGTGGCTCAGCAGTTTAGTGCCTGCCTTCAGCCCAGGGCATGATGCTGGAGTCCCAGGATCGAATCCCACCTTATTAATAGATGAAAATTAAGTGCCTGGCTGGTTTAGTCAGTTGAGCATCCAATTCTTGGTTTCAGCTCAGATCATAATCTCAGGGTCATAAGATGGAGCCCTGTGTGGGGCTCCTCGCTCTGTGCTGAGTCAGCCTGAGATACTCTCTCTCCCCCTCCCTGCTCTCTCTCTCTAAAAATAAATAAATAAAAATAGATGAACAAGAAATAATTCAACACCAATTCTTGAATTTGAAAAAAAAAAAACTCAATAAAATATGAATAGCCGAATATTTCTCTAACCTCCAAAAACCAACATGAACTTTAATGAAGCAATGCTGGAAGCATTCTCATTAAAACCAGAAAGATGACAGGAATGACCATGATCACCACTGCTATGTAACGTTGTTCTGAAGATACTAGCCAACCCAGTTAGACTCAAGAAATACATTATAGAGAGACACAAATTGGAAAGGAAGTAAAATTATCACTATTTGCAGATGATATAATTATACAAATTGAAAACCCAGGGCAGTCCGGGTGGCTCAGCGGTTTAGCGCCGCCTTTGGCCCAGGGCATGATCCTGGAGACCCAGGATCGAGTCCCACGTCGGGCTCCCTGCATGGAGCCTAGTTCTCCCTCTGCCTGTGTCTCTGCCTCTCTCTCTCTCTCTCTCTCTCTCTCTGTCTCTCATGAATTAATAAATAAAATCTTTAAAAAGAAAAAATAAGGGATCCGTGGGTGGCTCAATGGTTGAGGGCCTGCCTTTGGCCCAGGGCATGATCCTAGAGTCCCGGGATCAAGTCCCACGTCGGACTCCCTGCATGGAGCCTGCTTCTGCCTCTCTCTCTCTCTTCCTCCCTCTCTGTGCCCCTCATGAATAAATAAATAAAATCTTTTAAAAAATAATAATTAAAAAAAATAAAAATAAAAAATAGAAAACCCAAAAGAATCACTGAAAATATCAGCACAAAGAAGAAGAGAATTTTGTAAGGTGACAGTATGGAATTCATACAAAGAAATCAATGGTATTAAGTAGCAGCACTCACACTTACTAGTTAGAAGATACAATGAAAGAAAAGGATCTGTTTTATTTTTATTTTTTTTTAAATAATTTTTTTTTTTAATTTATGATAGTCATACAGAGAGAGAGAGAGGCAGAGACACAGGCAGAGGGAGAAGCAGGCTCCATGCACCGGGAGCCTGACGTGGGATTCGATCCCGGGTCTCCAGGATCACGCCCTGGGCCAAAGGCAGGCGCCAAACCGCTGCGCCACCCAGGGATCCCCAAGGATCTGTTTTAATACAATTTAAAAAATAAAAATATCTAGAAATAAGTTTCAGAAATGTTCAACATTTATATGAATAAACCTGTATAAATTAGAGAAGAAGATACTAAAAGGCCTGAAGAAGTAGAAAAGCTTATCTTGGATAGGAAACCCAATACTCTGTCAATTCTCTCTAGAAATTTAACTTAATTCAGTAACATTTTAAGATATCACTTCTTGAAAGTATAACTTAATGTTCAGATGGAAGAATAAGCACACACAGGAAATTTTGGAGGTAGAAAATAGTGAGGGAGAACTAGCTTTCCCACAATGTAGAGCATTTGTAACTTTATAGCTACAATAATTTAAAGTGTGTGGCACTGGTATGTGGACAATTAGAGATCAGTTACATCAAACAGAAGATTTTTTATTTTATTTTGAGAGAGAGAATGTGTGCATGAGGGGAGGGAGCGGAGAGGAAAGAGAATCTCAAGCAGAGTCCACACTCAGTGAAGAGCCCAGATGGGGCTCAATCTCATGAGCCTGAGATCATGACCTGAGCCAAAAATCAATCCAGAGTCAGACACTTAACTGACTGAGCCACCCAGGAGCCCCAAAACAGAAAGTTTTTGAAAAATCCAGAAACAAAGAAATTATGATAAGAGTACCAGTCCAAGTCCATGGGAAAAAGATTAATTATTCAACAAATAGTGTTGGGACAAGTGGAGAACCACTTGAAACAAAAATATAGTTGGATTCAGACCTCACACCTAACACGCACATGAACAAACACACACACACACACACACACACACACACACACAGTAGATGAATCCAAGTTTGAATGTGATTTTAAAATGTAATCACAAAGTATATGAAGACAATCAGGAAGAATTTTTAAATAATATTACAGATGGAAAGGTCTTTCTACAACACCTTAAACTCAGAAGCCATCGAAGAGGAGATCAATAAAATTATTTGATCAACAAAACCACCAGGAGCTAAATCAAAAGATGAACTTTTAAAAAATATTTTATTTATTTATTTGAGAGAGAGGGAGAGGGAGAAGCATATTCCCCGCTGAGCAGGGAGCCAGACATGGGGCTCGATCCCAGGACCCTGAGATCATGACCTGAGTTTAAGGCAGATACTTAATCTACTGATCCACCCAGGTGCCCTGAAAAGATGAACTTAAAAAAAAAAAAAATTCATGTCATTTCATCTAGGGCTAATTTTCCTTAGTATGTGAAGAAGAATTCTAAATCATTATGAAAAAGAACAACAACTCTATAGAAAAACAGGAAAAAGACATGAATAGGCAGTTCATGGACAAGGATAACAAACAGCTCTTCAACAGGCAAAAGATGTTCCACCGCACTCACAAGAGAAATTGAAATTACAGAGGTTTCCAATTTTCACCCATGGGAGTATCAAAGATGAAAAATTTTGGTAAGTGTTGACTGGGGTGTTTAGAAAGAGCTATTCTCTTAGTTGCTGGTGGTTGTGCAAACTGGTGAATATTTATGGAAAGGAACCTGGCGTCATCTGTGAGCCTCTGCACACCCATACCTGGCTTGGGTGTGGCTCCTGGACCATGGGAATATTTTCTGAGCAGACCTGGGGCAGCAGCCCAACTTGGGGAGACAGCAAGAAAGGCAAGGTGAGGAGAAAAACATCAAAGACATGACAGGGAAAATAAAAGGGAACAGACACAAAGTTGCAGGAAACAGAGAAGGTAAAAAAATGCACAAGAACCCACAGAACTAAAATCTGTGGAGCAACTGAGAGATTTAAAAAATGTACAGGAGGAAGTAGACCATGAATTAGCAAAATAACCTTTTCATGTTAGCAACAATCTATAGCACAAAACCACTCACCTTTATTCTTTTTTTTTTTTTTTTTTAGATTTTTATTTATTTACTCATGAGAGACAGAGAGAGAGAGAGAGAGGCAGAGACACAAGCAGAGAGAGAAGCAGGCTCCATGCAGGGGAGCCCGATGTGGGACTTGATCCCAGGACTCCAGGATCACACCCTGGGCCAAAGGCAGACGCTCAACCACTGAGCCTCCCAGGGATCCCACTCACCTTTATTCTCACTTTATTCTTAGATGTTACCCTAGAAAGTTACTAAAAAATAAAATAATATAAAATGAATGGACTATACTTAGTCCATTTATACGAATTCTTTGGAGCCCCACTCTGGAGGTGCTTGCATTTTGTTGGAAAAGGATGATTCCATTGCCAATCCATGGACAATGTATTAAAGAACACAGCACACAGAGTACCATGTAGTTAAAAAAATGAATAAAAGCAGAGCAAAGGCAAAAGATGGAAGCTGAGGTATCAGAAGGATCATGGGCTAATGATCACGGAGGAGCTTGGAAAAGAGGCATTTCATCCTCCCCTAATTTCTGTCTTCGCTTAGGAACAGTTTAACCAGGGGATCCCTGGGTGGCTCAGCAGTTCAGTGCCTGCCTTTTGGCCCAGGGCGCGATCCTGGAGTGCCGGGATCGAGCCCTATGTCAGGCTCCCAGCTTGGAGCCTGCTTCTCCCTCCACCTGTGTCTCTGCCTCTCCCTCTCTCTCTCTCTCTCTCTCTCTCTCTCTCTCTCTCTCTCTATCATGAATAAATAAATAAATCTTAAAAAAAAAAAAAAAAGGAACAGTTTAACCTGTTGACATAATCTCCATCCAGGTCTGTCAAATGATACCATCAAAAGAGCAAATTCCTTTTTGGGGTGGGTGTTTGGGCCCATGACACTTAGATACTACCTCAAAAAGGAAACTTGAATCTGACTTCCAAAGGAAAAAAATCCAAAAACTAAGTTGTCACTCAAACGGAGTAAAAGAAAACCTACTGCTGGTGTCATTGTCGCTGAATGCACAGGCACAGAGCTATTAAAATGGAAATAAAAGTTGTACAATGTTAAAAAAACAAAAAACAAAAAAACACCACTGAGTAATAGACTATACTGAATATCCTTGAACTATTTGAAGCTTGTTAAGAAAAGCAGCTTGCACTAGGGCAAATGGTAACTAGACACCAAGATACTAGCTTGGGAGAGGAATGGGAGGTAAGTGGTAGGAGACTGGGGGTGGGTTGGGGGTGGGGGGCTCGCCAACCTGCAGCCTATTGGCCTCAGTGCTGACTTCCCAGTCCTGTTCCATTAGTGAAATTCACAGAGCTCTGCACTTGTAACCTGTGTACTTTTCTGTGTGTCTGTGAATCTTCAATAAAGTTTACTGTTAAAGATTGCTTTATCATTGCCTGGGGAAAGGAATGGGAAGAGGCTTTTCATTGTGCAACCTTTGAGACCTTTTCAATTTTGAAACAGATAAATGTATTATTACATAAACTAACTGTCAAGGCCAGAGGTTGGCAAAGTACAGCCTGGAGACCAAACCTGACTTGATCCCTGTTTAGCTTTCTGGGTTTTAACTGGGATGTAATCAGCATACCCTGAAATTCAGTGGATTTAGTATTTTTAGTATATTCACAAGATTGTACAACCCATATCACTATCAAACTAGAATATTCATCATCCCAAAGAGAAGCTCAAAACCCTTGGCAGTGACTCCTATTTCTCTCATGCCTCAGTCCCTGCCAATCACTAATTTGTTTTGTTTCTACGCATTTGCCTGTTCTGTACATTTAACATAAATGGAATTATACAAAATATAGCCTTTTGTGCCTGGCTTCACTTAGCACATGTTCAAGGTTCTCTACATTATAGAATGAATCAGTAGGTCACACTTTCTTATGGCTAATATTCCATTGTGTGGCTTCACATTTGTTTCCCAATCTACCACCTGGTGGCCATTTGCATTGCACTGTTGGCTACTATTAACGCTGCTATGAACATTCATGTACATGTTTTTATGTGAACACGTTTTCCGTTCTCTTCAGTATTGTCCCACGAGTGCAATTTATGGGGCATATGCTAACTCTATGCTTAGCTGTTCATGGAATGGCCCAAGTATTTTCAGGTGCACCATTTTGTATTCCTACTAGTAATGTCTGAGAGTTCCAAATCTTCCACATCTTCACCAACATTTGTCATATTCCACTTTCTGGAAATCCCAGCGGGTATATAGTGGTATCTCACTGTGATTTTGATTTCATTTCCCCAATAACTAATGATATTGAGCATCTTTACATGTGCTCATTGGTTATTTGTATATCTTCTTTGAAGAAATGTCGATTCAAACCCTTTGCCCATTTTTCTTTAAAGATTTTTCATTTATGTATTCATGAGACACACACAGAGAGAGAGGAAGAGACATAGACAGTGGGAGAAGCAGGCTCCCTATGAGGAGCCCGATGCGGGACTCAATCCCAGGACCCCACGATCATGACCTGAGCCAAAGGCAGACGCTCAACGACTAAGCCACCCAGGTGCCGCCTTTGCCCATTTTTAAATAGGGTTATTTGTCTTTTTAGTGCTGAGTTGTAAAAGTTCTTTATATATTCTGGACATTAGACCCCTTATTAGATATAGGACTTACAAATACTTTCTCCATTCTGTGAGTCATCCTTTACTTTCTCAATATTGTCCTTTATTATTTTTTAAAGATTTTATTTATTTATTCATGAGAGACACACAGAGAGAGAGGGAGAGAGGCAGAAATATAGGCAGAGGGAGAAGCAGGCTCCATGCAGGGAGCCCAAAGCAGGGCTTGATCCCAGGACTCCAGGAAAATGCTCTGGACCGAAGGCAGGTGCTAAACTGCTGAGCCACCCAGGGATCCCCAATATTGTCCTTTAAAACATAAAACTTTATTTTTCTAAAAAGATTTTACTTATTTACTTTTGAGAGGGTGCAAGCAAGCCAGGCGAGGCACAGGGAATTTCAAGCGGACTCCACACTAAGCACAGTGCCTGACATGGGGCTCAATCTCATAACCCCAAGATCATTACCTGAGCCAAAATCAAGTGATGGACACTCAACCAACTGAGCCACCCAGTTGCCCTCACGAAACTTTTATTCTGATGAAGTCCAATTTACCTATTTTTTTTTTCCTTTGGTTACTTGTGCTTTTGGTGTCTGTAGAGAGAAAAGACACTCCTGTGTGTTTCCTCCACTCTCAATACTCCAATACTACTTCACATCTGACACCAGATTATGTGTGTTTACCACACATCAAGTAATTCTGCAACACCAGCTGAATATCCCACAATTTACCTTAATTGTGTGACTATTTACCTAGAGTTAGTGTCAGATCTTTTTTTAAAAATATTTTATTTATTTATTCATGAGACACAGAGAGAGAGAGGCAGAGACACAGGCAGAGGGAGAAGCAGGCCCTACGCAGGGAGCCCAACATGGGACTCAATCCCAGATCTCCAGGATCATGCCCTGGACTGAAGGTGACGCTAAACCCCTAAGCCACCCAGGCTGCCCTAGTGTCAGATCTTATAGGCTAAGGGCTGATTCACACAAGACTACACTACCCCAGGGCATGTGGGTCGATCAGTTGGTTGAGCACCTGACTCTTGATTTCATCTCAGGTCATGATCTTGAGGTCATGGGATCAAGATCCAAGTCTGGCTCCGTGCTAGGTTGCAGAGTCCTGCTTGAGATTCAATCTCTCCCTCTGCCCCTCCCCCTCACTTTGTGCACATACATGCAAGCTCTCTCTCTTTCTCTCAAATAACTAAATAAAATCTTTATAAAATACAGCAGATTTAAATCTTTCTTTTTAAATTTTTTTTAAAGATATTATTTATTTATGCATGAGAGAGAGAGAGAGGCAGAGACACAGGCAGAGGGAGAAGCAGGCTCCATGCATGGGACTTGATCCCGGGTCTCCAGGATCACACCTTGGGCCAGAGGTGGCCCTAAACTGCTGAGCCACCCGGGCTGCCCAGATTTAAATCTTTCTGTAGTAAATTCAATACCTGGGCTTCTGCAGAGACAGTTTCTTTCTTTTTTTTTTTTTTTAAGATTTTATTTATTCATGAGAAAGAGAGAGAGAGAGAGAGAGAGGCAGAAGCAGGCTCCATGCAGGGAGCCTGACATGGGACTCGAACCTGGGTCTCCAGGATCATACCCTGGGCTGAAGGCGGCGCTAAACCGCTGAGCCACCTGGGCTGCCCCAGAGACAGTTTCTATTGATTTTTTTTTTTTTTTTCTGTGTATGGGCCAGATTTTCTGCTTTATTTGCCAGTCTCATAAAGTTTTGTTGAACAACAGACATATTAAATAATATAACATGGTAACTCTAGAAATCACCTTCTTTCTCCTCCCCAGGGTCTGTTGTTGCTGCTGCTTGATGCTATTGTTTAATTATTTTTCTGAGTTACAAAATATCTACTAATTAGTCTCTGAACCAATTCTGTAAAGTTTGATCCTTTGTTGTGTATAGCCACTGGAATCTTTACTTGGTTAGCTTAGTGACCACTAAGGTCAGCTAATGATTGGACACATATTTCTTTTTTTTTTTTTTAAGATTTTATTTATTTATTCATCAGACACAGAGAGAGAGAGAGAGAGAGGCAGAGACACAGGCAGAGGGAGAAGCAGGCTCCATGCAGGGAGCCCAATGTGGGACTTGATCCTGGGCTCCAGGATCATGCCCTGGGCTGAAGGCAGGCGCTAAACTGCTGAGCCACCCAGGGATCCCTGGACACATATTTTTTAAATACCTGGAACCAATACATCTCTTCAGTTTTTGCTGAGGGACTGTGTGAGTGTGTGTGCTGGGGCAGATCTTAAACACTCAACTAGGCAGTTTACAGCTCTGCCTTAGCCTTTACTTACTGTTTGTGCAGAGCCTGAAGGTGAGCCAGAGAAGAAAGCTTAGAGCATTCTCAGGTCTTTCTTAAATGCATGTGTACCACCTTACATATATGTGACCTTCAAATTTCAATATGAATGTCTCATTTCCTGTTAAGCATTTGAGTTAGTCTTTGCCCCATGTATTATCTATCACACAGTAATTGCCTGAAATTTTCTGACAAAACTCCCTGGTGAGAGGCTTTTAGACCCAGGGTGACTTCCAGGGTCAGGTCAAGTAAAAACAAATCTATGGAGTGGAGTCTTTCAGGAAACCACCAGACAGGTTACATAAAGACAGTTCTTGGAATGCCTGGGTGGCTCAGCAGTTGAGTGCCTTCTTCAGCTCAGGTCGTGATCCCGGGTTCCAGGGATGGAGTCCCATGTCGGGCTCCCCAGAGGGAGACTGCTTCTCCCTCTGCCTGCGTTTCTGCCTCTCTCTCTGTGTGTGTCTCTCATGAATAAAAAAGTAAAATACTTTAAAAAAAAAATTCTTTCAGCATGAGGCTTTGAAAGAGCTCCACTTCTGTTCTGGTCACTTCAGTACCAGAAATAAATGGGCTACTACTGAGCTGCCTGAGATGGAGAGGAAATTGTGGGGTAAGCTAAAATATCACAGGGTGCTTGGGTGGCTCAGTCAGTTAAGCATCTGCTTTCAGCTCAGGTCATGATCCCAGGGTCCTGGGATCAAGTCTACTTCTCCCTGTGCCCCTCCTCCCTGCTTGTGCTCAAATAAATAAATAAATAAATAAATAAATAAATAAATAAATATTTTTTTTTAGATAAATATTTTTTAAAAATTTATTTATTTGACAGAGGGAGATAGAGTACAGGCAGAAGGAGCAGCAGGCAAATGGACAGGAAGAAGCAGTCTGAGCTTCTCCCGATGAGGAACCCAATGAGGGGTTAGATCACAGAACCTGAGCTGAAGGCAGATGCTTAACTGCCTGAGCCACCCAGGTATCCCTCCCCCCAAAAAATCTTTAAAATATATAAATTAAATACCACAGGCAGGGTGCCTGGGTGGCGCAGTTGGTTAGGTGTCAGACTCTTGGTTTTGGCTCAAGTCATGATCTCAGGATCCTGAGATCAAGCCCCAAGTCAGGCTCAGAAGAGTCTGCTTGAGATTCTCTCTCCTTCTCGCTCTGCCCCTCCTGTTCATGTACTCCCTCTTTCTCTCTCTCTCAAACAAATACATACATCTTTAGGGGAAAAAAAACCCACCACCGGATTCACTACTTTAACCAAGATTCAGTTGTTTTTCTTGAATAAAGGGTCTTCAGATTGCTGCAAACTTTTGGTTAATTTTTAGAATTCCAAAAAAGTTAATTCTGACAATTTTGACCAGTTTTTTGGTTGCATTTATGGAAGGGAGATTTTTTAATTTTTTTTTTTATTTTTATTTTTTAAAGATTATTTATTTATTTATTTATTTATTTATTTATTTAAAAAAAAATTTTTTTTTAATTTTTATTTATTTATGATAGTCACACAGAGAGAGAGAGAGGCAGAGACACAGGCAGAGGGAGAAGCAGGCTCCATGCACCGGGAGCCCGATGTGGGATTCGATCCCGAGTCTCCAGGATCGCGCCCTGGGCCAAAGACAAACGCCAAACCGCTGCGCCACCCAGGGATCCCTATTTATTTATTTATTTATTTATTTATTTATTTATTTATTCATGAGAGACAGAGACAGAGAGAGAGAGAGAGAGAGAGGCAGAGACACAAGCAGAGAGAGAAGCAGGCTCCATGCCAGGAGCTCGACGCAGGACTTGATCCTGGACTCCAGGATCGCACCCTGGGCCAAAGGCAGGCACCAAACCACTGAGCCACCCAGGGATCCCCAGATTTTTAAAAAATATTTTATTTATTTATTCACGAGAAACACAGAGAGAGAGAGAAAGAGAGAGAGAGAGGCAGAGGCACAGGCAGAGGGAAAAGGAGGCTCCACGCAGGGAGCCCGACATGGGACTCAATCCCAGGTCCCCAGGATCAGGCTCTGGACCGAAGCCGATGCCAAACCACTGAGCCACATGGGCTGCCCTGGAAAGAATATTTTCAAATACACTTGCTCCACTATTTCTGCTGACATCATTTTGGATGTCACACCTGTTTATGTAAATGAACTTCACTGGAGCACAGCCATCTGCATTCATTCACCTACTGCCCATAGTGGCTTTCAGGTTATCACAGCAGAGACAAGTACAGAAACCAAGGGGCCTGCAAAGCCTAAAATATGTACTTTACTCAGAAAAGCTTGCGACCCTTCGTATATATCCTATGCAGTCAGGTCCTGCTCCCTTCATCACGTCACTCTTGCTCTTGTCACAGCATTTTCAGGGTCTTTGCACAGGATGTTTCCTCAGCCTGAGCTGCTTTGCCTCCAAATCCTCACATGGTCAGCCCTTTATCATTTACCTTCACTGTCACTGCCTCACAAACCCCTTTCTCTGCCACCCTTTTTAAACTACCCCTAACCACCCACTTTCTCTATATTATCCTGTTTCATTTTCTCTGGAGCTCTTGTTGAGTGAAATGATCTATATTTATCATCCGTCTCTTTCTCTAGAACATATGCTCTGTGATGGCTAAGAAACTTTCTTAGTCCATGCTGCTGGCATCTTGCCTGGACTGCTGCAACAGCCACCTAATGGGTGTCCTGGCCACCCTTGCCTCCCTATAGTCCATTCCCCACAGAGTGGACTGAAAGGTCCTTTTAAAACAAGTCAGGTCACTCCATTCTTCTCATTTCCACTCACTCAGAGTAGAGAACAGGATCCTTGTAACCACTTATAAGTCCCTACAAAATCTGGTATCCACTAGCCCTCTACCCTATCACCTACCACTCTCCTCCTTCCTCCCTCGCTCCCCCTTAACTCCATGCTGCACTCTGAATATGCCCGACATGCCCTCTCTTCAGAGCCTCTGCCCCTGCTGTTTGCTCCCCTACCCATGGCTAGTTCTTTCTCATGAAAGCCCCGCTCAAATGTCACCACGTCAGAGGGGCCTTCTCATACTTACCCTAGCTAAAGGCAGACCCACACGCACATTACTCTTTTATCCTTATTCTATTTTCTTTTTCTGGCACTTACTACCACCTTTATTTGTGTGTTCATTTATTGTCTGTCTCCTCAAATAGAATGCAGGCTGCAGGAAGGAGCTTGATCTAGCTGGTTTATTACTATATCCCCAAAATGCAGAACAGCTCTTGGCAAAAAAAAAAAAAAAAAAAAAAGGCATTCAATGAATACTTCTTGAATGGATATAAGACTTTACCATGTTATAGATTTAGAACCCTGATTCCAACACTCATTTTATAATTTTCTCCCTTTCTTAGAAAAAAGATAAGTCATCCTTTATTAAATAACAGTTAAATGTCAAAATTATACAAATTCTAACAAATGGAAAATGTAATGTTTGCAAAGTTCTTGTAAGAAATTTTGTAGCTCAGAAATTATCATGATTTCTTTTTTTTTTTAAAGATTTATTAATTTACTTTAGAGAAAGAGTATGAGGGTATGGGCAGAGGGAGAGAGAGGCAGAGAGAAGCAAACTCCCCCTGAGCATGGAGCCCCAACACCCGGCTCAATCTCCATCTCATGACCCTGAGATCATGACCTGAACTGAAATCAAGAGTTGGACTCTTAACTGAATGAGCCACCCAGGCGCCCCTAGGAATTATGATTTCTTGCTGGTTGATGCTGGTATTAGCAAATAAAGAGGTGCCTACTCACTGAAACCTGTTTCAAATCAGATAAAAGGACAATGGCTACACCCAACCTTGTGATACTAGTAGAGTAAGAGATGTCAGAATGAGCCTCACAAAGGTTCACCCAACATTCTCATGGACCACCAGGAGACATTCGAGATCTGCCTCTAGAACTATGTACACACGAGTCCAAAATTATCACAAAAAAGTCTGAGTAGTGCATTTCACCAACATAAGACAGTAGTTAGTGTGAATGATAGCTGAACCCTGTCTAGCACTGTCCTGGACAGAGAATAAAGGAGGCAGGAGGAGAAGGAAAAAAAAAAACCCTTTTCATGATCTCTGTGTTCCTTAATGTCATATATTGTGTCTCTTTGCTTAATTTTTTTTAAAAAATTTTATTTATTTATTCATGATAGACATAGAGACAGAGAGAGAGACAGAGACAGAGACACAGGCAGAGGGAGAAGCAGGCTCCATGCCAGGAGCCTGACGCGGGACTCGATCCCAGGACTCCCGGATGACGCCTTAGGCCAAAGGCAGGCGCTAAACCACTGAGCCACCCAAGGATCCCCCTCTTTGCTTAATTTAAAAGGGGGAAAGGGATAGAGGAAGGAAGGGAGCGAGAGAGAGAAAGAGACAGAGACAAGCCCACCCTCAAGATAGACCTGGGCAAGAGAAGAAAGCTACCACTAATCAGAGAAACTAACCCTTACTGAGACATCGATAGTGTCAGGGATTCTAAGTGGTTCAGATAAACCCATTTCAGTTTAAGATTTCATTTCGTTGGGATGCCTGGGTGGCTCAGTGGTTGAGTGTCTGCCTTCAGCTCAGGTTGTGATCCTGGGGTCCTGGGATCGAGTTCCACATAGGGCTCCGCCAGGGAACCTGCTTTTCCCTCTGCCTATGTCTCTGCCTCTCTCTGTGTGTCTCTCATGCATAAACAAATAAAACCTTTAAATTTTTTTCATTTTGTTTTTTCTCCCCTTTGACCCTCAGAATAACCCTCTGAGAGCAGCTACCATCATTTGACCACAACAGCTCTGAGAGGTGGGAGTGGATAAATGCCAGGGAGGGACTAGAATCTGGGTCTCCTCCCCCGACTCCCCAACACAAGACCAACAGGCAGGCGGGACTGTGACGGGTGTGTCCCAGCGGGAATCACCTGTGGCTGAGATGAACTTGTTGTAGTTCTCATAGACCAGGGTCTGCATGTCGCTGTCCAGAGCCCGAATCTGTCGCACCATGTCTGTCTCACTGTCCATCAGCTGGGCCAGGGGGCATTCCCGACGCAGCTGGAGGAAATCCAAGTGGTAGTGCTCAGGGCAGGGGCATTCATGTCCCTCAGGCCTGCCCCTACCTGGTAGGCTTTGGGTGCAAGAAAGCTCTCATCCCACTCCTGGCAGAGATACTAGACAAAGAGCCTATCAGTGCCATAGGTCAGGAGTTACTAGATTCGACTCTATTTGGGGTTTGTCAGCCTTTGAAACGCTCAGATTCAGCCACCGCCCACCCCTAAGCCTGTCAACGCCTGGGCCACGCCCCACGCCCCGGCCTATCAGAACATCAGCCCAGGACATCACGCACCCCGCACCTGCTCCGGCCTGTCCAAATCTGCCCACGCCCCCTTAGACTCCAGCTCGGCCCCTGCTTCCTGCCCTAGGGTCATCTGATTTTTAGGAACCCCTGCGTCCCTCACCCCCGCAGCAAAGTCGAAGGCATGATCTGGGGGTGCGATGTGTCCGGGGCCTGGTTCTCCCCAACACACAAACACACACCTTGTCCAGGTACACTTCCGGGTCGAAGTGTGCCCCATTGAGATCCGTCGGGTCCAGGGGGTCCGACCCTGCGGGGCGCCCCGCGCTCTCCCCCTCGGAGAGACCGTAGTAAAGCTTCAGCATCCCGTGCGCCTTCCGCCGACGCTCCGGGGCCTCCGCCTCGGGCCCCTCCGGAGAGTCCCCAGGTCCAGACCCCGAGCCAGGCCCAGCGGCTGCAGCCGCCATCGCTCCAACTGCAGCCCACGGGTGTGAGCCTGGGAAAAGAACTGGGAGGAGGCACTTCCGGGAGCCATAAAGTTCTTGTTGAAACGAGGCAGTCCTTCAGCTGAAAGGTCCCCCTGCAACCCTGGGTCCTTGGGAACTAGCGTTCCCCCGTACCTTTCCTCCCTGAGCGGAAGAGGTTCCGGGAGAGCCCTGGGTTCCCGCAGCCTCCCGAGCAGATTGAGAAGAACTCGTCTCATGCTTCCCTCCCAGAAGGAAGGCGGGTCCTGGCTCCCAACCCCGCACCCCCGCAGGCAGAGGCCCCCGGAATATGTCTCTGGAGGCAGTGTCCCCCATTCCTACTATACGGGTGCAGACTTCACAAGAGGCTGCGGGGGAGCTACGAGGTTAGATGCACGCACAGTGCGGGCGGGGCCTCTAGCAGTTTCCCCGCCCGTCCTCTGACACCGGTCAGAGCTGCCTTCAGACCCTGGGCTCCCCCAGTCCTAGCCTCTTTAAGGAAAAAAAAAAGGTCCCCAAGCACTTTAAGATACTTGCTTAGAAGACCGACTTGGCAGATCTTCAGCAACCCGTGGGATGTGCTGGGGGGCGGGGGCTGGGTGGAGATGATGAGGGTTGTTCTCAGGTTTCCGATTTCAACAAAATGCAATTAATTGTTCACCACGGTGCAGTGCTTAAGAGGACAGGTAATGACGTTCAAGTATAGATACGATGAGTTTTAATAGAGAAAACGACTTTATCGACATGGTCCTTGAAACCTTACTTGTGATGGGCTGGCGGCTGGGCGGGGCGGGGTGGGGGGTGTTGGAATGGAAACCACCGTTTTTAAAGATTCTTTGGCTGGGGTGCGGCAGGCCAAACACATCCCACCACGTGTTTTCATTTGGCCTGTGAGCTAAGACTGGTGTGTTTGTTTTTTTGTTGTTGTTGTTTGTTTTCATTTTTTAAATGGTTAAAAAATAAGAATGGCATTTCATGATGTGAAAATTATGTAAAATTCGGGCAGCCCGGGTGGCTCAGCGGTTTAGCGCTGCCTTCAGCCCAGGGCCTGATCCTGGAGACCTGGGATCGAGCCCCACGTTGGGCTCCCTGCATGGAGCCTGCTTCTCCCTCTGCCTGTGTCTCTGCCTCTCTCTCTCTCTCTCTCTCTCTCTCTGTGTGTGTGTGTGTGTGTGTGTGTGTGTCTCATGAATAAATAAATAAAATCTTTAAAAAAAAAAAAAAGAAAATTATGTAAAATTCATATAATCAGAGTAGATCTTAAAAGTGCTCATCAGAAGAAAAAATAATTTGTAACATTAATAATTTGTATAGTGACAGATGTTAGACTTCCTTGTGATCATTTTGAAATATATACAAATACCAAATCATTACCTTGTACCCTTAAAAACATTGGAATATGTCTATCTCAATTTAAAAGATGATTTTCATAAAATCAAATGAGAATTATATGAAATATTCCAGTGTCTATAGTTTTATTTGAACACAGCCATGCACATTTGTTTACATGTTATCTGTGCCTGCTTTTGCACTACAACAGAAGTGTTGAGTAGTTGCAACAGAGACCTTATGGCTGACACCTAAAACATTTACCATGAAGAATAGTTGGCTGACTGCTGAAATCTGTGTTGAAAGATCTCATCTATGTTAAGAAGGATGTTTAGAGGCTGTTTAAAAAATAGTGTCAGCTGATGATGCTATAATCTCAAAAAAATGAGTATAAAGATTTAGATCTACTCCAAGTCTATACACTTAAAAAAAAGTTGCAGAATAATGGTTAAGAAAAATTATTCAAAATTTGGAAATAAGACCAAGAGTGTAGGCCACTTGGGTGGCTCAGCGGTTGAACATCTGCCTTGGGCTCAGGTTGTGATCCTGGCCTCTGCCTATGTCTCTGCCTCTTTCTGTGTTTCTCATGAATAAATAAAATCTTTAAGAAAAAAACAAACAAAAAAAAACACAAGAGTGTAGCATGTTCTGCTAATGCCACACTGAGGCTTGTTTTACAAGCCTATCCAAGGATTATTTAATTACCCACAGGAATGAACATTTGATGTTGCTATTTACCATTATGTGTTCAGATGCTGATATTACAAGTAGATATTGTCCAGGAGATATACAAAACATTTATATCCAGCAGAAAAAGTAACTTCAAAAGTTCTATTTATCGTCCTGTAGGATATCAAGCAGTTTTGTGTCTAACCTAGAATCATATTTTAACATTGCTCTTTATTTTTCTTTAAAGATTTTATTTACTTGAAAGTGAGAGACCGTGAAAGGGAGAGTGAGAGCACAGGAGAGGGAGAAGCAGACTCCCCGAACAAAGAGCCAATGCGGGGCTCAATCCCAGGAACCTGGGATCATGACCTGAGCCAAAGGTAGCCGCCTGACTGAGCCACATAGGCACACCAACATTCCTCTCTAAAGGAATGCTTATCAATATCCAAGTCCCCAAGATACCTTATCACCTTACTGAGGGGGAACTCCTCACTGATAGGTTAATACATCTTAGTAACATGTTCATTCCAGACCTAGCATCATATTAACTTTTTGAAAGTTACACTTTGACAACACATATGGTGTGGTTCTCCATGATGCTTTTTAAAATTATACATGTATATGTACAGGTAGGTATATGAGGTTTCAGTAAGAAGGGATCCAAAAGATGCCCACTCACTAAACTGTTGAGGGGTACCTCTGTGAGGTAGGTAGGAGGCGGGCAGGTCGTTGTCTTTTCCTCTGTATGCTTGTGTATTATGCAAATCTTTTACAAGAACATAGTCATGCACTACTTGGATAATTTTTAACTGGTTTTGAGCCAGAAGCCCTAATGTATAAAATTTCATTTGTATTCACATGAGAATGGAGATGGAAACAATGGTTTTAACATTTGGCCAACAAGTGGGCATTGGGGGTCACTACTGTAATGTGTCAGGATGGGGGTCTGAGGGACTGTTGTGATTAATGACACTGGGCAGCAAGCATGGATGTGGCAGGAGACTTTGGGTCTTGGCTGGACCCTGAACCTAACTTCCGAGGCAGGCAGATAGGAAGGAGGTCTTGGAGGTGGCTAAGTTCAAGCTGTCCTTCTTTTACTCTAGTTCCTGGGAGTTTCCATGTCCCTCCATTACCATTTCTGCCCATTTTTCTGGATGATACTGCTGAGGATCCTAGTTTTCACCTCTTCCACGTACAGAGGAAATGTTTTCTTGTTGCTTATGAGTGTCCCTGCCCAATCACAGCCTCGGGTAGAACTGGATCTTTGTCTCAATACTCACTCCCTCAGGGGGATCCCTGGGTGGCTCAGCAGTTTAGAGCCTGCCTTTGGCCCAGGGTGTGATCCTGGAGACCAGGGATCGAGTCCCATATCGGGCTCCCTGCATGGAGCCTGCTTCTCCCTCTGCCTGTGTCTCTGCCTCTCTCATGAATAAAAAAAATCTTTAAAAAAAAAAAAAAAAACTTAAAAAAAAAAAAAACCCTCACTCCCTCATTCAATGGCTTAGTGCCTGGGCTGACGCTCCTTCTCTGTACCTCAAACTTGTGTGCAATATAGGACTCATGCCACCAGCTTAGCCTGGGAACTCTTGGAAAGGACAGAGGTGATGGATGTGAAAGTCCTGAGTGCTTGAAGGTGATAGAGAGGGGAAAGCTGGCCAGCATCACGTCTTAGAACATGTGAGGGAGGATGGAAAAGCCAGTTGCTCTCTGGGCCATGCCTAGAGAGGGCATGGGGAAGGTCCCAGGACAGCTGTGGCCATGCTCTTATCTCCCTCTTAGGGAATGGAGCAAATATTTAGAGCTTACAATTCAGCACAGGCCTCCCTTGTACTGGGAATGCCCTCCAGCTACACATCCGGGCCTAGTCTCTTGCTGGCCTAAGATTTGCTGTGGATCTAGGATGTGCCCTACCACTTTTCTGAGCCCCAGCTCTGTAGAAGAAATATGTCCACAGTGCCTCCTCTGTGGAATTGTCAAGAGGACTCAGTGAGAAGATAATGCACAAGACCACAAAGTGTGCAGGCAGGATAAGGGACACTATCCCTTCATCGACACTCCTGCTGGTCTGTACCTTTAGCCCTCCAACCTTTGATAATTTGGAACTCCCCCAGCCACCCATGAACCACTCCTGTATTGGCTGGAACCAGACTGTATTCTAGAATCTTGTCCCCTCCAATGTCCTCATGGTTCTAGCATCCCACCACTATTCTAGACTGTACGCTCTAGAAGTAGAGGGGTCAGTTGCTTCTCCTAAATAGTCTTGGCTTGGTCAAGTTCCACTGGCTCACTTGAGTCTATGCTCTTGCCAGGATGCGGTGGCGGGACCGACTGGCTGTGCTCTTCTTCCCCCAAGGCATGGTTCTCAGTGCTGCCGCACTGATGCTCTTCTTTATACACCTTGGCGTCTTTGCCAGCGATGTGCACAACTTCTGCGTCACCCACCACTATGATCGCATGAGTTTCCACTACACTGTTGTCCTGATGGTAGACTGGGGCCAGGACTCAAGGGCTGGTCGGGGGAGGCCCAGGGGTTGATGGAAACCCCGCTGTTGTCTCAGGGGGCCACTCTCCCCCTGGATGGGGCCTACAGTTCTCCCAGGTGATCAGCATCTGCTGGGCTGCCATGGGGTCACTCTATGCTGAGATGACAGATGACAAGTTTTTTCGGTGCTTTGCCCTGACCATCCTAAGTGAGTAGGGGAGGGGGATGTATTAAGGGCGGAGGAGGGAACTTTGGATCCGTGAGACATAGCAAAGAACAAACCGGGAATGCTGATGGGGGCTCTCTCCTTTGCCCAGTGCTAAATGGAGCCATGTTCTTCAACCGCCTGTCCCTTGAGTTTCTGGCCATCCAGTACCGGGAGGAGAACCACTGAAGTCTGAGGACCAGGCTGACAAGGGGGAAGGAAAAGGAGGCTTCGGTGTTTTAATAAAGTCTGTCGTTTATTTCCACCTGTCATCTCCTTCATGGGGAGGAGGGTGGGAGGCTGGAGACCCATAGTAAGCAGGTCAAGACAAATGTTTGACCTGCAGGGGCCCCAGGCCCAGCCAGCAGTCATTCTAGTGGACTTGACTGGGCCTGGGATCTTAGTGTCTTAGGCTTGAAGAAGAGGAGCAGGAAAAAAGCCTCCAGACCTCCCTACCTCAGGTCCTCAGGTCCTAGGCTGGCCTAGCTACAAGCAAAGGCTCAGGAGGGACCCACACGGATGTGCGGGTTCATAAGCGGGTCCAGGTTGGGATCGCTGTCAGCGGCAGCTCGGCCCAGGCGAGACATGAGTGCAAGGAGAGCCAGGAAGCCCAGAAGCCCCAGGAGCAGCAGCAGCCCTGCCCGCTGGAGCAGGGTCAGCGGCCGCTTACGAGACCCAGCCCGGCTCCTGGGGGGATGAGGGGAAAGTCAGGTCAGGTTCCCAATCCCTGATGACTCCTTGTCCTGGAGAGGAACCCCAGATATTAACACTCGTCTCATCTTCTGGCCCAGGGGCCACCATTACTGAGTCTTGTTCCTTCAAGTGTGCAGGGTCACCCCTGCACCTGCTTGTTACACAGGGGACCATGCAGCTCAAACCAGCTGAGCCAAAACTGCTCTGGAAACTAGAATGTGTCAGGCTTGGTAGCCACTAGGGTCAGGTGGTGTCAGAGCAGGAAGGGACCTCAAAAAGCCCAAACTCAAGCCTCAGATACCCAGTAGGTGAGGAAATAGCTCCACAGTGGAGCAGACCTGGGACTTCTAAAGCTGAGCTGAGGCCTCTCTGCACAGCCCAACACCAGATACTACCATTACCCAGAGAAGCCCCTCTTATCATGCAATCACCATGCCCAGGGCCTCTGGCTCTCACTTCCTCTCCTCCCTCCTTCCTGGCATTTGGCCCCACCTGACCCTGTGTACCTGAGCAGCTGGGCCAGCCACCCCAGGGCAGGCCGGCGACGGTACTTGTCTTCATCACAGTCCCCATGCAGGCCTGGTGAACGGTCATCGTCCCGCGTGTCATACACCTTCCTGGGGGCCGAGGCTGCAGGGGCAGAGCCACCAGTATCCACAGGCTCAGAGAAACTGGCCTGTAGCAGGGTGGGGAGTGGGGAGGGCAGGAGGTCCTTGCCCTCTTAACCTGACAAAACATCTCAGGATCATGGGGAAGGTAATGACTATGTTAGTGAAGAGGGCAGCCACCCAGTGGGCCTCTGGAACCCAAAGCCCACTCCACATAAGTCACTCCACTCCCTTTCCATCCTCTTCCAGACTGGAAAACTCCTTGGCTCACCATGAGTCAAGGGCTCAGGATTGCCCATGTGGATCACTGTGTGCTGCTCAGGCCGGCTCGGGGAAGCAGGGGGCCGGGGGGCTTGGCTGTAGAAGGATGGGACAGCAGAGGCGCTGGCTACCTCCTCCTGTTCAGGGCTACCATTGGCTGTGGCAAGAAGAGAGCTGTCAGCAGAGCAGGGAAGCAAGGCCCCAAGAGCAGTGCAGACCACTACCTACCATTAAAGCTAGACCAGTCAGAGAAGTCAGAGGTGTTGAGGGGCTCAGGTTCCGGGCTCACCACTTCATCGATCTGGAGGAAGGAACCTGTGTCACCAGCCTGCTCAATGCTGTCCCTACCCACCCATCTGGCCCAAGTGGGACCCAGGGCAGACGGTCAGTCAAGACACACAGATTCTCACCAGAGGAAGGCCCAGTCCTGCCCGGGCCCAGTTGACCATGGCCAGCTTCTCTCTCAGTGTGGAAGCAACAGGGCCAGCCAGGTTGGTTGGGGGGAAGATGGGGCCACTGCAGATGGGGCACTGGTAGCCAGCAGGAGCTGTGTTACGGGGTAGCTGGGCGGCACGTTCATTGAGGCAGGCCCAGTGGAAGAGATCTTAGGGCCAATGAAATAGGGGAGGAGAGGCATGAGGAATAAGATATGTAGGATCTCTAGCCCGGCAACAACCCCCAGTCTGCTATGTGGATGTATGTATATGCGCACATGTGAGCTCATAGCCTTCTCCTTCCTGTCCTCACTCAGGTCCATTTTATCAGTGTTCCCTAAGATTTCAGCCTTCTTGGCCACCACTACCCGACTCAGTCAAGGGAGATGCTACCAAGATCCCTACTTCTCCCTGGGGTAGTAGGGATGGGAAGAAATGCCAGTGACCTTTAAAGTGAGTCTTCTCTGAACATCCACTTATCACAAGCTCCTCAGGCTAACAGCTAATCAGGAGCAGTTTCATAAGTTCCTAGACACACACAAGTACACGTATGCATGTACACACCCACACCCATGGACACAAATGTATACATACAATAAAACACAAGTACCATCCCTGTATCTACACTTGTAGGCACACTAACTCCCACACAGAAGCTTTTATACAATCACATTTGCTAAAACTCAAGCACCATAACCCAAGCGTTGTCCTATAACCCCACAACACACCTGTGTTCATACTTCACACGTTTACCCATTCACTCATGTGCAGATACTAAGGAACACATTAACACACATAAAGTAAAAAAAAAAGCTGAGCCTAAGCCTCTTACTTCAGTCAGGTCAAGGTCATGATACATATGACTAACTTCTTTTAGCTAGTTACTGTGGGAAACTCCCTTCCTCTCTGTTTAGTTGGAATGAATAATAGATCCCAGATGTCTGAAAGCCTCATGCCTTCAGCTCCCTGCTGGTCCAGCCAGCTACTGCTCACAGGCCAAATGATACAAGTTTGATTGGCTCTCACTCAACCCTGTAAATGGGCAGGTAAGAAAGTAGGAGTTTTAATTTTTAGGGAAAAACACTGAGGCCTAGAAAGGGAAAATGACTTGCCTCAGCTCACACATCAGGTAAATAACACAGCAGGACTAGAATTTGGGGTTCCAGCCTCCCAAGCCTGGGGAGGTCTCCATTGCCCTGCTGCTTAGAGAGGATGTGGAAACTGGTCACCAAGCTGGGCAGGCCTCACCGTAACAGACAAGGCGGGTGGTCTCCCGGTTGGCCAGGGGTGTGCTGCACAGGCGGCAATTCGGGTTGTAGTCGCTATCTTGAAGCCACTGCAGATAGGACTGGACGATGCACTGGAGTGGGAGACAGAGGTCACAACGGGGGCCCAGCTGCTTCTTTTTCTCTCATCACAAACAAGAATCATACTTTCGTTTGTTCAATCAATAAACATTTATTGAGCACGCAGTGTGCCAGAGTCTGTCTTAAGTGCTGGGGATAGAGCCGAGAACAAAAGAAACCAAGTTCCCGCCCTCCTGGAGCTTCCATTCCAACCCCAGGGCCTTCTCGGAGTTGGAGAAAACCGATACTGCCGGCCCACCCACTGCCCTGCTTCGCCCCTCCCCTGAAGCCCCACCTTGGCGTGATTGGCTACCAGGCAGTGCTCGCAGACGTTGACCCGGTGTTCGAAGCAAAAGAGATTGGTCACCTTCCTCTTGGGGCACTTGCAAAGTCCCATATTCGACCCTGAAGAAGGGGTCTGAGTTGAGAGAGCCAGCTTCCGGTGTCCGCCACTATGAACTCACAAGCCCAGATCGTCTCCACTCCTAAATCCCCTAAACACCTCTCATAATCGCCCCAACCCCTAATTCCTGCCCACCGCCCTTCGACATTCCGGGCCACGCCTCCTGAACGAATTCCGCCTCCAGTGACCCCTCATTTCTCCAGGATCCCGCCCCCGGCCAGGTCCCTCCACCAGCGAGTCTCCGATACCACCGGCCCCGCCCCCAGGGGCTCCACCTGAGCCCCACCCCCTCCAAGCCCCGCCCCCTGCTTCAACACAGACCCCCCCCCTCGCCCCCCCCCCCCCCGTGTTACCGATCGACCGCCTCACCGGTCCCGACGGGCGCGAGCGTTGGTCCGAGGCGCGGAAGGACAGACACTGCGCTCAGCCGTGCTCCCGCTCTGAGCGCTCTACCTCGGGCCGCTCCGATTATCCCTCCGCTGCCACGTCTCTTCCGGGTGCGGCGCCCACTGATGACGTAAGTGGACCGCTGACCCCGCCCCTGCAGACGCTACGCGCGAGACGGATGTTAAACGGAGCACGGCGTCCCTCCCGCCTCGCGTCATTTCCGCTTCCTCCAGGCAGGGCGGGTAATTCGAACGTTTCAGTCTCTGTGATCCCTCTGGGTTGGCGCGAGTCCCGGCGGCGGAGGCGGCGGCGGAGGTCGAGATCAAGGCTAGCATGTCCGAAAGGCGAACACGGTCCGGAGGGGCCACACGGCACTCTGGTGAGCCGAAGGCGCGCGGGAGCCTGGGGCCGAGCCGTTTGAGGGATGGAGTCCCACGAGGAGGCCCTCCCCCTCCCCTCCCCACCGCTCTAAGAGGCTCATTCCGCCGTTAAGGAGCTGTTTGGGAACCTTCTCTCGCTCTCTCCTGAATCTCTTCTCTAGACTCTGAGGCCTAGAGTCTTACCCTTACCTCCTAACTTTTTTCTCTGCCCAGGGTCCAGGACTTCATCTCCTACTCAGTCTCTGCGGAGGTCCCAGCGGAAATCAGGCCCTGATCTCCCGAGCACCCTCCCTGAAATCTGGCCCAAGGTGAGTCCTGCTTTTTCAGCTTCTGTCCCGGGGGCCGCTGGGGACTAATGTGGAGCTCATATTCACTGTTCTTTTCCAGGCCCCCCATGCGGCTCTAGTCAGAAAGCCCATCGTGTTGAAGAAGATCGTAGCCCATTCTGTAGAGGTGAGGACTGAGAGAGGGGTTGTGGGTTGGGAGCCAAAATTGCGGATGAGTCTTTGATCAGTTATTATTGTCTCCACAGATCCCATCTATCCACACGCCTCGAAGGAGCCCAAGGGTGAGTTCATTTTCTTTCGTGGGCTCAGTGGAGTGGAATCCAGGGCACTCTCGAGATGGGGCAGGATATACTGGCTGCTCACATCTGCCCAGGGAGCTGTTTTGAGGTACAAATCTTCCTGCACTTAGGACAGGGTTACTTTCTGATAAAACTGTCATGAATTGAACACGTAGTATGTCAAAAATGCAATTAATGCGCCGAATCTATCAAACGTCGTACTTTAGATTATCATGCCTTAAACGTGTTCGGCACAGTTGTATGAGCGTATAGTTAAATTATCTGATTCAAAGCCTATCCATAATGAGAAATTGAATACCACTTAATTTATCAAATACTGTACTGAAAACGAACGACAGAATGGTTGTAAATTTGTCAGTTGTTTCCCCACGTGATGGCATGACTGACTGGGAGCTGCAGCTTGCTGCCCCTGCCAGCATCATAAGAGAGGATCTTACCACATTTCACTAGCCTGGGAAAAGATCAAAATTCGAAGTGTGATTTCTATGGAGTGCATATCAATTTTGCACCGTCATAACAGAAAAATCTTAAGTCAGACCCTCTAAGTTGGGAAGCATCTGTATTTTGAAACAGTTTGCCTTTGGACAGCTATGTGCATGGCCAGTTTTGCTCACTCCCTGTGGATTTCATACGTTTAGGTCTTGATGTCCTGATATTCTCTGCTTTTTTTTTTTCTTTTTCTTTTTTTTTTTTAAGATTGTATTTATTTATTCCTGAGACCCACACAGAGACAGAGGCATAGGCAGAGGGAGAAGCAGGCTCCCTGCAGTGAGTCTGATGCGGGACTTGATCCCAGGATCCCCGGGATCACGACCTGAGCCAAAGGCAGACATTCAACCACTGAGCCACCCAGCCATCTCTCTACCATTTTCCTAAGAGCTGAGCGGGGTCCAAAGTATTCCTTCTTTCTAGCCTATCTCCTCAATTTGTAAGCACAGGTTGTTGTAAGAGGAGTATGGCATTTTTACTATCTTAGCAGAAGTTACTGAGGATGTTTTACGATCAGGAAACCTCGGCCTGAAGATACAAGTGAGAAATGCTAGCTGCCTGTTAGGAGCACATGGAGCTTATGATCAAATGGGGAGAAAGACAGATGAGCAAGTGATAATAGCACACCGTGCTGAGGACTGCGGTAAGAAAAGTACTAGGTGATGGGGCACCTGGGTTGCTTGATTAAGTGTCTGCCTTCAGCTCAGATCATGGTCCCAGAGTCCTGGGATCCAGCCCTACCTCTTGGCTCTGCTCGGTGGAGAGTCTACTCCTTTTCCTTCTTCCTCTATCTGCCATTTCCCCTTGTGTACTCACTCATTCTTTCTCAAATCTTAAAAAAAGAAAGCACTAGAGATTATGAAGGCACCTAACCCAAACTAAGTGGCCCTAGAGCTGTTTCACAGAAAAAGAAATGTTTCAACTGAGTCTTTCTAAAGACAAGTAGTAATGTTTGGGCAAAGGAAGCTGTGTTTTCAGAGACCTTGAATTCACAAAGAAAATCTCAAGGTTTGGAGAATGTCAGTTTGTTCGGTGTGTCCGTGGCAGATCTTGCTAGGTGATGGAGCATGCTAAGCCAGAGCCATTCCTGATGAGGCATGAAAGCCTTGGCACTGTGGGAGCCTTTGAGGAGTCTCCAGCAAGGTAGTCACTAAGGCGTGCTTGAGTGCTTCAGAAATAGCACTCTGGGGTCTGCGTGGAGACAGGGATGGGAAAAGCCTGCTGGGGACTCCTAGACCAGGTAGGAAGACTTAACAGGAGTCCTGCAGTGAGATGGTGGAGGCCTAAAGTAAGGTGAGGGCAGAGTGATGCTCTGCCCCTCATCTCACCACATGATCTTCCCATCACACAGTTCTCAGCTGAAAAGACGCCTCCTAGAAGCCTTCCCTGACTACTGTACCCTGTCACTATCCTGTTTCTCTTTGTAGTTCTCTTTAGGCCTTCTCAATACTCTGAATATTTGCTTGTTGTCTTGAGGGCAGGGACTTCTGCCTCCCCGTGGCAATCATTCTTGTTGGTTGAATGGTAGATTGATGACATTGAACAAAAAGAGCTGCAAGGACTTGCATGACTGCTTGCCATGGGGGATGGGGAAGCTGTAGTCAGAGCTAACCTCCATTTTGTTCAGCGTCTCTTTTACTAGGAATTGTTACCAAGACTCAGATTTCCAGTGCTTGTAGCCAGGAAGGGTCTCTCTTGATAACAAACAACTCCTTACAACTCCTTCTCTCAGACCACAGGAGTGACTGAATTTGTCCCATTTCCTACCCTTGCTTGGCTGCCAGAAAGCCCAGTGCCAAGTTTTGTTACAAGAATTCAGTGAGCAGGGATCCCTGGGTGGCGCAGCGGTTTGGCGTCTGCCTTTGGCCCAGGGCGCGATCCTGGAGACTCAGAATCGAATCCCACGTCAGGCTCCGGGTGCATGGAGCCTGCTTCTCCCTCTGCCTGTGTCTCTGCCTCTCTCTCTCTCTCTCTCACTGTGTGCCTATCATAAATAAATAAAATTAAAAAAAAAAAAAAAAAGAATTCAGTGAGCATCAAACACCAGCTGCATGCAGGGCTCTGAAGGCTCAGGCTGTAGGCAGGGGCAGCCAGACAGATGAAGACCCCTGCTTTCAAGAAGCTCCTGTTTAGTTGGGTGACCACTGAGCAAGTCAGAATCAGACAGCGATGGTAGCTGTACGAGGGAGGTGGTTGTGGCAGAAGCAAAGAGCAGCACCAGAGGGGCTGCTCTATTCTGCAGTGAGAATGGTTTCTCTGAGGAAGCAGCATTTGAGCTGAGAGTGTAATTTTAAGGAGCCAACACGTGAACGGCTTCATATACATCCCAGATTAGGCCTTTCCCCATTCACAACCTTGCCATGGCTCCCTGGGTCTCCGCAAGGGTCTCCTTGGGCTTCCACTTACAGTGTCCTACAAAAGGCCCTATCGCAGCTCCCACTATGTCTCGAACCCCATCTTCATTTCCTCTCCTCCCTGTCTCTCACCTGGCCACACTGGCTTTGTTTCTTTACCTTTCCAGGCATACCTTCATCTCAGGACTTTTGCCCCTTCTGTCCCCTCTGCCTACAACACTTGGCCTCTGTGATGCTCCTTCCCTCACCTCCTTCAAGTTCTAGTTCAAGATGTCCCCTCAGACCTATGTTGACCTTCACCTACTTAAAATCCCAATCCACAAAAAAAAAAAAAAAAAAATCCCAGTTCACACCCAGTACTCTCTTGTTCTGTTGTTTTTTTTCCCCCAAAGTGTTTAATACTTCTAACATGCTACATGATTTTTTCCATGTTTTACCCCGTGAGAATGGAAGGTCCCCTGAAGACGGGGGGCTTTCTCTGTTTTATTGCCTGCTGCCTATTGTTCTCTGAGCTCTTGGAAAGTACCTGGAACAGGTGGCCAGGAAGTACTGACTGAGTGGACGGGCATGTTAGGAACAGCGTTGGCAGCTGTGTGGCATTTGGACCACGGAGGGCACACATGGTAGCAGGAAGAGCAGTCAGGAGCTTGACCTGGTCCAGATGACCTGTGATTGTGGCTCAGGTCAGTCAGCAGGGGCGGCTAGATCCTCACTTTGTTGGAGACAGAGCTGACTACAAGGGGTGAGATGCCTTCTTGACCTTACAAAAGTAGACTCAGAAACAATGGCAGATTCTTCTTTTCTTCCCCACCTTAAATCTTTCCCAGGATCTGATTTATTTGATCTCTTTTCCTTTTAAAAGAATCCTACAGGGGACGCCTGGGTGGCACAGTGGTTGAGCATCTGCCTTTGGCTCAGGGTGTGATCCCAGGGTCCTGGGATCGAGTACTGTATCGGGCTCCCCGCAGGTAACCTGCTACTCCCTCTGCCTGTGTCTCTGCCTCTCATGAATAAATAAATAAAAATTTTTTTTTAAGTGTCCTATGGGTCTTTCCACCCTGTATCTCCTCAGACCTCTCTGGATGTAAATAAGACGGCTAACTAACAAGGAGGCCTTCTCTCTTCTGTCCTTGTACAGATTGCTTTTTTCTTGGAGAAGGAAAACAACCCTCCCACCAAGGAGCCTGCTAGGGAGAATCTCTTCAAGTCATGTAGCATCCCTGTCACCCCCACCACCACTCCTGTGCTGTACCCCGTGAATGTTGAGTCTAATTCCAGGGAAGAAGACCTGGATGCCAGAGACTTGGAAATGTCTAAGAAAGTCAGGAGATCCTATAGCCGACTGGAGACCTTCAGCTCTGCCTCCACCTCCACCCCAGGCCGCCGGTCTTGCTTTGGTTTCGAGGGGCTGTTGGGGTCAGAAGACTTGGCCAGAGTCTCACCTGTGGTGTATTCCAAGCTAACCGAAGTCCCCAAGGTGAAGCCGTGGGCCCCAGATACAACTCTCCCTGGAATCTCCCCACCAGTCGTGAAGGAGAAGCGAAAGAAGAGAAAGGTGCCAGAGATCCTGGTGAGTGAGGGGCAGGGCTTGGGTCTGCTGTTGCACCAGGTGTGCTGGGAGACCACCAGGCCTTAGGCCAGCCTGGGGCTCAGTGCCCACAGGGTCAGGGTACACGTGCCCTGGGCAGCATGCTCCCTTCCTCCCTCACCTGCCCCCCATTCTTCTCCCCCTAGAAATCGGAGCTGGATGAGTGGGCTGCAGCCATGAATGCGGAGTTTGAAGCTGCTGAGCAGTTTGATCTCTTGGTTGAATGAGATGTCAATGTCAGGGGGTATCCCTGACCATCCTCTCCTCTCTCCTGTACATAGCTCCTCCTACTCATGGAGAAGACACTTGGGGTCCTCTCTCCTGGCCTTATTACCTGTATCTATGCTGCTGCTGCATGAGGCCTGTATTCCTCTGAGGGTTGTGTGGTGGTAGCAGCCGTCTCAGGAAGTGGGGCTCTCCAGCCCTGGCCGTGCCCTGAAGTCCTATGTTTGGTCCTGTGACCCACCAGCCTCTCCCTGCCTCCCAGAGGAACCTCTTCATTTTCCAGCTGGGCGGCCCACTAGGGAGTAGGATTGCTTGCAAAGCTGCAGGAAAGAGCTTGGGATTGCTGGTGAGAAGGAGCCTGGGCCGTTTTTGGGAAATGTAGCTGCTCTGTACCAACTCCAGAAACCAGCACCGAGGCAAGGCATCCACAGGCATTCCCTGCTGAGTTTTCTTCCACTGGAGGCCTAGTTCCCAGCCGTGGAGCCCATCTGTGTAAAGAGGCTTGGGTTCCCTGTTAGATTCTGTAGATGGTCCAGGAGAGAATTTGTGGGTTGGGTAGAGTTCTATTTGCAGGAAGATGCTGGACACTATAATACAGAATTTTATGTTTTGAAGAAAAAAAGAGAAGCCGTGCTTAGGTCAGACCAGAAGCATTTACTCCGAGAAGGTGGGTTTTATTTCTCTGCTCTGCTGTTGAGATGTTCAGTTAGATGCCAGGCTGGTGTAGCACTGGCTGTTTGGGGCCAAAAGGGTGCCAGAAACTGAGGCCCGGGGCTCTGGACAAGACACCTGCACAGGGCTGAGTAGGGGGCTATGGCAAGAGGTGCCCTTCATCCTTTGCACCTATATTTTATCTTACAAAATAAAGTACACAGAGTCTTCTCCACTCTAGAGGGAAAACAGGGTTGAAAGGTCCTACTCCTGGAGTCCTGCTAGTTTTGCAGCTACACTCATGAAGTTCTGGAAGATGCTCTTCACTTGCCAAGAAGGGGCAAGAGTTTTAGCTTTCTTAGTGTCTTCTCACATGAGAACACTGAGAAGATGTGAGGAGCAGATGGGGGGGGGGTGTTGTTTAATTGTTTCTGGGGAACCCTACCCGCTTGTTTTTCTTTTTGTCAATACTAGTAAAAATCATGATCTCAAAGGCTGCCCTAGCACCACTTTGGCCATATCTCATGCAGGTGCATCTTTTGACGTTTACGGGGTCAGCGCAGTAGAGGCTGAGGAGTGTGGTGGGGCAAGTGGGTGGCAAAATGTCTGGGAAGATGCACTCATGCTTGGGTAGGGGACTGGATGCACCAGTGCAGGCCTGGTGGGCACTAATGAAGCCCTTACAAGGCCCGGGGGTCCTGGGGCTCCTGGTCAATGCTTCGTGCTTGGTCAGGCTCTGTGAGCAAGCCCCTTGCCAGGGCAGGCCCAGGTGTTCCAGAGCTGGACAGCAGAAGAATTCTTGTCCTCACTGGCTAGTGGGGCAGAACGCCCGGGAAGGGTCCCAGTCGGGCAGTCGGAGAGTAGCCAGGTGGTGTGGAGTTGATGGCATTATTGCAAATCCTCTCTTTCCCTGAAAAATTAAGACTGTGGAGGAAAATTAAGACTGTTTAAGGAAAAATTGTTGCTTGAATTAAAAAAAAAAATCTGAATAAAAAGTTTTTGCTTATTTGAGACTGTTTTATTGAGGCAGAGGTGAAGGTGGGGGCCCCAGGAAGCTGACCCTTCTTTGGGCTGTTACCAGGGGACAGCCAGCCTTCCCTCCAGCAGCCTAGTGATCACTACTCTGCCCTCACCTCTGCCGCCTCAAGGTGGGGCTGCCTGCAGAGGAGGCCTCCAGGCAGCCCCACCCCCCAGTGCCTAGAGACCCAGTCCCCACAGGGTCCATCCCTCAGTCCCTTGAATGCTCCTGTGGAGGAGCTGACTCCTCCCACTGGCCCAACCTGCTGCGGAGCTGTGCAGAGCCCTCTGGGCCTCAAAGGTACAGATTCCTGGAAATTCCACTCAGCTCAAGGAAGCGTGCACCTTGGTACAGGTGACACAAACTGGCCTGCCTCCCAATGTCTTTCACTTGTCCTTGCCTCCTACTTTTTAGAACAAATTAAGTTTATTTTTTAAGATGTATTTATTTATTTATTCATGAGACACACACAGAGAGAGGCAGAAACATAGAGGGAGAAGCAGGCTCCATGCAGGGAGCGGGACGTGGGACTTGATCCTGGGTCTCCAAGATCATGCCCTGGGCTTAAGGTGGCGCTAAACTGCTGAGCCTCCTTGGCTACCCACAGATTAAGTTTAAATCCTCCAATTCCCACAGCTTTCCCAACCCCCATTTCTACACACATACACACACACACACCCCACCTCACCACCCTGGCTGAGGAGAGCAGTCCTCTCATTTCAAGGCCAGCTTTCCACTTTGGCTTTAGGTTCAGTTCTCATCTCTGAGACCTTGGTCTTTTTCCAACAGTCCTGAACAGTCTTCTGTTCTCTATCGTCAAAACAACCACCAAGAAAAGTTGACCAGCATCTGTTTTTGACTACTACCATTATTCCTTTTAGGGTTAAGCTTTTTGAAAGAATGTTCAAAAGCGTCTGTTTCTGTCCATTTGCCAAGTGCTACCGCTACCCCATTTACTTCTCAGGCAGAAGCAGCCAGTGACCCCTGCCCCTAATGACCAGTGTGACAGGCTCAGCTCTGCTACATCCTCAGACTGACTGGGAACTGCTGGCACCTCTTTCCTGACTTCCCCTGAGATATCTGGACACCCAGGTTCAGTCCTGAGCCCTTTTTTCCAACCTGCTTGTTCCTGCCAGTTGAAGACAGGCTCTCTGGGTCACCACCTTGCTCATTCATGGCCAGTCTTTATCTCCATCCCATTCCTCCTTCCCGAGCTCCAAACCAGAATCTAGAGCTGTCTTCTAAAACTACATCTCAATTCAGAATCTGTCATCTCAGACACAGCTCATCCATCAGCTTGCCTCTTCCTGTGCTCCCTATGCTGGCAGTATCACCCTGGGTGACCTAGCTCCTACACAAGCCAGGAGCCCAGGGGTTGTCCGCAGCTCTACCTTCTTCCTCACCCCTTCCCATCAGCCCTAACTTCAACACCTCTCTGCCCCACAGCTATTGGGCAACACTAGCCTAGCAGTCTCCTTTTAACCTCTCCCTTCTCCAAACTACACTGCAGCCAGACAAATAGTTTCCTAGACAAAATATCCCGTTTCTCCCTTGCTTAAAACTCGATACAGGGAAAAAAAAAAAAAAAAAAAACACGATACGATTCCACTTCTGGTTTAACACCCAAAAGAATGGAAAGCAAAGTCTCAAAAAGAGGCTTCCTTTTGTGGTATAACAGCATCTCTGGCATGTGTTCCCTGGTATTCACAGTGTAGACACATCACATGGAGCAATTGCACTTGCCTGTCTCCATTCCCAAGGCCTTTGACTTCCTGCCCCCAGTGTCTCCTTGTCCCACCCATCCTCCCAGTTACAACTCAACCTGCACAGAAACACAGAGGTCTCCTGTGCCTTCTTGTCACCCAGTGGCCATAGCCCGGGCCCACTCAACTATGTCCCATTGAGAATGCCCTTTGGCACTGGCCTGCCCAAACTGCTCCCTCTTGGATTGCTCTCCTCTTGCCAAATCCCCTACTTCTTGATGCTCAAATAGCACCTTTGTGGTAGAGTCTCTGGAGCTCTAAGCCAAATGCGTGGCTCCCTTCTTTCATGGCCGGGGCTGTCTGTATAGGCTTCTTTAAAGGCACATCTCCCTGCGCTGTGGGCACCTGGGAACTTGGGGCCTCCCCAGCCCCAGGAGCTTCTGGGCAGAACCAGGTCATGATCACCTGTCTGTATATTCTCAGGACCCCACTGAGACCCGTCCCACAGACAGCAGTTGGTCAACCAATGTTTACTGGGAACCATTAACGGCAGAGTGAAGTGTGTTCTAGCATGTTCCTGCCATTATTTACTGACTTTTTCTTATATTTGGGCCCTTTAGCTGCTTCCAGTTTTTCTTCTTGGTATAAATTAGCTACTGTGGACCTCTGTGTAAATTATTTTATTTCCTTTGGAGTCATGTTTTTAGGCCTAGTTACCAAAGTGATATTATAGGGCCAAAGGTCTTGGCTAGTTTCATAAATCTTGTTTATAAGCTGCCAGCTTGGGCAGCCCTGGTGGCGCAGCGGTTTAGCGCCACCTGCAGCCCAGGGCATGATCCTGGAGTCCTGGGGTGGAGTCCCACATCAGGCTCTCTGCATGGAGCCTGCTTCTCCCTCTGCCTGTGTCTCTGCCTCTCTCTCTCTCTCTCTGCATCTCTATGAATAAATAAATAAAATCTTAAAAAAATATATAAGCTGCCAGCTTCTCCCTGGGACGAGTCAGACCCAGTGATGGAGCTGCCTGCTTGTGAGCATTGGTATCACTGTGGAGCTCAGTGAGTCCCCAGAGTTAGCCGCCCCCTGCCCCCTGCCCTGCAGGGTATTGCTGGCCACCAAAATTCTGTTTCCATCATGTGGATAGGAATTACAATATTTTAGGCTATCTGGAAAGGCTTGATGCACTGCAGAGAGCACACTATGTAGGACCCCTGCTACAACCCATGGACCTATCAAAAGCCCAGAGGGAGCTCAGTGTAAAGGACAAATCTGAGGTCACTATTTGTCTTCCGATTGGATTGTCCTCCATCGCTGAGCCAGCAGTTGTGCAAGATTCTGAAAAATCTGAGACCAAAAGAACTAGTGATGATTCCATCTGTTGACTTAAGTAAGACATTGTCACTTGGAGAGAAGCTGCTATTTCAAGCCTGCTCAGTGGGACATCTAACCCTGCCGTAAGACAACCGCATCCTCAGGCTGAGCCCAGCTCTGGCTCCACTGTGAGCTAGTCCAAGGGGGCCTCGGGGTAGGGGGCAGGGGGGCGAAATGCTCAGCAGAAGAAAGAGTGAGTCCAGTTCAGATTGCAGAGCAGGGAGGGCAGGACAACATGGGCCAGAGTGTGGCAGTGGGGACAGTTCAGGCTGGTGTTGGAAAGTGAGGCTCCTGGGATCCCTGGGTGGCGCAACGGTTTGGCGCCTGCCTTTGGCCCAGGGCGCGATCCTGGAGACCCGGGATCGAATCCCACATCAGGCTCCCGGTGCATGGAGCCTGCTTCTTCCTCAGCCTGTGTCTCTGCCTCTCTCTCTCTCTCTCTGTGACTATCATAAATAAATTTAAAAAATAAAAATAAAAAAAATAAAAAATAAAAATAAAAAAAAAAGGAAAGTGAGGCTCCTGGTTGGTCTGAGCAGACACTCGTTTGGGGTCAGTGGGATATTAACAGGGTTACAAACGAGGGTGTTCATAACAGGGGGTCTTGAATGTCACTATTTGCTTCTCTGTGTCTGATCAATAGATGATTGTAACACCAAAAAGGGAGGGATTCTCTGCTTTCTTACAAGCTTCTATAGGATTCCTTTCAGTAGGGCGCCCCTGATGCCTGGATACCCAATAACTTGCATTTGCAGGAATTCCGTTTATTTTTTTTTTATTTATTTTTTTTTTTAGGAATTCCGTTTATTAAATATTGTCAGCATGTAGCATGTCACCAGATAAAATATAGACCACCTAGAGAAATTTGAATTTCAATAAATAATTAATCATTTTGTAGTATAAATATTTCCCAAACATTGCATGGGATATACTTATACTTTTTTTTTAAGATTTATTTATTTATTTATTTATTTATTTATTTATTTATTTATTCATGAGAGAGAGAGAGAGACAAAGACACAGGCAGAGGGAGAAGCAGGCTCCATGCCAGGAGCCTGATGCGGGACTCCAGGATCACGCCCTGGGCCGAAGGCAGGCGCTAAACCGCTGAGCCACCCAGGGATCCCCCAAGGATATACTTTTAAAAAGGATATACTTTTAAAAGCACTTGGTTTTCAGCTGAAATTCAGATTACATTATGTGTCCGTGTATTTTATTTGCTAAATGTGGTCACCCTAATTTTGAGGGATCTCATTAGCTGGGCAGAAGTGGTAGAGGCTCTCCAGACTGGAGGCTGCTCCCAAAAAGACCAGATAAGGCTAGAAAGGGGAAATCATCAGGATGGTGGATGTGGCTCTCCAACTGGGCTTCTGTCTCCTTCAGTCTCCCAGGGGCAGTAGAAGAGCTTACTGTAAGCCCATGGTGAAGCCAGAAGCACAGCCTGTTGAGAAGCAGAAGCCAGAAGACCCTCAGGTCTCCAAGGAGCCACTCTTAGAGGTGACAGGAAGGCCCAGGGCCTCCCAAGACAGAGAGCAGGGGTGGCAGGTAGGGTGGCAGGTGGCCAGAGAAATTCTTCCTCTTGGGGACTAGACCTCTGAACTGCCAGCCATCATCCCTGCTGTCTTACTGTCTGGTGTGCGAGGACCCAGTCTCCTGGGCTGTCCCATTATGCTGTTCAGTCACTGTGGCACCTTCTCTGCCAAAGCCATCTTCTTCAGAGCAAAAGCTGGACTCACAACCAGAACCTACTGTCACGTTCCTGTTTACACTCCTGAGCACAGCGGAGCCCACTGAGTCCAAAGACCCTGAAAAGTAAGGCTGTGTGAGTGTGTGTGCGGGGGAGGGAGGCAGAGGGTGCTTCTCTCTGTTAACATGCAGACCTGTGCCCGGACTCAGCCCTGGAATGGGCAGAGGGGAGACCCGTACAGGATGTGGGCCTTGGGCTCCCCCCTTCCTCCATGCTCCTCACCCTACCCTCCCCCAACCTCTAGGCCCTCTGGTCCAACCCTTGTCCCAGGGCCTCAGATATCCAGGAGTGCCAGTTCCTGGACAAGGAAGACTGGGGGCCCCGGCGCACCTCAAGGGAAATCAGCCATTTGCAGAATGATTGCAGGAGGTGAGCTGGGCCGTGGCCGGTGGGGGCAGATAGGGTGCAAGGGCTTTCCTCCCACTGAGGTCAGGGCCTGGGGCTCCATGGCTATGGGTTTCCACCTTCCCTTGGCCCTCCTCATTCCCTCCTTCCCTTGCCTCCTCACTGTTCTGCTCTGGATGACCTCCTCACTAGCCAGTAGATCCCTTCTCTCCCAAGTACCAGTGTCCTCCTGTGTGAGGGGGACCTGCCCCAAAGGCAGAGGAGCCATAGCTCCTTCCCATCAGTCAACTTCATGCCTACACACCTGGTCAGTAAGCAGTCTCTAAGGCTGCCTGTCAGGAACCCCCACTTTTAATGGTCCAAGAACCTGAGGGAGTAGTTTGGTCTGAGGAGTAGCAGGGGTAGGGGTCTGTTCTTTGGACACCAGGCTCTAGACTTTGGGTCTGTGTCATTCCACGGCCACCTGTCCCTCTGCGGTGATGCCAGGGTCAGATCTCTACCTGGAGACAGAGGTTTGGGGGTGAGGCAGTGTGACCTGGTCCCTCGGGGCTGCAGGTGGGCTCCTGTAGCATCGATCTGAGTGGTCAGCACTTCTGTTCATGCACAGAGCCCTCAGGCAGGATGAGTTCCAGGGTTGCCCCTCTTGCCAGCCTGGAACCACACAGAATTCTGTCACGGTCCCCACTGCAGCCCAACAGGGTGGGATGGCTAGCCTGCACAATGGAGTCACCCACCCTTCTCTTCCAAAGAAGAGAAGAAACACGCTTCGTCTCTGGCTGGAGTCTCCCACCTTTCTTTTGCTAAAGAAGAGAAGAAACACGTTTCATCTTTGGCTGGGTCTCCTGCTGCCAATCACTTGGGAAGAACAGCTCCCTCCCCATGTGGCTTTGCCAGGACAATAAGACTAGGCTCTGGTGAAACCCTGTCCTCAGGAGGGCTGGTCCAGGTCACACAGCTCGTGCAGGAGATGCATGTTGGGGCTGGAGGAAGCTGCTTAGGACAACAACCCGGGGGCTGAAGGGGGTCTCTTACAATTCTAGACTTCAGGAGTCCCTGAGCACTATCCAAGCAGACAACCGAGCCCTGAGGGAGAAGCTGCAAAACCTGGTAAGACCCTGAGACCAGGACCCTCTTTCTTTGTTGTGCTACCTCCTCCCTGCCTCCCAGCCCAGCTAGGGGGGGCTTGGAACAGCCTTGCCTGGGGTTGGTACCCACCTCTGGGCCCTGTAACCTTTGTTCCAGCTGACCGTGTCATATGATAGCCTGAAGAGGGAAGCAAAGGCCTTCTTAGAGGAGGTGAAGGCCGCTCCAGACGATGCCCGGGCTTTCCCAGAGGATGCCCAGGCTATCCCAGGGATGGCATTGTCCCAGGTGCACTGGCAGCACCCCCATGGCACGAGGGGAGAAAGGACATGCCTTCCCCAGCCGGTCACTCAGCTCCCCTTGCCTGTAGCAACTCAGCTCCCAGAAGGCGGCTCTGTTCATCCTGCAGCCTGGTGCTCCCATGACCCACAGATACCAATATCAGCCCTGGCCGGGCCCAAGGCTGGAGACTAGACACTTCTTGGGGAAGCCATTCCAGCAGCTCCTCTCCAGGTCACAGTAGTAAACTACTCCAAAGCTGAGATGCTACTTGCCGCATGTTTGTGGGCCCTGGAATCGGGCAGAGTGGGAGGTCACCAGCTCCAAAAGGAGCTTGGCCCCTGGGCTCCCCTCTGACATGCCCCCTACCGCTGGTTCTCTGGTCCTGAGCCCCCACCACCCCAGAAGAGGTTCCAGGTCTGGTTGGTATCTGCCTCAAGGGCAATGTTCCAGTGATAAGACTGGCAAGAGGCCACACCCCTCCCCCCCAAAGATGGAGGCCCCTGGTCTAATTCCAAAGGGCAATAAGAGACTAGGAGAGGCAGAAAGAGCCACTGCCTTACCTGGAGGCCTAGGATAAATCTCTTCCCCTTTGTAAGTCAAGTTGAGGGCAGGGATGGGACCGGTAGTGGGAGCTCCACGAGGGTCCAACACCCAACACCTGTCACTCGCGCCCTGCACTGATGGAACTCTTCCCGCCCTGGCCTGCAGATGGCTGCCTGAGGTCTTAGCTGAAGCAGAGAGAAAGGGAGACAGGGAGAGAATTCCCACACAACTAGACAGGGAGCGTGCTTCAGGTTTGTTTTGTGAGGAAGACAATGGAGCCAGCAAGATGATAAAACCAGTGTAAAGGAGGATATAAGAAATAGGCATATATGACAATATATATGTAGTCAAGGGAAAAAACAAAAGAAGTCCTGAAATAAGATTGATAAATTAGATAAAAATTGGTCAATATCCTATGGGACAATTTTTTGTTTTTTTAAAGATTTTATTTATCTATTCATGAGAGACACACAGAGGCAGAGACACAGGCAGAGGGAGAAGCAGGCTCCCCAAGGGGACCCTGGTGCAGGACTCGATCCCAGGACCCCAGGACTACTACTTGAGCCAAAGGCAGATGCTCAACCACTGAGCCACCCAGGTATTTCCTGGAATGGGTTTTTTCAAAGCCCCATAACCCGAAGGGTGATAATATATGCTGGGCACAAATCCTCTCAGAGGACATGGGAAGGACAGTGGCTATCTTTCTGCCCTTGCACCCGGTGCAGGGGACACGATGAGAGGTTGGAATTTTTTTTTTAATTTTTTTTAATTTTTATTTATTTATGATAGTCACACACACAGAGAGAGAGAGAGAGAGGCAGAGACATAGGCAGAGGGAGAAGCAGCAGGCTCCATGTACCGGGAGCCCAACGTGGGATTCGATCCTGGATCTCCAGGATTGCACCCTGGGCCAAAGGCAGGCACCAAACCGCTGCGCCACCCAGGGATCCCGAGAGGTTGGAAATTCAGCCTTGTGGACCCCCTCAGACCTACTGGGACTTCCACTACACCTGGTGCGATCCTACCAGGACCACTAACTACTAACAGATTTTATTGGTGAAGGTTTGATTTGGTCACAGCTGCAGGCTGAGCAGAGCTGAGTCTGACTCAGCAGCCACATGTGGCAGTTCTCTGCCCTCCCAGCCTGTGTGCTCTGGGAGTCCCCACCACTGGCTTCCTGACCAGCTCTCCACCAGGGCAATCTTGCCATTTCCCTAAAGGGGATCATCTGATCCTCAGACCCAGCGGGGATCTTGGGACAGATGGCTAAAGGGTTAAATCAATGGGGACCACTTAAGGACTTCTACCAACAAGGCTGAGTCCTGAGCATGTTTCTGATTGAACCTGCTTCCTCTAAAAGCCTCCAGGATTGGGGCACCTGGGTGGCTCAGTGGTTAAGCCTCTGCCTTCGGCTCAGGTGGTGATCACGGAGACCCAGGATCTAGTCCCCCATCAAGCTCCCTGCAGGGAGCCTGCTTCTCCCTCTGCCTGTGTCTCTGTATCTCTCATGAATAAATAAATAAAATCTGGGGATCCCTGGGTGGCTCAGCGGTTTGGCACATGCCTTCAGCTCAGGGCATGATCCTGGAGACCTGGGATCAAGTCCCACGTCGGGCTCCTTGCATGGAGCCTGCTTCGCCCTCTGCCTGTGTCTCTGCCTCTCTCTGTGTGTCTCTCATGAATGAATAAATAAAATCTTTAAAAATAAAAATAAATAAATAAAATCTTTAAAATAAATAAAAGCCTCCAGGATCTCGGCCTGGGGCAGCAGGCGTATGTAGCTACATGAATACAGGAAATGGAGTCTGTTCCAGAGCCTTCTCCCCAGTTGACTCTAACCACAGAAGTGCTGATGCCCCAAAGGCCCTGGCATTGTACTGACTACCAGAGCTCAGTCCCTACAGCCATTCCTGTGGACACAGCATCCCTCCAGTCCTGCTGCCCCATCAGGAAGGCCCTTTCAAGGGAAGGTCCCACATCAAAGCTACCAACAGAGGCATGTGCGAGTGCACACACACACACACACACACTTCCCCCAGAGCTGCTAGTCACAGCAGGCTGCTGTGTCAATCACAAGCTATGCCCAGATCTTCCAGTCCTCTCTGTCATCAAGGCATGGAAGCGGGGTTAGCAAATCACCCTCCCCTGTCCCCATGATTCTGTTTCTTGTGAGGGGCAAGCATGATGCTCACCCTGCCCTGAGGCAGAGAGCTGGTGCAGCTTTGTGGACAAGAGGCCCCCCTCCTGGGCACTCATCTCGGCTCCGCTGCCCTGTGCAGCCTGTGTGACCTTGACTGAGTGACCGCGTGTTCTTTTTTGTCTGTAACATGGGGTTAATTGCAGTGCCCACCTCAGAGGCCCTTCAGAGGACTAGTGACCTAATGCGGGCTTGGTGAATGGTTAGCATTCCAGTGAGTTTGGGCAATTTGCCGACACTCCCTGGAATCCCGCTAGTGGATCTACCCAGGCCTCCACCCTGGCTTCAGAGGCCCCTGGAAGCAGGGGTGAGGTGGGGTGGGGTGGGGTGGGCAAGGACCCCAGCAGTCTCCCAACTCTTGCCCAGCCTAAAGGGGCTGCTCTCCCTGCCTGAGAAGGTGGCCTGATCCTGCAGCCTGGCAGCAGCATCCTCTAGAAACAACCTGCTCCAGATTCCGCATCACCATCTTGTGAAGGCACTCGTGTTATGCAGTCCCCTCCCCGCCCCATGGCTGGCTCAGCAATCCCACTGGGGCTCATTCAGATGGAATCTGTTTCCCAGGTGTTCTGAACCTTCTGAACCACCTTTTGAATCCTTTGAGGGGGGACACACCTTAAATCCGAGACAGAGACAGCTGGAGCATGAGTGCTTGGTGTTGAGGAGCTGAGCTGAGAAATCAGCTTCTCATCCATTTGACAGGCATTTGCTGCATGCCTCCTGTGTGCTCTGTTCTGGGCTCTGGGGATTCAGCGGTGAATAAAGTAAAGACCCCTACCCCAGTAGGACTTCCGTTCTAGAAGGGGAGACAAGAAATAATGGGTAAGTCAGATGGTGACAGATGTGATGAAGGAAAATGGAAGGAAAGAGGGAAGGAGGCAGCCCAGGTGGCTCAGTGGTTTAGCGCTGCCTCCAGCCCAGGGTGTGATCCTGGAGACCCAGGATCAAATCCCACGTCGGGCTCCCTGCGTGGAGCCTGCTTCTCCCTCTGCCTGTGTCTCTGCCTCTCTCTCTCTCTGTGTGTTCTCATGAGTAAATAAATAAAATCTTAAAAAAAAAAAAAGGACGGAGGAGGAAGCCTGAGGGAGGTGAAGGAACACAGTTTAGGTAGAGCAGCAGCAGCAGGGAGGATCTCTTGGAGAAGTGACAATGGATCAAAGATGTGGAGGGCCTGAGGGAGGAGCCCCGAGGATGACTGGGGGAACAGTGTTCCAGGAAGCCGGAGCAGCAGAGTGAGAGTAGAATTGCTCTCTAGAGACAGGGAAGAGTGAGCAGGCCAGGACCAGGGAATACAGCGGGATTGCTGGGCAGTGCTGAGGGCCTGTTTGAGGTTTGAGATCATAAATTTATTTACTCATTCATTCATTCATTCATTCATCCATTCATGAGAGACACAAAGAGAGAGGCAGAGACACAGGTAGGGGGAGGGCAGGCTCCCTGCAGGGAACACGATGCAGGGCTCCATCCCAGGACTCCAAGATCATGATCTGAGCTAAGGGCAGAGAGTCTCAATAACCACTAGCCACCCAGGCATCCCAGGGTCATAAAATAAAGCAAGACCAGTGAGATCTTGTGACTCTGCAGGCACATTCAGAGTCAAGGGGTACAGGTGCAGAGTGGGCAGAGAGTCAGGTTTCTTCCCCCAGTGAAGGGGGCTAAAGCAGAGAGGACTGGGGGGTGGAGAGGCTTTGCAAGGAGCTGGGCCAGAGGGAGAAGAGGGAAAGCGGGAAGAGCTGGCACCGATGGATCAGGGGCCCTGTAGGGACCCCAGAACTCTTTCAATCACTAGGATCCATGAGCGAAGTAGGAAAAGAAAAGGAAATGCCTTTGCTACCTTCAGTGGTTTCATCAACACCACAATCCAGAATGTCCAGGGAGAGGCCACACCACCCACCTAGCCAAGGTGGGGAAAGGAAAATTGACCAGGTTTGTGTCTGGCAGCACAAACACCAGCAGTGTAGACACCAGCTGACTCCAATAACCTGAGCCGGAGTTCTCAGATGTCACACACAGATGTTATACACTCTTCTCCACGTCTTGTGTCCAGAACTTCCCGTGTCCCAGGGGCTAAATCCTTCCAGGAGGGGGCGGCGTGGGACCTCAGGATGGCATTACCTTGTCTACTCAACTTATCAACTGATCTGGATGTTCCTCCCACTGATGGCCTCCTGTGTCCTCAGGAATGTATGTGCCTCAGCCACACACACACACACACACACACACACACACACACACACACAGATAGGCTTCTGATAAGATCCAAGGTCATATCCAGAACGTTGATCATCACCTGGCCCAAAACTGTGGTGTGCCTCCCTCAGGTCACTGATCACACTAAACCCCATCCATAGTCCTCCCATGCTAGCACACTAATCCTCCTGACCAGCAGCACAAGGGGAGATGGACATGGGAGGGGGAGGGGCAGATGGCACCCACAAAACAGGGTTGTGAGCAGGAGTGGGGCTGCTCTGAGCATGGACTGTGAAATCCCTCTCTCACACACACAGAGACACACACACACACAACGTGTACTGTGGCCTAACTCCCCCAGCTCTCCAGGCATCTTTGGGAAAACCAATGGGCTGCAGCCTGGCTGAGCAGAGGCCCAAGGCAGGATAGACTATGGAGGGTAGGAGAACTCACAGCTTGAGCCCCAGGGACCTCCCCAACCCTGCCTGGCTCTATGGGGCCTGGAAAAAGCTCAGTAGTTGTACTGAGTACTTGGTGTTTTCCTCTCCCTCTCCCAGTGCACCTGCTGGGTGATTTGCATGGATGGTCTCCACCTCGCCTTCTCAGCCTGCTGAATGCCTTCTCAACCTTGGAAGATCCACTCAAATGTTCCCTCTTAGAATTTCTCATTCTCCCCACTGGGAACACACTGGTGGTCCTCCTTTTATAGGGGCACTTACCACATGGTTGAGTCCAAGGCCCGCCTGTCTCCCTGCTGGACTTGAATCCTTGCATCTCCCAGTGCCTGAATCTAGGCACCTTTTCCTCCTCAGGACCTAGCATGGGTCTTGCACAGAGATAAATGAATGGATGAAGCTTGCAGGTATTAGTGAAGGAGTGAATAATGGACAGATGGGAGGGTGGGTTGATAGATGGATAGAAAGGGGGATGGATAAATGGGTGGGTGAGTAAATGGCTGGATGGGTGGATAGCTGGGTGGTTGGACAGGTGAATACATGGATTGATAAATGGATGAATCGATGGATGGAAGAGTAGGTAGTTGAGTGAATGGCAGAGTGGGTGGATAAATAGGTGGATGGATGGATGAACAGATGAATGGACTCCAGACAGGGTCAGGGGATGGAGGAGGAAATCAACTTACCAAGAGAAAGTGGGCTTTACTGGCTCTGACCTCTAGAACAGCCTCCCTCTCTAAGAGTTCCATATCCTCCCATAAGCTGGGCCCCTGCAGGATACACACAGAGAATTCTCCTGGAAGCCCTTTCTTCCTTTAACTCCAGGTTTTGCCATTTTAGGGAGTCAGATGAGGCAGGAGTGGCTAAAATTTACTGAGCTCCCACTATGTGCCAGACACTGGGCTATATATTTCTATAGATGTGGTCTTGTTGAATGAAAACAGCACCAGTTTTGTGAAATAGATCTGTTATTCCCATTTTACAGCTAAGAAAACAGGTTCAGGGAAGCTAAATCATGGCCTATGTCTAGCAAGGTGATGGCATTTGAGCTCAAAACCTGCTCAAGCAGCCAGGGCTGGGGATGCTGGAAATCAAATGACACCTGTTGTGCCCAAGATTGTGAATCCGAGAAACCACCAAGGAGCCGACACCAATGCAAACACACGAGGGTTTATTTACAAGCTCAAGCTTGGGTCCAAGTGTACCCGACACAGCAGAGCAGGGACTTGGACCCCGAGGTGGGTTTCAGCTTAGTTTTAAGGACTGGCCTCGGGCACCTCCAGAAGGGCTGGAGCAATTCCTCAAGTTCTGTTTACATTTTGATATGGGGCCTTCAAGGGCATTGAGCTCTGTTCTTATTCTAATAGGGGCTTCTGGCCCTTGGCTTGGGCTCTGTTTTTATTATAATATGGGGCTTTCTAGGACGTTAAGCTGTAAGCTGTTTTCTTCCTGTAACTTAAGTAAGGTAAAGTTCAGCTCTTATTCACAGGGGCCTGGGATGGCTGTACTTGCGATAACGCTGAACTTAAAGTGGAATGGTCTTAATTTTCTTGGCCTCCACAACACCGAGGAGACAGAGGTGGGGATAGTAGGGAGCAGGCCCAGTCTTGCTCTGAACAGGGGTCTGAGTTCCCGTTCTGGCTCGGCCTGTTTTACTGGGAGATCTGGCTGAGACCTTGTCCTTCCCAGGGAGATCTCAGTGTGTCTGTGTGCACTTGACTCCCCGGGGAGTCCCTTCCAGGTAACTGACAGCAAAAATCGAGGTAGATGTAACTGCTCCTGGCCCTCCCTGCGGGATGCTCCCTGACGCTCCCTGACTCTCCCTGACAGCTGGAGGCCAAAGGGCAGGGCCACCCACAGGGTAATGGTTAACTAGACCAACACTCATCTATAAGGAGTGACTCCAGCTTGCTAAGACTCCATAGGATGCAGTGGGTGAATGTGCTTGGGGGGGTAGTGGGGGGCGCTGCCCTCGTAGGGCTGGGGATCATACTGGGCCACTTTGCCATCCCCAAAGGGGCCGATGTACCAACTCCCAGCATCTTCCAGGACCTGGATCTGGAGATCCTTGAGAGCATCATGCAACAGCTGGATGCCCGCAGGATCCGAGAGAACCTTAGGTGAGATGGTTGTCTCCCCTCCCCTCTGGTGGGCCAGAGAGGCCTCCCTAACCCTGGTCCTGGCCGTCCTGTCCTTCCTTCCACCCTACAGAGAACTCTCCAGGGAGCCTCACCTGGCCTCTAGCCCCCAAGATGAGGCACTGGTGCAGCTGCTGCTGCAGCGCTGGCGGGACCCGGAGTCAGGCCTGGACTCAGCTGAGGCCTCCACCTATAAAGTGTTGCTGTCCTTCCCCAGCCGGGAGCAGCCTAACCGTGTGGCTGTCGGTGAGCTGCTGCTCAGGATTGGGGATGCCTGTGGGGTGGGCAGCTGCCAGGCCCAGCCCTGACACTACTCCTCCTCCACAGTGAGTCCCACTGGGAATGTCCTCTTCTCCTGCCGCCAGAGCGAACAGAACCTGACTGGGGAGCAGGGGGGTCCCGATGTGGTACCCCCATACGCAGCCTACGCTCCCCCGGGAACCCCACAGGTGGGCCTGGAACATCCTGCCCTCCACCCCAACTCCTCCCTTCCTGGCCTAGGAGCTTGCCCTGCCCCCCATTTCTCCATTGCTACTCCTGTTGCCCATCACCTAGTCATTCTACAAATACTAATGGCCCCTACTCAAGGCCAGGCCTGCTTCAGGGTATCTGGACATGGAGAAAGCCACGGGTGACTCTCTTCTTGGGGAGCTTAAAAGGTCTGGGTGAAGCGGGAAAATAGAATCCAAATCCATCATCCCGCCACTCAGCCTCCCTCTCCTTTCCTCACTCCCTCTTTGCTGGGCCTGGCTCTAAGGACCACCTCCTCTTGGGACTAGGGCCTCCTGGTCTATGCCAACCAGGGAACAGAAGAAGATTTCATGAAGCTACAGGCTCAGGGCATCAAATTAGAAGGCACCATCGCGCTGACCCGATATGGGGGCACAGGACGTGGGGCCAAGGTGAGCGGTAGTCCCCAGTGCAAGCAGCCAGGTGGGGTGGGGGAGGGGCGGAGCAGCATTGGGTGGGGTGTGGAGCCCTGGGCTAGGCCTGAACAGGAAGCTGGATTTGTGCTGTTACCATTGGATGCCTCCCCTGACCCCACGGAGCCTGAGGAAATAAATGCATCAGGCAAAATTTTCAGCTTTTTTTTTTTTTTTTAAGATTTTATTTATTTATTCATGAGAGAGAGAGAGAGAGAGAGAGAGAGAGAGGCAGAGACAAGGCAGAGGGAGATGCAGGCTCCTTGCAGGGAACCCAGACTGCATCCCAGGACTCCTGGATCACGCCCTGCCCTGTGCTGAAGGCGGCACCAAACCGCTGAGCCACCCAGGCTGCCCACATTTTCAGCTTTGATATGCTGAGAGTCTAAGTTCTCCTGCAAAGTAGTTCTTCTGAATATTCAACTTAAATCCCTTCTCTTGCCCTCCTTCCCAGTCTGCATCTTTTCAACTAAAACTTTTGACTAAGTATTTCACATCTGTAGTTTTTAAAAAAGTGTGTGTGTGTGTGTGTGTGTGTGTGTGTTTTCTTTTAATTTAAGAAGGTAGAGACTGAGAAAAGGGAATAGAGAGTTAGTGTTAAGTGAAACTACAGTTTCGGGTTTGCAAGTAGAAGATGTCAGTGGGTGGTGGTGACAGCAGTGCAATAATGTGGATGTCTTTAATTCCTCTGAACTTTGTGCTATAAAATGGATAGGGCAGTAAATTTTATGTTATCTGTATTCAATGAAGTACCCATAATGAGAGCTGAAAAAAAAGAAAAGAAAAGAGAGAGAGAAGAGGTGTGGTGGAATTATACAGATTATAGACTTCCCAGTTTAAAAAAAAGTCTAGAGTTGAAAAGTTTTCCTGCAATGCCATCCTCCGAAGAGGTAACTACTTTTTTCTTTTTTCTTTTTTCTTTTTTAAGTTTATGGGCGATCTACCCACAGTTACTTTTGGAAGAAGCACATAAAAATATATATTTTTATTTCCCCTTTTTCTATAGAAGCAGCATACTATACCCACTGTTTCAAGCTGTGCTTTTTTTCACCGTAATACATTCTAGAGATTATTCTTGATTGGTACATAAATTGTGTCCTTTTTCTTCCTTTTTTGATGTACTCTTATTTTTATTGTGCTAAAATATACCGGCATAAAATTAAGACCAATCTAATCATAAAATAAATCTAAATATATAATGTAAGGGTGTTATGTACCTTCACAATGTTGTGCAACCATTACCACCATCCATTCCCAGAACTCCTGATCATTTCAAATGAAACTCGGTGCCCATTAAATACTCACATGCCCATTAAATACTCACATTCTGCCTCGCAGGCTCCCAGTAACCTTTGCCCTCTTTCTGAAGGCCGTATGAATGTGTCTGTTCTAGGAATGTCACATAAGATGAAGCACACACTGTCTTTTTGTGTCTGGCTTCTTCACTGAACATAATGTTTTCAAGGGCCATCGATGCTGTGTCAGAGCTTCCTTGCTTTGGAACACTGAGTAATAGTCTCTTGCACGTTGGGTACCACATTTGCTTGTCCACTCCTGTCGGTGGACACTTGAGCTGCTTCCACCTGTTGGTTCCTGTGAAGGTGCTGCTGTAACCACGGGTGCAGGAGCACACCCTGCCTCCATTTCCCTGCCTCCCTTTTCTGTACCAGCCACACTGATAAGCATCGCCAGCCTATGCCCCAGGGTCTTTTGCAAGCAGTGCTGCAGTGAAGGATTGGTATGAATATCATCTTGCCTGTAGGAAGACAGATCTTTTACAGCGAGGAAGGAGTCAGGGAACAGGACCTGAGCCCACCTCCCCCTTCCCCTAAACACAGCCTCATCCACCTCCTGCAGGCTGTCAACGCTGCCAAACATGGGATCGCTGGGGTGTTGGTGTACACGGACCCCGCAGACATCAATGATGGGCAGAGCTCCACCAATGAGACCTTCCCAAACTCCTGGCGCCTGCCTCCATCAGGGGTGGAGCGAGGCTCCTACTATGAGTATTTTGGGGATCCCCTGACTCCGTACCTTCCAGCCAATCCCTCTTCCTTCCGCCTGGATCCAGATACTGCCTCTGGATTTCCTCCAATTCCTACTCAACCTATTGGCTTCGAAGATGCAAAAATCCTTCTCTGGTAAGCTCTGGTGCTCTGGGGGTCCCCTGCCCACCCTCCAGTGGCCCTCAACCGTCAATCCCCACATCCTTCACCTCCTCCCCAGCAACCTCCAGGGAGCCTCGGCCCCAGCTGCCTGGCAGGGAGCACTGGGTTGTGACTACAAGCTGGGACCTGGCTTCCAGCCAAATGGTGACTTCCCAGCAGACAGGTGATGTGGGGCTCCTCCTCCTCAAGGCTCCTTTCCTCTTCCCTTGGTAGGCTTCCCTGCCCATCTCAAGGCCTAGCCTTTCCATTTCTTCTGTCTTCCAACTTTCTCGGGATACCTGTCCTGTCTTTGGGGAAGCCAGTGAAACAATTGCATGGCCCACAAGGCCCTGTGGAGTTTCACCCCCACTTCACCTATTACCTCCACTCTCCAGCCACCTCCTGTCTTGAACATGCCAAGTGCAAACCAAGACCTCTGCACTTGCTGTTCCCTTTGCCTGGAACACCCTTCCCTACACTCCTGCCTAGCTGAGACCAACATCCTCAACCTGTCACCAGGTATCATCTCACAGGTGGCCTTGTTAGTGTCCTTCTCATGCCACTTCATCGCCTGCAGTGGCTTACTTCCTCGGGGTTTGCCTCTTTCAGGGGAGGGAGGTCCCACAAGAGCAGGGCTGTGTCTGTCCAGTCACTGCCCAGAGCCTACTATGATGCTGGCATACACTAGGTATCCAAAAAATACCTAACTGAGTCCATGAGAACTAGAATCAGAAGAACAGGACTTGCTCCATTTTTTTTTCCTGGTGAATAGAGTACATTTAATATTTCTGTGCTGGTCAAGCAGAACACAGGTGGGCAGTACACGGGGGAGAGGGGCAGAGGGCCCCCTCCTCTCAGGAGGGGCGGCTTGTGAAAGGGTGTATGTGGAGGGTTCTTGGGAAATAGTCCAAGAAGTCTTCTCAGCAAAGAGGCCTGGCCGAGGGGGTCCCTGAGTGGCTCAGCGGTTTAGCGCCTGCCTTCGACCCAGGGCATGATCCTGGAGTCTCGGGATCGAGTCCCACATCAGGCTCCCTGCATGGAGTCCTCTTCACCCTCTGCCTGTGTATGTGCCTCTCTCTCTCTCTGTCTCTCATGAATAAATAATAAAATAAAATAAATAAATAAAATAAAATAAATAAAGAGGCCTGGCAGGGGTACCATGAGCATCCAACACACCCAATCCTCAGCCTAAGTTGGGGTCCCCCACAAGGGGTCTGTGGAGTCATAGCATTTTTCTGGCTCCTTTGCTGGAATCCACACACCCAGCGTGATGGGAGACCTGGTCCTAGCCTGGGGTCTGGAGAGGTCCCAGGATGCAGGCAGGGTTGGGACTAGGGCTCAGAGCTCACAGCCCAAGGAAATGAGAACCCCTCAGGCTGTGCATCTTCTTTCCTCTGCCCTCATTCCATCCTCCAGGCTGGCCAAGAGCAGAGTCGGGTGAGCAGAGCCCCCAGAAGCTCTTCTGACTCCCCCAGCTTCTCCTGACTCCTCAGGGTGGGGTGGAGGAAGCGTGGAGACAGAGTCTGGGCAGCTAACTGACACTGTAAACTTTGCTTTAAAACAGTAACTTCAGTGGAGGAAGGGCTTCCAGCCTGAGGCCAGTGTGGGGAGCAAGGGGGAGCAGGGGGTGTGGGAGGCAGCACAGGAAAAAGCCAACAAAACAAAAAGTTTTGGGGTTTGCTTGCGGCCTAAGAAAGGTCTTTGATCATTGGATTAACTTTCTCGCCGCCCTGGGCCTCAGTTTCCCCCGCATGGGGGGAGGGAGTGGGCAGGGCCAAGACTCTGGTCGCCCCCTTGGCTCCCCAAGCCAGGTGAACGTGAGTGTCTACAACCGCCTGGAGCTGCGGAACTCCTCCAACGTCCTGGGGATCATCCGTGGGGCGGTGGAGCCAGGTGAGCGCCCCCTGGGGGCTCCCAGACCCCGGCCCGCCCGGCCCCCAGGGCCCTCTGGCCGTGATCCCCACCCCGCGCCCCGCCCGGCTGGCCCCACCCATACCCCCCTAACCCGGTCTCTGCGTCTCTGCTGCCCCGGCCAGACCGCTATGTGCTGTACGGGAACCACCGGGACAGCTGGGTACACGGGGCCGTGGACCCCAGCAGTGGCACGGCTGTCCTCCTCGAGCTCTCCCGGGTCCTGGGGACCCTGCTGAAGAAAGGTGAGGCAGCCCCGTCCGCGGTCTAGGGGCTCTCGGCGCAGGCGGTCACCCACACCTCTGCGCAGGACTCCTGCCCCACCTGCTCCGGCCCAGCGCCCAGGCCCACTGTGCCCGGCCTGAGGGCCCTGGGGAACCTGCGAGGACGCCAGCCCTGGCCTCGCTCAAGTGGCCCCCGGGGGGATATGGAGAGTTCGTGCAGTGGCTTCTGAGAGGCCGTGTGCCCCTCCAGTGGAGTGAGGCCAGGTGCCATTGTGAGAAGGGGGTGCCCAGGTTCTGCCTTCGGGGAGCTTCAGCCCAGTTGAGGCAGGGATTTAACTCAACATACATGCCTTGTGCCTACCATGTGCCAAGCCAGTTCTAGGTGCAGCAGACACCTCCCCCCCCCCCCCACCGTGAACATCTGAGTTGCTGCGTGTAAAGACAACTGTGGTCCCCGCTGTTATAAGGAAAAATGTCCAAGGGGCTGTCCTGGTACAAGGCCCAGCTCAGGAAGGCCTCCCTCCGGAGCTGGCAGTTTGGGGTGAGGTGGTGATCCACGTGGAGGGCATAGCATGTGGAGAGGAGGGCCTGGACCAGGTGGCAGCCCAGCTGGGGAGTTGGGAGTTCAGTATGAGGTTGGTGGGAAGACGGTGTGGGATTCTAATCACAAGAGTGACATGATGGAGTCCTGATTGTAAACACTTTCTCCTGTTCCAGTTGGGGAGGTTGTGAGGAGGCTGGCCCTGTGGCAGCGGTGGCAGATGCAGGATGGGGTGGGGGTGGAGGGATGGGGGGGATGGAGTGGGGGCTTGTCATCCAGTCAGAGGCCTTGTCATCCTCAGGGCCAGGAGGTATAGTGTGTTTTGTACCAAGGAGGGAGCAGTGGGAAGGAGGTCTTTGGTGACAGAGGTAAGGGAGATGACAAGTGGAGGACTCCTGGATCCTTGATTACTGGTTTGAGCGACCTAGTGTATGGCAGTAATATTTGTGAAAACCAAATTAGGGGCAGCCTGGGTGGCTCAGCGATTTGGTACCTGCCTTTGGCCCAGGGCCTGATCCTGGAGACCCGGGATTGAACCCATGTTGGGCTGAGCCTGCTTCTCCCTCTGCCTGTGTCTCTGCCTGTGTCTCTGCCTCTCTCTCTCTCTCTCTCATGAATAAATAAATAAAATCTTAAAAAAAAAAAAAAAAAAGGAAAACCAAATCAAGGTCAGAGAGCAGATCTAGGGGGAAGAATATGAATTCAGTTCTTCACATGTTATTTTTTTTTTAGCTTTTTAAAAATTGTTGTAAAATATGCATACCATAAAATTTACCTTTCTTTTTCTCTTTAAAAAACAATTTTTTAAAAAGATTTTATTTATGCATGCATGAGAGACATAGAGAGAGAGAGGCAGAGACACAGGCAGAGGGAGAAGCAGGCTCCATGCAGGGAGCCCGACGCGGGACTCGATCCCAGGTCTCCAGGATCACGCCCTGGGCTGAAGGTGGCACTAAACCGCTGAGCCACCAGGGCTGCCCAAAATTTTATTTTTAATTTAATTTTTTTTTTAGAGAGGGAGAGAGAGAGGCAGAGAGAGAATCCCAAGCAGGCTCCACTCCCAGCACGCAGCCCAACATGGGGTTCGATCCCATAACCCCTAGTTCATGACCCAAGCTGAAATTAAGCGTCCGACGCTCAACTGACTGAGCCACCCAGGCGCCTCTAAGGTTTACCTTTCTAACCATTTTTAAGTGTACAGTTAAGTGGCATTAAGTATATTCAGTGTTGTGCACCCATCACCACCATCCATGTCTAGAACTTTTTCATCTTCCAGTACATGTAACATCTTAAAGTTACAACTATATAATTTGAATTGATACCCACTTAATCTCATACAAAAGTTCTACTTCTATAAAGCTCTGTCCTTCTCGTTTATGGTACTGATGTCACAAATTACATCTTTATACATGCATGCCCCTTCACATGGTGCTTTTGAGGTGCCTAAGAGACATTTCTCAGGGAGAGGGCAAGCAGGCAGTTACAAGTGCTGGTCTCCAAGGTCAGGAAAGAGGCTCTAGAGATAAACTGGGGAGTTGGTGGCATAAATGACATGTGAAACCACAGGTGTGGTTAAGATCAACTGATAATGGACTAGCTTGCGGAGAGAAGCTGGGCTTGTGGCTTTACCCCCTCTGGTAGTGTAGGAATTTCTGCCTCTATTGTTGTTAAAGTGTTTTATTTTGAAGTAATTTCAGACTTACAAGAGACTTGCCAAAAGAGTACAAAGAAGCCAGATATTCCTGATATTAAGATTTTACCACCTTGGCTCTTTTTACATGGTTTTCTGGAGTGTTTGAGAGTTGCAGAGATGCTGCACCTTTACCCATAAACATATCACTGCGTATTTCCTAAAAATAAGGACGTTTTCTTTCATGGCCGCCGTATAATCATCAGAATCAGGAAATTAACAATGTTGCTGATTGTTCTTTTTTTTATTTTTATTTATTTTTATTTTTATTTTTTGCTGATTGTTCTTATAATGACCTTTAGAACAAAAGGAAATTTCAGATCCGAGGGCCAATCCAGGATCACACATTGCATGTATGGTAGTGGCATGTGTCATCTGTAATAGTTCCTTAGTTCTTGTCTTTTATGATCCTGATATTATTTTGTTGAGTGTCCCTCCCTCAATTTGGATTCATCTGATTAGATACAGGTTATGCATTTGGGGCAGGAAAGAGTGTGAAAATTTGTTATTGCAAGCGTATAATCCTTACATACTTTTACAATTTTCATTTAAAACAAAAAAATTAAGGGGCGCCTGGGTGATTCAATTGGTTAAGCATCTGCCTTTAGGTTGGGTCATGGTCCTGGGGTTCTGGGATCAAGCCCCGCCTCTGGCTCCCTGCTCAGCAGGGAGTCTGCTGCTCCCTCTCCCTCTGCTGCTCCCCCTGCTGGTGCTGTCTCTCTCTCTCTCTCTCTCAAATAGAATCTTCAAAAATCCATCAATCAATCAGTCAATCAATCAAAAGGCTGAGAGGGGTGTCTGGGTGGCTCAACCAGTTAAGCTCAGGTCTTGATCTCAGGGTCATGAGTTTAAGCCCCATGCTGGGCTCTATGCATGAAGCCTATTTTAAAAAATAAAATGAAAATGAAAATGAAAAGCTGATAAATGGTCAAAGGGTACTGAGTTGGAGCTCAAGTTGGAAGCACAACTGGGAACATGTAGTGCTGTGGAAGCTGAGGGGTCTGGAGGACGTAAGGGGCAAGGGAGCCGGGGCTGCCCAGAGGTGGCTGGAGACCAGGGCAAGAGCGATGTGGGCAGAGACTAGAGATGAAAAGGAGGCTGCCAGAGGCTGTGAGAGGAAGGACCATTCGTTAGGGCCCTGGACCCCGGAGCCAGACCCTAGATTTGACCCTGGCTCTGCGGCCCACCAGCTGTGTAACTCTGGGTGAGTCATTTACCTTTTGGGCGGCTCAGTTTCAACTATGAAATGGAGATAAGGCTCTGTCCCTCAAGGTGTTGTTATAAGGATTGGATGGATAATGTATTATCACCGAGTGGAGAAGGTTGCGGGAGAATTCGGCTTGGGATTCCCGAAGGAGACAATTGGAGATGGAGGGTCCGGAGGTCTACTCAAAGCACACCTATAAGGACGGGGAGGCAGGGCGCTGGGGCAGAAGGGAGCAGCTGAGATTGGTATTGTGGGCAGTGTTGGAGCAGGGTCCCAGCACAGGTGGGAGGCTGGAAGGAGGGTGGCACCTGGAGAAGGCTGGGCTGGAGAGGCAGCAGGACCTACCTCCTGTCGCTAGCTGCCCTGCCCAGGGGCCCTTCCTCCTCTCCGAGTCCCCAGAATTTCCTCCAAGCCACTCCTGGATCCTGACCTCCAGGCCTTTATCCCTCTCCCCAGGCACCTGGCGTCCCCGCAGATCAATAGTGTTTGCAAGCTGGGGGGCTGAGGAGTTTGGGCTCATTGGCTCCACAGAATTCACCGAGGTGAGCTGCCAGACAAGGTGGGCTGTGAAGAGGATCCCGGTGCTTGGCCTGGCCGGGCTCACGTCGGGCCTCCCTCCCGCAGGAATTCTTCAGCAAGCTGCAGGAGCGTGCGGTGGCCTACATCAATGTGGACATCTCGGTGTTTGGTACCTGGGGTGGATGGGCTGACTGGGAGAGAGGGGAAATGAGGGGGCGGCGGCCCGAATAGTCTTTCTGATCTTCCCACAGCCAATGCGACTTTGAGGGCTCAGGGGACACCCCCAGTCCAGAGCGTCATCTTTGCGGCCTCCAAACAGGTGAAGGGGGGTGGGGTGGAGAGGATGGTCCCTGCGGGGGGGGGGGGGGGGGGGGGGGATGGGGCGGGGCTGGGTGGCTCAAGGGGTAATGGAGGGGAGGCACGGGTCTGAAGCTGGTACTTATTAGAGGGGCTGAGGCTGGGGGCAGGCCTTATAGGACCCGCAGGCCTGTGCATAGGATGGAGACTTGGGTGGGCCTGGTGGCAGATGCCTCTTGGGTCTGGGGAGTGGTCAGCCTCAGACTGAACTCCCCTCCGGGTCAGATCCCTGCACCAAGCCTGGGTGGCCTCAGCATCTATGACAACTGGATCCGGTATTTCAACCGTAGCAGCCCAGTCTATGGCCTGGTCCCCAGGTGAGCCCATGGCCAGGGCTGGGGCCCTGAGAGAGGAGGGCAGGCTGGCCCAGCACCCTCAGCCTGACCATCTTTCCATTTTGCAGCCTTGGCTCTCTGGGTGCTGGTAGCGACTATGCACCATTCATTCACTTCCTGGGCATCTCCTCCATGGACATCGCCTACACTTATGACCGGGTGAGTGGCCACCCTTCTGTTCCCCAGTCCCTTCCTCTCTTAAATCCTCTCTAGTGCAGACTGAGTCCAGCTCCACCACTCATTAGCTATGCTCCCTGGGCTGTTTCTCAACCTGAGGATCTCTTTATGCTCGCCAATGTTATTTTATTAAATTTAAGATAGTACTGAATTTAAAATACAACACTGTGATATGCATTATGAGGGGTGTGTGTGACACACTGCCAGTTAGTTGGAGGATGACATTGACTTAAAAAGCATCCTGGGGCACCTAGCTAGCTCAATCAGTGGAGCATGCAACTGTTGACCTTGGGGTCAGGAGTTCAAACCCTATGTTGGGTATAGAGATAATTTTAAAAAAGAAAATCTTAAAAGAGGCATTCTGATTCCAGAGATCTTAGTTTCCTCCTCTGTAAAGTATGAATTCTAGAACCTATCTCATGGATGTAGCATTCCCATGTTGTAGAGTTCACTGTTGGTACAACTCCTCCGACTTCTCATCCCAAGCCTGTCATCTTGGCCTTAATTCCCCTAGAGCAAGACCTCAGCCAGGATCTACCCCACCTACCACACAGCCTTCGACACCTTTGGCTATGTGGACAAATTTGTGGACCCTGGTGAGGAGTGGGGAAAGGGGAATCCTGAGGCTGGGGGAGGATGGGCTGAAGACTGAGCCCTGGCCTGGTCACCCTCCCTGCAGGCTTCAGCAGCCACCAGGCTGTGGCCCGGACAGCAGGGAGTGTGCTTCTCAGGCTCAGCGACAGCCTCTTCCTTCCTCTTAACGTCAGTGACTATGGAGAGACACTCCGAAGTTTTCTGCAGGCTGCCCAGCAGAACCTTGGGGTTCTATTGGAGCAGCACAGCATCAGCCTGGGTATGGAGCCCCCTTGACATGGAGGTACGGGGAGCCCTGCACCTCCAGGGCTAAGATGCTGGCTGTTCCCGACAGTACCTCTGGTGACTGCAGTGGAGAAGTTTGAGGGGGCAGCTGGGGCCTTGGATCAACGCATATCAGCGCTTCAGAAGGCCACCCCTGAGTGAGCAAGGGCACCAAACAGATGTCTGGGAGGGTGGCATCCAGGGCAGGATGCCGGCTGGCAGCTGGGCTGCTAGTTCCAGGGTGATGAGATGGTCCTGCCATTTCCAGCCCCCTGCAGGTCCGGATGCTCAACGACCAGCTTATGCTCTTGGAACGGACCTTCCTAAACCCACGAGCCTTCCCAGAAGAACGCTACTACAGGTGAGCCTGCTTCAAAGTTCTTGGGAAGTGCCATGGGGAGAGGCTGGGCAATGGGCACCCATCTCAGGGAGGAGAATCTTTTTTTATTTAAAGATTTTATTTATTTATTCATGAGACATACACACACACACACACACACACACACACACACACACACACAGAGGCAGAGGGAGTAGCAGGCTCCATGCAGGGAGCCCAATGTGGGACTCGATCCTGGGACTCCAGGATCATGCCCTGGGCCGAATGCAGGTGCTAAACCACTGGGCCACCCAGGGATCCCCTGAGGGAGGAGAATCTAAGAGTTTTGCTGGCCTTTGAGTTTTGCTGGCCTTTGCTGTTAGCTGGGGAATCACGCTCAAAGGATGGGAGGCAAATCAGTCAAGGTCACCTTGGGACCATAACCTAGATCTCTCAGGGCCATTGCTGTAAGGTCCCCAGCTTTCAGAGACGGTGGGGAGGCACTTTGTGCCTAGCTGTATACGGGACAAGAGCCTGTTCCAGGCTGAAGCTCCTCTCTTCCCCGTTTCCCAAATGACTTTGCTTCTCCCCCATATCTCCTATCAGCCATGTGCTCTGGGCACCCCGCACCGGCTCCGTGGCCACATTTCCAGGCCTGGCTAATGCCTGCTCCAGGGCCATGAACACAAGCCTTGGATCTCCCGCCTGGGCTGAAGTGCAAAGGCAGCTCAGCATCTTGGTGGTGGCCCTGGAGGGCGCAGCAGCCACCCTAAGGCCTGTGGCTGACTTCTGACCCCAGCTCCCCACCATCCTTCATCTTAACCTTCTCCCACTCGTTGTTTTTTTTTTTGGGGGGGGGGGGTATTTCCCAGTCTCCCTTGATGCCAATTTGAGGACAATCACAGAACCCTATTTCTGAGGCAACAGCTTAGTCCCAGTACGGCTACTCTGAGCTCTTTTCCCCCATATGGCTATGATGTCTCAACTCCTCCCTGCCCTCTCCCAAATAAATCAAGCATAGTTATTGTCCCTACAAAACAAGTTCCTTTTATTGTGTAGGAATTATGAAAAAAGAAACCTGAATGCTTGGATCCAGTCCTGGGCTGGGAGAGTGCACAGCTCCTCCTCATGCTGGGGACTTGGGTCTGTCCACACCCTCATCTTCCTCCTCTGCCATGACCACCTCCTCCAGGGTGCGCCCTGCAAGTTTGCTCCCTACCAACACTTTGCAGGTCCCAGCAGGTGGCAGCCCTTCCTCTGTGTAATGACCCCTGAGAAACACAACTCTTTCCTGTCCATCTAAGGGCAGTCCGTGGGCCTGGCACAGGTCCCGTGCCTCTTCAGGCCCATCCAGGGCCAGCAGGTGGACTATGAAGCCCAGGGGCAAGGTCTGGCCTTTGGGGGTGCTCAGGGCACGAGCAAGGCGGGCCAGGGCTCCTCGGCGGGCACGGCCGATGTGGCACCGCACAGCACAGCTCTGCAGGTAGGGCAGGATCCGCAGCAGGCGGAATAGGCGGGCGGTGTTGCCTTCGCGAAAGGCCGAGTCCACAGCCAGGGCCCTGCGCAGGGCCGGGCAGGAACGCAGGGCATCAGGTAGCTGTAGAACCTCCTGAAGGGCCTCCACGGAGCCTGTAAGGGAGGTGCCCAGGTGAGAATTCCAGAGTCTCTCCAGGGCACCGCCCGCCTGGCACCCCATCTGCTTTGGCCAACCCCCATCTCCCCTCCCACCAGCCAGGGTCCTCCGCCCCGCCCACCTCGCCCACCTGGCCTGGCCTACCACCAAGCTCATCTCCAGCCTTGGCCCACCTACCTTCCACTCTGGTCACCCCCCCCCAGGGGTGGGGCAAGTTACCCTTAGGTCCCCTTTTCTCTATCAGCTGCTTCCTGAACCTATTCTAAGCCCTTTCAAACAGTCTGAATCCTCCTAATAAAGGGAGTCATTGTTTTTAGATAAGGGAGACAGACCCAGATAATTTCATGACTTGTCAGAGACTTAGAGTTCGAATGTAGTAGAATTCAATACAACAAAATTCAGGTTTTCTGACTTCAAACCCAGCCCTTTCCGCACTGCCCCAGGGGCTGCACAGATTAAGAAGGTGGCTCTACCACATCTTCCCTATCTATCTACCTGGTAAGGCCTTTGCTTTGAGGAAATTCTGCCCCTGCTTCCCTTTCAGGAGAATCACAGACACCGGAACCTTGGGCCACTTTTGTAAACTGAGGCTTCTGGCCCATTAGTAAGTTTTGAAATCAAGATCATTTTATTATAAATAAAATAAAATAAAATAAAATAAAATAAAATAAATAAAATAAAAAAATAAAACTTATTAGAATGCACCATCTATCCATAGGAAGGATCTAATATCTGAGACATTCATGGGCATATGTTCTTAGCTGCTTTGCAACACTGATGAAAGTCTCAAAAAGTTTGAAAATCACCAGGCCAATTTTACCGTTCCAACTCCGTCCTCTCCACTTTTATTAGGAAAAAAAAAATTTGAGACCCAAATAGGGGAAGGGACAGGCCAGAAGGCCCACGTCGGGGATTGGTGGGTGTTGCTCATTAACTCAATACCCATTTAGAAGTTAGGGGGACACCTGGGTGGCTCAGCGGTAGAGCATCTGCCTTTGGCCCAGGGTGTGATCCCAGGATGCTGGAATCGAGTCCCACATCGGGCTCCTTGTGGGGAGCCTGCTTCTCCATCTGCCTGTGTCTTTGCCTCTCTCTCTGTGTGTCACTCAGGAATAAATAAAATCTTTAAAAAAAAAAAAAAAGGGATGAGGAGGGAGCTAACGGTGAGACTCTAAAGCTTCTCTTTCCTTCCTCGGCCTCCACTGTCCCCGTGGAGGCACCCTCCCCTACCCTAACTAACCCCCCGCACCCCCGCCGTCCTGCCGCCCAGACTCCGACTCACCCAGGTTATAGAGCAGAAAGAGACCCTGGAAGGCGGCCTGGCGGGGACGCGACCCGGCGCCCTGCGCGTAGCAGCGCCGCAGAGAACCGAAGCCCTCCTGCACCTGGGCCTGCAGCAGCACCGGGTCCGCTGGCCCGCGCGTCCCGTCGGGTCCCAGCCGCGCCACCACTGCCAGCAGCACGGCCAGCGCCGCCTCCAGCACCGCCGCCGCCTCGACGCCGTCCGCGCCCTGCAGGGCGAGGTCCAGCCGCACCGCACGCAACCTATCCGCCACGAAGCCGGCCACCTCGGCGCGGGATGCATCGGCGCGCTCGGCCACCTCGCCCGCCAGGTAGCGCACGGTGGCCAGCAGCACCCTCGGCGGACGCAGCTGGCTCGGCAGGGGCCGCGCCTTGCCGGCAGCCGGCCGTTGGTATTCCTTCACGGCGCGCTGTGGGTCCGCGCGGGGCGGGTCGCTGCGGCACCCGGGCGCCACCTCGAAGCGGTGCAAGCGGCGCTCCTTTTCGCGCTCGGCGCGCTCGGCGGCCGGGCACATGTCTGGGCAGGTGCCCACGGGCAACTCGCAGCCGGGCATGGGGGCGCTGAAGGGAAAGGACAGGCTCTCAGCATCCCGGAGCCGGGCGCAGCCACTCGCCCCATTCTATCCGAGAGCGGGCCGAGGCTGGCCGGGGCTCCCGCGACCCGGCGGGGTGATCCCAGCCGGGCCCCGCCCATCCGCCCTACCCCGCCACCTCAGTCCTCTCCCCGGGCCTTGTCCCCTCCCACAAGGCCTGGAGCGGGCCTCCCGAGACACCCCGCGTTGTACTTCAGCGCCGCCACTTCCGACTCAGGCGCCTACTAAAGGCTCCAGGATGCACCGCGCGCAGTCCACTGAGAGTCCCCCTCCCATGATGCACCAGCACGTAGTCCCTCCCGCGACCAATCACTTTGCCGGAGGGGCGGGGCCACGCCCTCCCTGGCTTCAGCCCGCGTTACTCTCGCTCAGCCTCTGGGTACCGCCCCAAATGGGTAAGCCTAACACGGGTTCTACTTCCTCCTCTCCGTCACCGGATAGCCTGGTTCAATTGGCCTTACTGTCACTCTCTACTCCTTTCCCTGGAGACTATTCTCCCCATTTTCTAGATCAGGTGTCAGCAAACACTTTCTGCAAAGGAATTTGCAGGTCGCAACTAGGCACCCTAATGGCGTGGTGGGAAAGCAGCCACAGACAAGATGAAGTCAATGAGTGTGACTGTGTTCCACACATTTTTAGACTTAATTTTCATCTGTCACAGAATACTATTCTTTTGATTTTTCTCCCAACTATTAAAAAAATGTAAAAACCATTCTAGTTTATGGGCCTTACCAAAAAAAAAAAAAAAAAAAAAAAAAAGCCATGGGAGAGAGGTGGATGCAGGCCATAGTTTGCAGACCCCTGTTCTAGATGGGTAAACAGCTAGTTTACAGCAAGAGATGCTGCCCACACAAGAGGCAGGATCAGAAATGTTTTCTCCTGATTCCAAAGAGGCAGGTGTGGTCAAGGAGCTTTGAGTTCATTATTTGTTTCATTCTTGGTCCAGTTACATACAGAAATGACCCCCAGAGTTACACGACCAGGATATAGGGCCAGGCCCCAGGGAGAGTAAAAGGGAGTAGCTGGCAGTGCTGGAGCTAGAGTCCTGGGTAGGGGCTCACTCCCTCTCAAGATGGGAGTTGGGGCAGGTGCAGGTGCAAGATTTCTTCTGCTCTCTTCAGGTACTCAGCCGCCTTCTTCTTCACACCCTCCCGGCGGGCAGGTGACGGGTCACCTGTGGAAAGAAAATGGCTCAGCAGAGGTCTCTGGGTTCAAAACCTCTGGTCTAGCCCCTTACAGTTCACAGAGCACCAACACATGTCTTTTTCTACCTCCCTGGGAATCAGATCTATTCTCCCCATTTTACAAATAAGAAAATTGAGGCCCCAAGAGGTAAAGAAACTGCCCAAGGTTACACCGTTGGTCAGTGAAGAGAAATTCTGATCCTCTGAGTCTTTCATTTTCCCTTCCTTTCACTCCACCATCTGAAACCTTAGGCCTGACCCTCCACCTTCCCATCCATACTCACCAGGAACTCCCTGCAGCAGGATATGCACACCATCCCGATAGCCCTGCAGAGCTGCAGGGTAGGCACCTGCCTTCTCATCCCGAAGAGCCTGGGTGATAAGCTCTGTGGCTTGGCTCAGATAGGCAGGGATGGGCCGTCCTTCCTCGTCCTCTTCCTCCTCCTGCCCTCCAGGCTCCCAGGGTTCCTGGTCCAGCCTTTCAGGCTCTGTCTCCATCGCTGCCAGCTCACGCATGTGGGTTGGACTGGGGCCTGAACTTTCTATGATCAGATATGGAGGGCTCAGGCCACACTGTCCTCCATTTCTCAGGGCCTGCCATCCATCCCCAGACTTCTCTTGCCCAGCAAGGTACCAACCTGCCCCAGGTGGACAGAAGCAGAGCCTGAGCAGTTCAAAATCCATTTGTACCAAACAGACTAGCCATGATCTATTTAACTGGTGGAGTTCCTGTGCTTTTGTTTTTTGTTTTTTGTTTTTTTTTAGTTCCTGTGCTTTTGTAAAAAACAATTTTACCTTCCTAATTCTTTCAGTAATTCTTTTGTATTAACATTATTTTGTGAGGTCTGGGTCACTGGGCCTACCTCCCTCCTGACTATCTATAAATTCAAGAATTCCATCTGAAGGATGCTAGACCAACTAAGCCAGGCCAAGGGTAGAAATGCTCCAAACCTTGGAATCTTAAAATAATAGATTCAGAGAATCTCAGGTGTTACAACTTCAGCTGAGGACACAAATGTGAAGATAGTGGGTGGTGAATATCCTCACCAGATACCCAGAGAGAAGGTCTCATTATGTACCCCGGGACTGGGTGGCCAAACATCCCCTCTGCAGCTTACACAAAAGAAGGCTAGAGATTTGGCCCATCTTTGGTGAAAAGGCCTTTGAGGGGAAGGAGCTGGAACAGAAAGCACCATGGCACACCACTGGCCTGGAGAGGGACGGGTGGCATTTCTCCAACCTCACCCAAGTGACCCCATGAAGAGACTGGGGCCTCCTGCAAGTGGGAAAGATGACCTCTCACTTCCCAGCTGGACACAGAGCCCTCCCTGTGTTGCTCACGGAGCCAAAGGCAGAAGTATTCTTGGGATGCCGTAAAACACTGATTACAAGCGTTCAATATATGTGCTGAAGAGAGAGACAAGTGCCAGCTCCTTGCCTGGAGGATTCTGATGGTGAGGGACTTGCTGGAGGTGCCCAAACAATGGGGCAGGGAGATGAGGCAGCATCTGAGCAAACTGCACTTCCAGGCTCTGGCGGGACAAGAGTTTGGGAGCTTTCTTATGGGCTGAAGGAATGTGTCATGGGAGCGACATTCTAGGAGCCATGACAGGCTCCTATCCAAGCATCTGACCACCAGACACCCCTGGGGCTTCAGCTAGAGCTAGGCAGGCAGGCGTGGTGACACCACCCCCACCTTCTCTCTCTAATCTCTTCTTCCCCCAACCCAGCTGGGGAAAGGCCGAAGGAGCAGGGACAGGAGGAAGAAGAACCAGAAGAGTAAAAGGATACTCCTCCCAGGAGAGCAGGGTGGTGGTGTGGAGCTGAACATTGGATGGAAGATTGAGGTTCCGATCTGGAACCGATCTGGGGTGAATAAACTCAAATGCCTGTCACTGATCACAAAGCTGAGAGGCTGCCCCAGGAGGTCCCCGAAGGGCAAAGAGGAAAAGCCAATAAAATGGGCTTAAAAATATTGGAGGATTCCAAACTGAAACCCTTTCGTGATGATCCTGAAGCAGAGGAGCCACTTCAACACCCCAGCTGGAATAAGCACAAAGCCAGAGACTTGAAGAATTTAAAGGTCCAGTGTCTCAGAGCCTGGGACTCTAAGCTCTCCTGGATCTTAACAAGGAGGTCGGGACCCAGACGTCCTTGTGGGGTGGGGGGATGTTGGGGGGGTGGGGGAGGGCGGTTTCGGCTTCCATGCTAGGTCTGGGGTGCCCCCATGTGCTAGCAGCTGCTGCAGGGCGTCCTGTGCTGCCCTCTGGGTCCAAGCCTCACCCACCCCCTGACCATCAGGCCTCTCCTGCCTTCAGGATCTGCATCTCCACCCTGAGCTGGCCAGGATGCCCCTCCCTTGGGCTTCCAACTGAAGGAACTCCGACCCTCCCCCAAGACAGTGTGATCCCTGCTTGTTCCAAAGCTTTCTCAGGGAGAAGATCTACCTGTCCCTGAGATCTCCCTTTCCTTCCTCCAGGCTTGCACTGTCCGGGGGCAGCCAGCTCATGGGTCCTGGCACCAGGGTGTCTGCTTCCAATTCTCACCAAGGCTGTCAACTGCCTGTCATGGGGCACCTTTCTAGGACTTACCCAAGCACTACACAAGCTAGGTGGTGGCTCTGCCCATCCTCCATGCCCCTGCCTCAGCCCCCCTCTGCCCTCTGCTAGCCCCAGCTCGTTACCTTCCCTGGAGAAGGGGTCGAAGAGGGCAAGCTCGGCGTCTGTGAGGGGGCCTCGGGCTGGGGAAGTGGATGCTTCCTCGGTGCTCCCGCAGTTAAAGAGGAGATCCAGGGCCTCCTGGGCAGGGCTGGATGGTGGGGGATCCACTGTGGAACACATCATTAGGAACATTCATGCCTGCCCTTATCATTTCCTAGCTTTCAAAATGGAATCACCTTCTCACTAATTCCTTGTGGCACCCAAGGGCATGGACAAGCCTACTCTTAGGGTTGGCACCCCTCTTACAGATTAAGACACTAAAGCCTAGAGAAGGAAAGTGGCCTGGCTAGAGCTTCTCAGCACCTTAGTGGTAGAAGGGCTGGGACATAGCCCAGAATTTTTCCTAAGCTCAGTGAGCAGCAAATGCATGCCCTCCATCACCCCCAGACCCGTCAGTCCTGGCTCCCTCCCCAACCTCAACATACCTGGCACTTCCAGTTCCTCAAGGCCTCTCCTTTCTGCAGGGAGTGGCTGTGGCAACCAGGGCTCCTCTGGAGGTGGTGTGGGGATCAGAGGGGGTGGCAGGATGTGCAGGTCTCTGGATATGCCAGAGGGCCGGGTCACCTCCCCACCCTGCAGGAGAGAAAGACAGGGACCGGGTGGGGGGTGTCTTCGGGTGCAGCCTAGGGGGCAGGCAGGCTTCCCAGGTGCTGGGGAGGGACAAGCAGGGACACATACCCGGAAGAATTCCTTGAGTTGGGGGCTGTTGTTGAGTGCAGGGATGTGAACAGTGAAGCGAAGCAAGTCCTCAGCCCCCTTCCGCCGCTCTTCAATCACTGAGGCCTCAAACCGGCCTGCAGCCCCCCAGAACAAGGGGTGGGAAGAGAAGCAGTGATCCACAGGGGTCACTTCCCTGCTTCCGCAGGAAAGGATCCCAGCAGCCAGCTGCTGTTCTCCCAGCAATCTTCCCTGGCTCCTCCTGGGGGGCGGGGGCGGGGTCCTTGTAAGCAGGGACCAAACTCCCTAGTCCTCCGTTTACCAGATTTATCAAGCACCTACTAATGTGCTAGGCTCAGAAGGTGAATGGGAGGAAAGCCAGGTCTCTGGTCCCATGGGTTCACATCCTAGACAGTAGAGGCAGATGGGCAACCACCAAGAAATGAAATAATTTCAGATTGTTCTGATGGAAGGGGGAGGAAAGTAAGACTGAGAGAGAAAGTGACTTGCCCAAGGTCACACAGCAAGATGCGCCTTTGTCATAGTTTCTGGGTATGCTGCATACCTGCATAACCTGCCAGCAGCAACCCTTGACCTTGCTGTGAAAAAGTATCTCACGTGAGTCTAGAGATTCAGATAACAGATCAGTCCGGTCCCCCAGCAATACATCACGCATGGCATGTGAAATTTCTAATTTTCTAGTAGCCAAGTTAAAAAGAAACAGGTTATTTTTATGTATTTATTTTGAAGATTTTATTTATTTATTTGAGAGAGAGAGAGAAAGCATGCCCAAGCAGGTGGGAGGGGCAGGGGGGAGAGGGAGAAGCAGACTCCCCACTGAGTGGGGGCCTGGAGGCACAGCTGGATCCCAGGACCTTGAGATCACCACTAGAGGCAAAGGCAGATGCTCAACCAACTGAGCCACCCAGGTGCTCCCAGGTTAACTCCATTGTAATAAGATGTTCCACTTAACTCACTGTACCCGAAATAGTCTCATTTGAACATGTGACCAATACAGAAATTACTGTAATAGTTTCAGTGTGCATTCAACCCATCTGGCCACCTCAGCTCAGACTCACCGCATCTGGCTCACAGATGCTGTTTTTGGATAGCATAGGTCTTGAGGTGACACCAGCTCCTAGGGAGGAATTCTGGTTCTGCCTCTTACAGGCCAAGCCCCTTTATCACCCTGAGCCTAGCTCCCTTGTCCTGAAAATGGGGCTAAGGAAGACGGGATGCTAAAGAGCCCCACACACACCAAGGGCTGCTCTGAGCCTCAGTTTCCCCATGTGGGAAGTGAGGCTCTCTCTAAGGGCCCTCCCCAGATGTGTTTTTGCTAGGGGTTGTGGCCCCTCCATCCAGCTCCCACCAGCAGGGGTCCCCTCTGCCCACCTCTCCCTCCATACTGGGCCTGCCTGCCTAGATCAACACTCACCAAACACCTGGCCACGAGGAAAGGCCGGGAACTCCTCCAGGCGGCGGAAGAGGTTGCGATGGGTGTAAGCCAGGTCCCCATGCAGCTTGCGGAAGTCGCTGTACCGCTTCCAGACCACCACCTAAGAGGGATAGGACACTTGTCCCAGGCCAGTAAGGGTGGTAGTAGAAAGAGGCTTTCCCCACCCCCAGCCTGGCCCCAGCACACAAGTGTGCACACATGCATGTGTGTCTGTGTGTGTGTGTGTGTGTGTGTGTGTGGATTGGGATGTAGCACCTCCTCCTCCTCCCAGGATCAAGGAGTTACCAGCTATTCCTTCACTGTTACTGCATCTGGAATTGGGGAAAAGTCCCCCTTCCTCCCAGAAGCCTCACCTCTTTGACATCCTCTGGGTCCCTCTTTGAGATGAACTGAGGAAGAAAGGCAAGAACCAGGTGAGACCTGAACTGACATCCAATGCCCCATCACCCAGTAAAATCCAGGGATACCCCAGGTACCTCCCGGCCCTCCTCAAAGGGGCAGTGGACTTTGGCTGTTGGCCACTGATTTTAAGACGTCCTGGCTTCAAGGCCTTGTGTAACTTGAAGCAGTTTTTCTACCATATGCCAGTTTCTTCATCTGTCAGATCCCATCCAGACCCCTTGGTCCTCAGCCCAACTTTTATCTCAGTTCCTTTATGAGTTTGTGTGTCATCCTTGTGCAGGGGCCATGCTAATCTTCTATTGGCCCAATTTGACATGTGTGCGGTAAAAGCAAGAGCTACCTCACTTCCTTCAAAGGGCCAAGTCCCTGCATCTCCTTCGGAAACCAAAGCACCTCCAGTTCTCTGAAGAATGAGGTTCTTTCCCAGGAGCCACTCCTTCCTTAAATGAGGAAGCCTCTGTGGGCAAACACTCCTGAACACAGATGAAAGCCTCACTGGGGTTGTGACCCACGAAGAGCAGAATGGGGTCTGAGCTGGAAAGAAGACCCTGTACTTACTACATTATATTCATAATAATTAGAAAATGACATTCTATAGCATGGACTACTTGATAGTTTTCCAAACATTTCCTTTTAATTATCCTCGATCACAAGGCGGCAGACACGATTAACACGCCCATTTAACAGATGAGGAAGTGGAGGCACAGAGAGGGAACATGACCTGCGCAAGATCACACAGCATGTTTTGCAAATGATCTGATAATGAGTTAATATCCAAAATATATAAAGAACTCCTATGACTCAACACCAAAAAACCAAACAATTCAATGTAAAAATGGGCAGAGGGGGTGCCTGGGTGGCTCAGTCAGTTGGGTGTCTGACTCTTGATTGCGGTTCAGGTCATGATCTCAAGGCTGTGAGATTGAGCCCTGTATAGGCTTGGTGCTGGGCATGGAGGCTGCTTAACATTCTCTCTCTCTCCTTCTTCCTTTGCCCCCAAACCCATGCCACCCTCACTGCCACTGCTTGTGAGAGAGAGAGAGAGAGAGAGAGAGAGAGAGAGAAAGAAAGAAAGAAAGAAAGACACAATAAGTAGCAAAAAAAAAAAAAAAAAAAAAAAGCAGAGGACCTGAATAATGTTTCTTCAAAGAAGATATACAGATAAGCAACAAACACATGAAAAGATGCTCCACATCACTAACCACCAGAGAAATACAAATCAAAGCCACAATGAAATATCACCTCATTTTAGTTTCCAAAAAAATTAAAATTAGAAATACCACTGGATCCAGTAATTCCATTTCTGGATATTTACCCAAAGAAAACAAAAACACTAATTCAAAAAGATATATGCACCCCTATGTTTATTGCAGCATTATTTACAATAGCCATGATATGGAAGTGACCTAAGTGTCTGTCAATAAATGAATGGATAAAGAAAATGTGGTAGATACATGCAATGGAATATTACTCAGCCAAAAAAAGAGTAATGAAATCTTGTCATTTGTGACAACATGGATAAACCGAGAAGGTATTATCCTACATGAAATAAGTCAGACAGAGAAAGACAGGGACACCTGGGTGGCTCAGTGATTGAGCGTCTGCCTTCAGCTCAGATCGTGATCCCAGGATCCTGGGATCCAGTCTTGCATCAGGCTCCCCACAGGGAGCCTGTTTCTCCCTCTGCCTGTGTCTCTGCCTCTCTCTGTGTGTCTCTCATGAATAAATAAATAAAATCTTAAAATTATTTAAAAGACAGAGAAAGACCAATATTACCTGATTTAACTTATATATGAAATCTAAAAAACAAAACAAAATAAACAAAACCGAAACACTCATACATACAGAGAACTGATGGTTGCCAGAGGGGAAGTGGATAGAGGAGATAAGGGAAATAAATGAAGTGAATTAAGAGTTACAAACTTCCAGTTGTACAATAAATAAGTCATAGGGATGAAAAGTACAACATAACGAATATAGTCAATAATATTGCAATAACTTTGTACGGTGATAGATGGTCAACTACACTTTTTTTTAAATGATTTTATTTATTTATTCATAGAGACAGAGAGAGAGAGAGAGGCAGAGACACAGGCAGAGGGAGAAGCAGGCTCCATGCAGGGAGCCTGATGTGGGACTCGATCCAGGGTCCCCAGGATCAAACCCTGGGCTGCACGCGGCGCTAAACCGCTGCGCCACCAGGGCTGCCCTCAACTACACTTACCATGGTGAGCAATTCATAGTGAATATAAATGTTGAATCACTATACTGTGCACCTAAAACTAACATTATATTGTATGTCAACTATACCTCAGTTAAAATAAAAATAAAAAAAAATCACATAACAAGTAAGACGGACTGCTAGAACTGATACCCTGGCCTTTGCCTTTCACAACAGACTCCACCTAAAATATCTTGGGTAAAAGAAGCTAGATTTATTGATTGATTGAAAAATATTTTATTTAGGGCAGCCCCGGTGGCTCAGCGGTTTAGCGCTGCCTTTGGCTTGGGGTGTGATCCTGGAGATCCAGGATCGAGTCCCACGTCAGGTTCCCTGCATGGAGCCTGCTTCTCCCTCTGCCTTTGTCTCTGCCTCTCTTTCTCTCTGTCTTTCTTATGAATGAATAAACTTTAAAAAAATAAATAAATAAAAAATATTTTTTAAATTTCTTTTTAAAAAGATTTTATTTATTTATTCATGACAGAGAGAGAGAGAGGCAGAGACACAGGCAGAGGGAGAAGCAGGTTCCATGCAGGGAGCCTGACGTGGGATTCGATCCTGGGTCTCCAGGATCATACCCTGGGCTAAAGGCGGCACTAAACCGCTGAGCCACCCAGGCTGCCCCAAAAATATATTTTATTTATTTATTCATGAGAGACACACCGAGAGAGGCAGAGACATAGACAGAGGGAGAAGCAGGCTTCATGTAGGGACCCCAATGCAGAACTCGATCCTGGGACTCCAGGATCATGCCCTGGGCTGAAGGCAGCCACTCAACTGCTGAGCCACCCAGGCATCTCAAGAAACTAGGTTTTAAAACTATTGAGGGGATCCCTGGGTGGTGCAGTGGTTTAGCGCCTGTCTTTGGCCCAGGGCACGATCCTGGAGACCCAGGATCGAATCCCACGTCGGGCTCCCGGTGCTTGGAGCCTGCTTCTCCCTCTGCCTGTGTCTCTGCCTCTCTCTCTCTCTCTCTGTGTGTGTGTGACTATCATAAATAAATAAAATTAAAAAAAAATAAATAAATAAAATAAAATAAAACTATTGAGGATTATATATACTTGACAAAGAAATCATAACCAGAATATATAAAGAACTCCTACAGATCAATATGAAAAAGAAAACTCATCTTCTAAAATTGAGCAAAATATTTGAGTAGGCACATCCCACAAAAGAAGGTGTTTGAATGGCCAATAAGGTTATAAGCATATGCTCAACATCATTAGTCATTAGAGAAATGTAAATTACACTCCAGTAAGATATTACACGCCCACCTGCCCAGCATACCCAAATTTGAAGATGCCGATGATATCAAGTACTGGTGAGAATGGGAGTATAAAACAGTACTTTGGAAAGTACTGGTAATTTTTGGAAAACTGGTAATTTTTTTTTCAGATTTTATTTTTAAGTAATCTCACCCAACATGAGATCAGAACTCAAAACCTCAAGATCAAGACTCGCATGCTCCACCAATGGAGCCAGCCAGGCAGCCGTGATGTTGGTATTTTATTTTATTTTATTTTATTTTTTTTTTAATTTTTATTTATTTATGATAGTCACAGAGAGAGAGAGAGAGAGAGAGAGAGAGAGAGAGAGGGGCAGAGACACAGGCAGAGGGAGAAGCAGGCTCCATGCACCGGGAGCCCGATGTGGGATTCGATCCCAGGTCTCCAGGATCGCGCCCTGGGCCAAAGGCAGGCGCTAAACCGCTGCGTCACCCAGGGATCCCCTGATGTTGGTATTTTAAAGAGATGACCCAGGTAAAATTTCCTGGAGAAGACCAGGCAGCACACTTACCTCTCAGAGGCACAAGGACAAGCCTTTGGAGAGAAATAGGGGAGGTTTAGGGATTGGTAAAAAAAAAAAAAAAAAAAAGATCAACAGACTTTGAATTGTTTCTGGAACCACATCTGTGGTCCTGTGAAGATTTGGTTGTAAAACAAGGACAGCTGTTTTTAATTCCTCATGGAATTGGATTGCCATCTAAAAGATATCAAAAGACTGACATAGCCATCTATCCATGTTGGAAAGTTTTTCTGTCCCATTGGGTACATTTAGCTTGGTAAAAGCCAAAAAAAAAAGTTATCAGGCTCTGAATATCAGCCACCAACTTGGCCAATTTCCAACCACAGAGCTACTTAAAAAAAAAAAAAATTCTTTTAAATATTTTGTCAGAAAAAAAAAAAAAAATAAATATTTTGTCAGTTTTGGCTAGGACAAACAGCAAACAGCATCCCCAAAACTGGTAATTTCTAGGACAACTACACTTGTAGCTATCAAATGACCCAGCAAGCCCACTCCTAGGTACATACTAAGAAAATATGGGTGTACATATCCATAAAAAGAATTGCACATGAATGTTCATACAACTCATAACAACTAAACATTAAAAAAAAGATAAAACAGGGATCCCTGGGTGGCGCAGCGGTTTGGCGCCTGCCTTTGGCCCAGGGCGCGATCCTGGAGACCCGGGATCGAATCCCACATCAGGCTCCCGGTGCATGGAGCCTGCTTCTCCCTCTGCCTGTGTCTCTGCCTCTCTCTCTCTCTCTGTGACTATCATAAATAAATAAAAATTTTAAAAAAAATTTAAAAAATAAAAAAAAATTAAAAAAAAAAAAAAGATAAAACAGAAAACATTTTTTTAGACATAACCCAGAAGTCTAGTAACAAGAAAATGAATAAAGAAATGGTGGTATATTTATACAAGGGGCTACCATCACATGGCAATAAAAAAGAACAAACTACTTAAACATGCAACAACATGGATAAACTCCAAAAACATTATATAGAGAAGGAAAAAGGCCGACATAAGCGAGTACTTGCTGTGTATATGATTTCATTTGTATGAGGCTCAAGAACAGACAAAAGTAATCTAGGGGAACAGAAGTCAGGACAATGGTTACCTCTCTGGGAGGAGGACTATAGATGAGAAATGTACAAAGAAACTCTCTGGGGGAGGGAAATGTCTATGTCCTGATTTGAGCACTGCCAGTGCAGATGTATCCATATATAAAAATTATTGAGCTACACACTTAGGATCTACATGTATTACTTACATAAATTATGTTGTGGAATTTTAAAAAATATTTTATTTATTTATTCATGAGAGACACACACAGAGAGAGGCAGAGGCATAGGCAGAGGGAGAAGCAGACTCCATGCAGTGAGCCCAATGTGGGACTCGATCCTGGGACTCCAAGATCATGCTCTGGGCGTGAGGGTAGGCGCTCAACCTCTGAGCCACCCAGGCATCCCTGTTTTGGTTTAGAAAATTTACAAGGGGAAACAACAAAAAACTGAGGAATACAGCAAGTGACCTGTGAGACTGTGTGTAAATAATAAACTAGATACACATAACTGCTTTTAAATATAAGGTTTATATGCAAGGATAAAGAAGACCTAGTGGCATTAATTCTCACCAAGATGGCAGATGAATGGGGATGGTAAAAGAGGGAAAATTACTTATCTTTAAAAGTTATAATAAAAACATATCAAACTAATGAATGTTTAAAAACCAACAGAAAGATTTATCAGAAAAGAGTACAGTCCCTGGCCACCCTCCAGTCTAGTCTTCCTAGGGACTATCTTTCTGCATGTGTGTCTTGTTTTTATTTGACAAGGAAAAGATATAAAAGCTATAGGGAAAGTTCCTTTTAAACATCTAGGATTCTGCACCTAAATCACTTTGCAACTTCCCCTTAATAGTTATTAATGTACCATTTAATAGTCGCCTAATTTAAAATTCTTTTTTTTTTTTAAGATTTTATTTATTTATTCATGAGAGCCACACAGAGAGAGGCAGAGACATAGGCAGATGGAGAAGCAGGCTCCCTGCGGGGGAACCTGATGGGGGATCCGATGTGGGGCCTATCCTAGGACCCTGGCATCACTGGCATCACAACCTGAGCCAAAGGCAGATGCTCAACCACTGTGCCACCCAGGTGCCTCTAGTTTAAAATTCTAAAAGTAATAAACAATTTACAGTGAAAAGTCTCCCCCAACCAGTTCTCCTATATCATTCTGCAGATACTCTTTTACACTGTTTTTTAAATCCTTCTCGTGGTTTTTAAATCCTTCTCGTGGTTCCCCCTATGTATCTGTAAAATGTGCCTATAACGTTGTTACTGCTTCATAATCAATTCACTCTGTCTTCCAGCTGTGACTGTGAAGATTCAGACCGACTTACTCTTCTTTTTTTTCTGACTTACTCTTTAAAATTCTCTTGAGCTGTAAGGATTTTTAAAGTCATAGAGTTTTTTTGAAAGAAAATTAAAACTTAAACTCTAAAAAAAGGGCTTTTATGTTAATATCAAACCAAGCGGTTCACACAAACCTAATCCCAGAAACTGGAGAACTAACATTTGGACCGAGCCAGCGTTTCCGTGCTAATTTGAAGAAATTCACAGCCCGCAGTGCTGACGCCACACGGTGGGCGTGGGAACCCACCCCTCCCACTCCAAGAACTACCGTCCAAGCCCTTTTAAAAGGACAGCGCCCTCCCGGGGCCGCACCACTGGGCCGCTCAGGAGTAAGCCTGGGCTCTACCGCAGTCTCCCCTTAAAGGGGAAATCCATTTCTGTCGTCTAAAAAGGGAGCGACCAGCGGCGCCTTGCCTTAAGGTAAAACACTGCCCCACCTCTTGTTAAAAGGGTAAAGGTCCCCACCCGGGCCCACCTCACCTGCGCGGTCACTTTATATTCGGTGTAGCCCTTGGGGTGGGTCCGGGGGTCGGAGACTGTGTAGTGTCGCAGGAAGTCGTCCTTCGCCTGGCGGGACATGGCAACCGAGCCGGAGTGGAGCTGACCGCCGGCCTCTGCCTCCTCAACGCCGCCCCCGCCCCTCCAGGTCAGTCTCCGCCAGCCACCGCCTCTCCCAGGCCTGCGCCCTTCTTCCTCGAGCCTAGGGAGCGGGTCGCAAGTGACGGCGCAGTCCTTGGCCTTGGCGTGCGGCCAGGGAGCGTCTAAAAAGTTCTCGGTGGCGGGTAAGGCGTGAACTAGGTAGTTTAAGAGTTAAGAACCGGGGAGGTGAAAAAAAAAAAAAAAAAGAACCGGGGAGGTGGGATCACTTAGCTGACAGGTGCTCGAGCCTTCCCCATCAAACGTGTCCAAACGACTTCTCCTCTGCTTTCTGGTTCCCTTCGTTCATCCACTCACCCAACTTTTATTGTGCCTAGTGTGTGGCAGATGTAGCCAAATCATTTCCCTGTTTCCTTCCGTGGGATTCGCTAATTCATGTTTTCTGCAAGGGTAGGGGAAGCAAAAAAGAACTCCAGAGAAGAGGATGGCCTCACAGGTTCTGTAGTCACACTTCTTACCAGTGGTATGAGTTTCCCTTAACTACCTGAGCTTAAGTTTCTCCTCTCTAGAACGTTTATAATGTTTCTAATAGGATCTACTGCAGTGGATGTTTCTTTCTTTCCCCTCTTGGTCTGTCCAGCATTCACCCCCACCTCTCTGTTAGCACCATATCTTTGTTTGGAGGTAGTTCTCTAATAGGTATAGCCCATCAGCCTCCTACCCCTGGAATCCAAAGGTGCCAGCTCCTTTCCTTGCCCCAGGTCCTGGGTAGAGGAGGAGGACTCTCCCCAGAAGCCTAATTCTTGAGTTTCTTGAGGGAGAAACAGAGTGCACAGTGCCTAGCAAGGGGACTGATTTGTTCCTGATGTGCAATGTTGGCTGTGGGCTCAGCTGCCCAGCCTCTGGGCACCCTGTTTGTCAAACCTGATGTCTGGCACCCTGAGAGCTCCATCAGATTCTGTCCCAAGACAGCATTAGTATCTTAGTATCTTCCCAAGACCATCCTTTCTGCTGAAGGCAGTTGTGATTATTTCTGGGACAAGCTGTTGAGGACTCTGATGGATACCACCAAAGCCAGGTTGTGAAGTTTATTTATTTATTTTTAAAGATTTTATTTATTTATTCATGATAGAGAGAGAGAGAGAGGCAGAGACACAGGCAGAGGGAGAAGCAGGCTCCATGCACCGGGAGCCCGACGTGGGATTCGATCCCCGGTCTCCAGGATCGCGCCGTGGGCCAAAGGCAGGCGCCAAACCGCTGCGCCACCCAGGGATCCCCAGGTTGTGAAGTTTAAAAGTGATAGCGTGGGTGAAGCTCTCAAGTGCTCACGGCCACTCTTATGGTGGGCACCGTACTGCCAGTTTCCATAAAGAGACAAAGGAAACTCCCAAATGAGACGGGTGGAAGCTCAGACATAGGGTAGATTATCCAGGAGGTGTTTGGGAGGAGACTTAGATGGGGTGGTGTCCCCTTGAACAACACACACCTCTAGAGATCCCTTTTATTTTTATTTTTTTAATTTTTTAAAAAAGATTTTATTTATTCATGAGAGACAGAGAGAGAGAGAGAGAGGCAGAGACACAGGCAGAGGGAGAAGCAGGCTCCACCCAGGGAGCCTGATGGCGGAACTTGATCCCGGGTCTCCAGGATCACACCCTGGGCTGAGGGCGGTGCTAAACCGCGGCCGTAGAGGCCACTTATAGGCATTATTTTTGCTGTCTCAAGCTCTCCCCAGCAGGACTGGCTCCAAGTCTTCTTGCCCATCATTCCCTCCCCTCCCTGGCCCTGCAGCTCCCAATTCTCTCCTTTCTGTCTTCTTTCACCCTGTCCCCTCCAAGCCCATTCCCATCTAGATCAGCTTGTCCCCCAGCTTTCAGATGGCAACTCCATTTCCATCACCAGCAGAAGCAAACAGAAGAGTCCTCATAGCCAGCAGGGGAGAGGAAAGCTGCAAATACACAGCTGCCAGCCTGGCTCCCCACATTCCCACTGGGTTAACCACAGGATGCAGACTTTCTGCTGCAGCTCAGACTCCTCATCTACAGGCCTTGCTAATGAGTACAACCTTGTTATTTTCTTGTCTCTAACCATGCATAATTCACACTTTAAATCAAGGATGCGGGCAGCCTGGGTGGCTCAGAGGTTTAGCGCCGCCTTCCACCCAGGGTGTGATCCTGGAGACTTTAGGCTCCTTGCATGGAGCCTGCTTCTCCCTCTACCTGTGTCTCTGCTCTCTGCCTCTCTCTCTCTCTCTCTCTCTCTCTCTCTCTCTCTCTCTGTGTGTGTGTCTCTCATGAATAAATAAATTAAAAATCTTTAAAAAATAAAATAAATCAAGGATGCTGTGTACTATGGGCCCCAGGAGGACTTGAACCCTGGGGTGACTCATCCGGATCAGTGGGTGGCTGAGTTCCCATTGGTTGGATCTGCTTGAGATTCTACCAGTCCAGCGGCGCCTGGGTGGCTTATGGGTTGAGCATCTGCCTTTGGTTCAGGACGTAGTCCCGGGATCTGGGATGGAGTCCCACATCGGGCTCCCCGCAGGGAGCCTGCTTCTCCCTCTCCCAATGTCTTTGCCTCTCTCTGTGTCTCTCATGGGTAAATGGATAAAATCTTAAAATAAAAAAAAGATCCTACTGGTTCAAATAATGAACATTATAGCTAACATACGATGCTTGTGACCAACAAGAGACCCACCCGTTTGGTCCTTGTCCTAACCTTAGCAGGTGGGGGCCTTATCTTTCTGCAGATGGGGACATTGAGGCACAAACATGTGAGGTGCTTGCTCAGCATCATCCAGTGAGTGGCAGGGCTGAGATTTGGTTCTGGGCCTGGGCGTGTTCACTCACCACAAGGTTTGGGTAGCATGGGGACCACGGTGTCTGTCCAGCATAGAGGACAGAACAGGCAGTTTTAATTTTTGACACAAAAGGACAGTTTATATTTTAAGATTGTCTATCCAACATCAATTTCCCTTCTTCTACCCTAACAGAGCCCACATTTTGCACATGTCTGTACTCTCCAGAAGGGATTCTAGTGCCAGTTTAGGAGCAAATCTCGGTGTCTCTTCCTCGCCTTCTCCTTGGGAAAACCACTCTTTCCTCATTAGACCAATTAGGCCTCCTCTCCCTGGCATCTGAGCTTTGAGCAGAGACACAAAAGCCTCGTATAGTGTGGCGTAGTGGCTCGATGTGCTGGGTCTAAATCCCAGTTTCCCTACTTCATAGCCGAGTGGCTTTGAACAAGTTGCCTAACCTCCCTCCTGGAGGTTCAGTTCCCTTGTAGACGGGATACTGAGAGTCTGTCCTGCTTAGGGCTGTTCTTCAATGCAATGATACTGGAGAATGCTTCGAACAGAATCCAACAGAGTAGGCAGCCACTGGTAGGACCAGAGCAGGGAGAAGGGGGTGCTGTGAAAACACCTGTTGGGCCACCTGCGGGACAACCCTGCTTCAGAGAGCACCTTAGTCTTCAGAGGACTCTTCCCTGCTCTGCCCGGTTAGCAAGCTCTGCTTGATGCTCACATGCTCTCACACCTGCATCCTCTCCCCTCCCCACTTCCCAAGAGCCCTTGAGCATTGTTTCTTGGCCACGTGGGTCCCTCTGCTAGAGCCAAATCTGCCTATACGGCATCGGTGTAGATAGTCCACTGCAAGAGGGTTCCTGGCTATGGTGGGGAACTGGGAGCTCAAGTTCAGCCTGTATTCCATTCAGCAAGCCATGAGCCCCGATGTGGAGCTGTGTCCCTTTTCCTTTTTTTTTTTTTTTTTTTAAGTTTTTATTTATTTATTCATGAGAGACACAGAGAGAGGCAGAGACATGGGCAGAGGCAGAAGCAGGCTCCCCATGGGGAGCTTGATACGGGACTCGATACCAGGACCCCAGGATCATGACCTGAGCCAAAAGCAGACACTCAACCACTGAGCTACCCAGGAGTCCCTGTGTCCCTTTTTCTTATCCACTCCTCTGAGGACAGCTGTTGCTCTGGTAAACTGTCCACCTCCTTCCTCTATGCAAAGAACTTTTACTTATCCTTCACGCCTAACTTTAACGTCACTTCCTCTGGGAAGTCTGCCTGGACTCTTCCAGATGGAATTAGTTACAGCCCTGTCCTGAGCTTCTGTAATTCTTTGTGTGTCTCTTACACAGAAGTTAACCCTCTGACCGAAATGATCAGTGCCCTGCTACGCCATGCACTCCGGGTGGCCTCGTGATGCTGTAGAATCAACAAATGACTCTACAAGGAGTTGAGGGCAAGAAAGGATTTATTCTCACAGCTGAGCAAAGGATGAGGCCCACAGCCTTGGTAGCAGCAGAGGCAGCTCCACCCCCCACCCCACCCCCAGGCCCAGCCCTCTCCTCTTGGCATGGCAGCTGCAGGTGGGCTGGGTCAGGAGCCAGGGTGACAGCCAGGGCAGCAGCCCTCCAGCCATGGGAGCCAGCTGGCCACAGAGCAGCAGTGGGCAGCACTAGCAGCAGCAGCAGCAGGTTACAGAGTGGGGTGGGGGGTGTTTGTCAGGCTGGCTGACTCCCGTTCCCCCATGGATGGTGCTTGATGAGGGCGGGCGTAGGGGGCTGGACTGCAAGGTGGGGTGGGGGGCATCCGGAGTGGTTCAGTCGGCCGTGAAGATGCGGCTGGAAATGTCATCCAGGAGCCAGTCAATGCCAGGCAGGAGGTTCTCCCCAGTGACGGCACTACAGCCCTGGATACACCAATGGTGGCTGTGGATGGAGTCCAGCTCCAGGGCCTGGGAAGGTGGGAGAGGGTGGTGGGGCCCCGGTGACCATGGACCCTGCCACTCACAGTCCCCTTCCCTCTCCTGGTCCAGGGGAAATCCGTGCCTCCCTCAAGGGCCTGCTTTCAGAAGTCTCCCCTGGCCCCTGGTGAAGATTTGTCAGTTCCTCAGGGCACTGGGGCTCTCTGTGCAACACCACACCAATACTACCCCTTAGTAACTAAACAGCAACACAGAATCCAGCATCTGCTAGGATCCAGGCATTGTGCTATAAGCCCCACAAATATCCTCTTCTCATCCATTCCTCCTAGGGCCCAAAGAGCCAGGGATTGTTGGCCATTTTTCTGAGAATGCCTCAGAGAGGTTAAGCAACCTGCCTAAGTTCACACAGCTAGTAAGTGACAGAATGAAGATTTTAACCCCATTCTTTCTCATTCTGGTGCTCATGCTCTAGAGCAAGAGGCAGGATACAATTTGGGGTCACACAGGCCTGCACTGAAATCCCGTTTGCTTACTGTGTGACCCTGACCACGTTAGCTCACTTCTCTAAACCTGCTTCGCCATCTGCAGAATGATAGTAATGGTTCCTACTGCAGGAGGCTGGGGTGGGAACTGAATGAGTTAATCCACGCAGAGCCTGGCACAGAAAAAGTACTCACTACTGGTTGGCTGCTGTTATCCTGTAGGATAATGTTTGCATGTCTGCCATGTGCCCCAGGCTGTGGGGCACAACTAGCTCTTATTAATTACTGAATCTCCAGTGCCCTGCATAGGTCCTGCCACACAAGAAAAGCTAATAAATGCTTTTTAAATACGTTAACAGAGAAACGTGTGCCCCTTTTGTCCACAGACCTATGCAAAGGCTTGGACTCACCTCACGGATGGCATTAGAGGATAGTGCTCCAGGCAGGTCTTGTTTGTTGGCAAAGATGAGGAGGGTTGCTCCAGCCAGGCGCTGGGGGAGAAAAACAGGGGGTGGGGAGTGGGGGCTCAGAGGGCACCCCGGCCCCTCCTCTAAATACCCAGAGCAGGTGGGATCAGAGATCAACCTGGAAAATCAGGGCAAGGCCCCAGGGTGGTAGGAGAGGCCCTACCAAGTAGGGCAGACAACATGGACACGGCCTGTGAGTCCAGCCACACATGGTGGGGGAGAGCCCTAGGTAAGGGCCCAGTGGGCACCTCCCTCCTTTATGCCTCAGTTCCTACCACCATAAATGGAGAGGGGAAGATGGACAAGAAGATCCCTGAGCTCTCTGGTTCTAGACTGCTCCCATTTGATGACCTGAGCTGCATAAATAATGCAACCATCCTGGGGTTATGGGGTCTGGTGGAAGTGACCTTTCCTTCTTCCAAGTTCCTGTAGCACTTTAACTGTTCACCACCCTGCAGGCCTAACTCTCTGCCTCTGCTTCCAGTTACTTCCTGTGTTACCGATTGGGACTCCCTCCATGTAGGTAGGTGGATCTAGGCCTGAAATAGGGCCTCGAGGTGACAGGCCAGGGCCAAAGATGGACAGCCATGATCTCACTAGACCTGCCTGACATGCTCTGGAGGTGGCTAGGACTATATCAGGTGGCCGTATCCCTGTGTACCCCAAACAGTCCTGTTTATGGCTATTGTCCCTGCATAATTTTTCACAAATCCCTCTTTCATTCTTAAAAGTGTCCTGCTTTTCAACTAAATGCAAGTGTAGTAACCCAGATCAAATCCTGGAACAGAAAAAGGGTATTAATGAAAAAAACTAGTGAAATCCAAAGAAAATCTGTAGTTAAGAATAATTTACCCATGCTAATTTCTTAGTGTTGACAAATGCATGGTGGTTACGTGTGCTGTTAACATGAGGGAAACAGGGTGAAAGGCATATGGGATATCTCTTCACTATCTTTGCAACTTAGCTGTAAATCTCAAATTTTACTTCAAGGAAAGTGTTTTGGGCCAGATAATAAGTTATAAGATCACCCTAATTATAAAGCCCATCCTAGAAATGAGGAAATGGAGATTCACAGAGTTAAGTGTCTCGCCTGAGGTTACACAATGAAGAGTCCAACTCCTAAGCCAGGCTCCACTGCCTCCCAGAGCTTCATAAATGGGCCTCAAGTCATCCTCCCTCAAGCCCATTCAAGGTACAGAAACTGAAGCTGAGGGTGGTGAAGCAGTGACATCAAAGGGACATGAACCCAGGTCTCAGTTCACAGCATGTCCTGTTCACAGCATGGTGGGTCTCCCCTGGAACAAGTGTACAGGTTGCCTCTGCCCCCAAGGGTGCTGGGCACATGGTGAGGGCTCAGGGATGAAACAGACCCCACCCTAGGTGTCCCTTTGGGGTCACAGGCCCCTTAGGGACTCCACTGAGGAGAGTGTTTACCCATCCATGTATGTACACCAGGATGCTGATGGAGGCCTGGCCTGGCCTGCTTGGCCAGGCACCCTGCCCACCTCCTCCACCAACAAGCTCTGGAGCTCCCGCTGGCAGTCCTGCATGCGCTGGCGGTCGGCGCTGTCCACCACCCAGATGAGGCCATCGGTGCTCTCAAAGTAGTTCCGCCAGTAGGACCGCAAGGACTTCTGGCCTCCCACATCCCAGATGTTCAGCTTGAATCTGGACAGGAAGGGAGTGGCTCAAGGGTCAGCCTGCCCCCTCACCCACCCTCTCTGCCTACTCCTGGGCCAGCCCACTGAGGGGTCCCCGCTCACCCTCGATGTTCCAGGGTCTTAATGTTGAAGCCTAGTGTCGGGGAGATGGTGTCAATGTCTTCCCCGTTGAACTTCTTGAGGATGGTTGTTTTGCCAGCATTGTCTAGGCCGCTGGGGCGCACTAGGTTAAGGAGAAGTCCCTGAACTCTGCAGGGTGGTGACATCACAGTGCCCCTCTTTTAGGGGACAAGTTATTTTCCACCCTGTATCGACTCAGTTGAGCAACTGTATTGACTCAGTTGAGCCTGACCCACAATTTATTGGCTCACGATAAATGGCAAAGAATCAAGAAATAAAGATCTTTTTATCATCTCTTCCTAACTAAAGTTTCCTTAATTTACTCTACAATATTTATTGAATACCTACTTTGTGCTGGGCCCTCTTCTGGTGCTGGGGATACCCCAGAATCAAAGTCCCCACCCTTGTGCAGCTTCTACTGTAGTGCGGAGACAGTCAATAGAGTGCAATCAAATGAGAAACAAGGTACCATCAGCTCCTGGTGAGTGTAAGAAATACAACTAAGAGGCTATGGGCAGGGGTCATTGCAGGAGCTTCCTTTAGCTTGGGCACCTCTCTCAGGGTCTCGAGCTGAGGACCAAACTACAAGGAGCCAGCTTTCCAAAGGACTAAGGGAAGAGCATTCTAGACAGAGCAAACAGCAAGAGCAAGGACCTGGAGGTGGCCACCCTCACCTGTTTCTGGAAGGTTTCAAACCCTTTGCTGTTCAGTGAGTATGCAAACAAATGGGTGAGTTCAGCAGCTGGAGAGAATACCCCCGGGGTCCCTCCAACCCTTAAGGGTGCTTGCAGCTGGGAGGGGGCCCCAGGTAACTCAAACCAGAAGAATGAGTGTGACCAGAGCTCTCCTGAGACCCAGCTTTCGATTACCTCCTTCACACCCCAACTCCATCATCCACTGGATCATTCCCATCAGCTAACAAGCTGGTGTCTCCCCCACCTTAAAAGCAAACAATACCCTCTCTTGATCCCTCTCCCCTCTACTCACTCCTTTTTTTCTTTCCCTTTATAGCAAAACTCCTCAAAACCGTTGTCCCTACTCACCCTCTCTGATTTCTGTCCTCCTGCTTTTGCTTGGACCCATGAGATTTTGCTCCCCCTGCTTCCCTGAAACTGCTCTTGCCAAGATCCCTAAAGACTTCACATTGTTCTCTGGCAGGTGGAGGGTAGTACTCAGCCCTCATCTTCCTGCTCCATCATCAGCACCTGACCCCTCCTCTACTCCTCTGCCGGGTTCTCATTGCCCTGACCTCTTATCCAGATCTGTCTCAGTTCTCCTCCACCCATGCTCATCTCTTAGTGCTCCCACCCAGGATCACAGCTTCAAATACCATCTTTATGCTGGTGACGCCCAAATGTACACATCCCACCCAGCTGCTCCCCTGGACTCCCGGCCCTCTATCATCCGGCTGCCAACTGGATACTTATTGGATGTCTCAGGATATCTTGCTCGGCCAAACCTGAGTTCTCATCTTTCTGAACCTGCTCCCTGCCCCCTCCTCAGCAAGTGGTTCCTCCTTCTTTGGAAGGGCTCAGGCCAGAAACCCGAAGTCAGGCTTGACTTCACTCCCTCACACTCGAGTCTAATCCAGCAGCAATGCCTGCTGGGCCTCGGATCAACTGTCCCCCAACTTTCATCACCTCACTGTTTCCGTCCTGGTCCAAGCTACCATCCTATCTCGCTGGTTGCTGTGGTGCAGCAACCAGATCATGCTTCTCCTGGGCACTTCTCCTTTTAAGGAAAAGCCAAGAACCAAAAGCCACATGAGGTGACGGTTGTCCTGTCATGATCTAGTGCTCTTCTCCTTGCTTATGCTCTCCAGGGACACGGCCCTCCTCGACATTCCTTTGAACACACCAGTTGAGTTCCTCCTTCCAAACCTTGCATTTGCCCTTCCTTTTGCATAAACAAATTTTGCGATGACATCTACATGGTTCATCCCTCACCTCCTGGTCTTTACTCAACTGTCACTTTTTCATGGTGGCCTTCTTTGACCTTGTTTAAATTGCATTCTTCTCCATGCATCCTATACATTTTACCTATTTGCTTTGTTAACATCTTTCTCCCCATGGCATTATAGACCGTCCACGACGGTAAGGATTTCTTTTGCTGTTCTACCCCAGCCCCGAGGACAGTGCCTAGCACATAGAAGGCACTCAGTAAATGTTTAACTGGATGAGTGAATGCTCTGTGCCTCTTCCTCAGTATTATAAGGTTATCCGCGCACTTTAAGGTCTTCTCTCCGCTGCTCGGGGAGCTCAGGCTGAGACCCGCCCAGCCCCGGGATCGCGGAGTCCCCCCGCTGCACACACAAGGCAGAACGAGTGCAGGCACCCGCTACCGGGACGCAGAAGGTCGGCGGGGCCCTCGGGCCTACAAGCCATCAGCCTGGAGGGGGGGGGGGGCGGGAATACCGACGCGGCGTGCGGCCAAGGACACCGGCGTGAGACCCACGGGAGAAACAAGCCAAGCCGGGGCGTCTACCTCCCCTAGGATCGCAGGGCGGGGCGGGGCCGCACGCCCCGGGGATTCGGGCCTTGAGGGCGGGGCCGGGGCCTGGCACCCTCGGAGGCGGGGCGGGGGGGTGGTCAGAGCCAGGGAGGACAGCGGCCTCACGCTCTAGCCCGACCGCCGGGTGGTGGCCTCCAAGTCGCCTCCGGGATCCCCTCCCCCTACATAGGGACATCTGGTCCAGCCTCTGCGCTTTTAGACCCTCACCTTTGGCCTTGGGAACGGAGTCCTCCCCGGCCCGAGCCGGTGGTACGGTCTCCTCCCAAACCCCCCCCGCTGGGGCGATTGGTAGGGCCCACGTGCGTGACGCACAAAGGGCAGTTGGTACGCGCCGGCCGCGCACCTCGCGCCCAGCAGGGGGCGCCTGGCACCGCCCACCCGGCGTGCTCCCTTTCGCCCCCCGCTACCCTCGCGGCTCCGGTGCCCGGGAGGATACAGCATGAGCAGTCGCAGCTCCCGCTCTTTCTGCTTCATCTTCTTCAGAATGGTCAGAAGCCCCATGGTCCCTGTAGCCCCCTCCCGGCCGCCGTTTCTTCCTAGTCCCGGGACCCCTCTCCCTGCTCCTATTGGCTATCACGCCCACCGACAGCGCGGCCTATTGGCCGGCCTCTCGGTTGGTCCCGCCCTCGCCCCCACGTGACCGCGAAGCCCCGGGCGGTGCCACCGAGATAGTCCCTCTAGCGGTGCTGGGGGCTTCTGTGGGCCACCTGCCTTAACCCTTCTCTTCCCGAGACCTTGGGGGCCGAGGATACCGCCATTCCTTCCTCTCCGGGACCCCAGGCTCTGCTGGGAACGGAAACCTGGGTTGTGTTCTGACTCAGGCGTCGGAATCCCCAAGGATATGGACAAGCTAGTTCCGGGGCCGCTGTAAGGCCCGATTTCCCGGAAACGGAGTGCAGATCCTGCTCTTCTTGGACCTTGGCATCATCCTAAACCTGCCACCTACAGGGCAGACCCTTTCCCTGTCTTCTGGAATCCTAGAGTGTGGGTCGGGGTTTCTCCATTGGGGCGAAAATGCCTCCTAGGGGCCATTTCGAAATGTGCGGGATGGGGTGGGGGAATTTTTGGGTTGTCCCAATTACCAGGTACAGTCGCCCTCGTTTAGAGGGTAGGGGGGAGCCCTACACAAAGAATATCCCGCCCAGGATGCCCGTCGTTTGTCTCTTGAGAAGCACTGTTTTTCATTTTGCCAGTGAGACTATTGAGCTGTTCGTGATGGTTAGTTAGCAGTGACTGGCATATGTTAGGTGCTCAATAAATACCTATTTTTTTATTTTTATTTTTTAAAAGATTTTATTTATGAGACAGAGAGAGAGGCAGAAACACAGGCAGAGGGAGAAGCAGTCCTCCCCCAAGGACCCCGACGCGGGACTGATCCCGGATCATGCCTCAAGCGGAAGGCAGACGCCCAACTGCTGAGCCACCCAGGCGTCCCCCTATTTTTTTTTTAATATTTTATTTATTTATTCATGAGAGACACACAGAGAGAGGCAGAGACACAGGCAGAAGGAGAAGCAGGCTCCATGCAGGGAGTCTGATGTGGGACTCCAAAACCGGGACTCAATCGCGGATTTGAGGATTGCACCTTGGGCCGAAGGCAGGCACCAAAACGCTGGCCCACCGAGGGATCCCCAACAAATACCTGTTGTTAAATGAATGACTTTGTCTAAGAGTTTGATTCTTTACCTTAGCGCTCAAGTCCTGAAGAAGTGAAGAAAATGAGGGCAGAGACTAGGCGAACTGTAAACTCTGAAGGGTGAGCTGAGCTTATTGCTCTCCATTGAACCCTTCCCAGCCCTCTGCAGGGTAAATGTGAGTAGGCAACACAGAGTAGGATCTGTCTACTATGTGGGAAAGAACAGTCTGGCCTGAGCTGAAGATAATGGCTGATTTCTGTGAATTGTTTTATAAAGCACCCCATGTTTTCTATTTCATCCTCCTGGCAACCCTAAGAGGTTTGTTGAAGTAAGATGTACTGTTTTTCAGGGTCTCTCCTTAGTGTTTGTCTAGAGAGGGAGAAGTCCGGGGCAAGCCTGAGCTTCCAATCCTGCAGAAGAAGGTTGTGAACAGGGGCCTGGACAGAACAGGGTCCCTGGCTGAGCGCCCTCATTCAGTACTATTCACCCTCCACCAAGCACACACAAGGGAAGAAAGTGAGCCTAACTCCTATTCAAAGGCTTTGAGATAGCAAGTAAGAGATCAAGATGCCTGCCATCTTGCCCTCATGAGTCTGTACTACAAAAATTCCAGCACCAGCACGTGAACGTTTATGACAAGGAAGTTCACTGTGGCATGGTTTGGAACAACAAGAAATTGAAAAAAAAAATCTAAGTGCCTTCGTGGGGGTCAGTTACCTAAGCTGGGGTAACTGTGCTGGTGGATTCCGTGAAGCTTTTGGAAGGGTGAGATGGATCATAACGTACCTGTGTGGAAAGATGTCTTGCCAAGTGAAAAACAAACAAACAAACATTTCAATCCCATTTTAGTTTTGAAAATAATAATAATAATAACCCACTAGACAGTATTTTCCTACAGGATCACAACGCACTAAATAGAATGTGAAACTACTTCAGTGTCACAAATTAGTTGAGCCATTGAAATCTCCCATATTTAATCATTTTGACAACAAAGTTGTCAGTTTCATATGGTTAAACCTAGCAGCATTAGCAAAAAAATTATGTGGAATGAACAGAACAGACACTGCCTTTGCCCATGAAGTAAAGGTAAGTAATGTTCGTTGAAAAATCCAGATATTTATATGTACATGGGTACTTCTTACTGAGAGTCCTAGTCATGAAGGTTGAAAATCACTGCATTTTGAGGCACCTGGGTGGCCCAGCGATTGAGTGTCTGCCTTTGGCTCAGGTCATGATCCTGGGATTGAGTCCCCCATCAAGCTTCCAGTCGGAAGCCTGTTTCTCCCTCTGCCTATGTCTCTGCCTCTTTCTGTGTGTCTCGCTTGAATAAATCACTGCAATTCATTTTTTTTAATTAATTAATTTATTTTTTAAATTTTTATTTATTTATGATAGTCACAGAGAGAGAGAGAGAGGCAGAGACACAGGCAGAGGGAGAAGCAGGCTCCATGCACCGGGAGCCCGATGTGGGATTCGATTCCGGGTCTCCAGGATCGCGCCCTGGGCCAAAGGCAGGCGCCAAACCGCTGCACCACCCAGGGATCCCAATCACTGTAATTCAATTGTTAACTCCGGAGTAGGTTGAGGGAAACTTAAAATTATTACGTTAAGCAGATCTGGATCAATTCTCTTTACTACCATCACTAGTATAGAAATCCTTGTTTAAATGTCAGGATGAAAGCCCTGCCCTATGCAAGCTGTTGTAGCTTCCCAGGACCCCCAGGGTAGGATTATAATGAATAGCGATAAAAACAAACAAATAGCGTGCAAGCTCTGTGCACATTTAACTTTTGAATAGCAAATGCCTGGGAGCACCTGGGTGGCTCAGTTGATTGATTAGGTATCAAACTCTTGGTTGGGGCTCCTGTGAGATAATGTCGGCATGGAGTCTGCTTAAGATTCTTTCCCTCTCTTTCTCCCCCTCTGCCCCCCACCTCACACATGGATGCTCTCTCTCTTTCTCTAAGATAAATAGTAAATAAAATCTTTAAAAAGATAATAATTGCCTATAGCTAGAAATCTAGTCTGGAAGGTGAAGAGGAGGGGTGAAGGGGCTTTTAAAGACAAGTGCAGGGGTCTCGTGAGTGACAGGCAATGTTTTCATTTGCCCCATTTAAAGGAGGAAAGGGTGCTCTTAAGTAAAATCTTTAGGGAATACCTTTGGAAGAAAACTGGGAAAGATCTATAGAGCTGTAGCTATATATAACTGTGAATATATATATATATATATATATTCACAAGAGAGCTTTGGGAAATTGAAATACCAAAGCCTGACAGCTGTGAAACCTGCTTTCGAAGGGAGAGTTTCTTGAGGCTAAGTAAGAGGATTGTAACTTGAGGATACAGTTCTAGATGCCTTTTTAAAAGGCATATGTGTTTACCCAGTCTGGAGAGGAAATTCTGACATAATTTTAATTTTAAGAGGAACAGCCTTTCTGATTCAGCTATACATTTTGTGTATTACCTTTATAATTGTCAAAGAAAAGTAACAGAACTCTTCATCCTGGAACAACAGCAAGCAGGGGAAAAAACCTTGCTTTTTTTTTTTTTTTTTAAGACTTTGCTTTAATTAAATTGCTGTTCATTAAGCAATAAAATACTAAGTATTTTATTTATTTGCATATATAAATATCTGTTTTTAAGATATCTAGAGGACTTTTCTATTTGATTCTTCTAAAGTACAGTGTTAGTTGAGATTGTTTAAAGTTACTGTTTTGATAAGAGAAGTCTTGTTTTTCTCCCTGGTGAGATACATTTTGTCATGCATATGACAAGAGCATCAACTAGCACTTGGTGGCAGCATACCCAAGTGTAGGCTTTGTCCTACTAATTCGTAAACAAAGAACTGGAAGGTTGAGGGTGCCACCCAATCACTGGAATGGCCACGGCCTGCAGACCACAGTTCTGCGCTGGCCTGTTCTAAGACTCTCACCCCTTATCTTCCTGTAAACCTTACGTATCCAGGAAAGGCCTCGTCCTCAGTGGGTGTGTACAAGGTACTGGCCACAGCCAGATGCCTCACATGTACAAGCATCCTCGTTCCAGGCCTCAAGTGGGAGGCAGAGGAGGTATCCTCTCTGACAGATGACAAAACAAGCTGTTTACACACGCCTTTGTCATCCATCCAAGGGCACATGGCATCATCAGCCTTGTCCAGAATCTTAGGGGTGCAGGGAAGGCTTTGAAAACCTGAGCATTTCCAACAAACATGTCCACGCCCACCTCACCTGTGCCTGTGGTGTCCTCAAGAGCCAGGCTGTGCCTAGGCTTCTTGTTTCCTGGCAGGGTGAATGGGGTGGTGAGGAGCATAGTGGCTGTTCCTTTACTTGGCAACCTGAGAGGCAGGTCCACTCTTTTCACTTCATTAACAATAAACAATAAACCATTAACAGTAAACCAATAAACAATAACTCCACCTGCCCAATCACTACAGCAGCCTCTCCACCCCCCATTTTCCTATTCCTTCTCCCCAAGGCAGAGGGACTTTTTTTATCCTATGCTCAGATTTTGTCCCTCCTCTGCTCAAATCCTTCCCCTGCCTGCTGGATGCTCCCTGTATCTTCCAGAGTTAGAGCCAGAGATCTCCAGGGGCTTATAAGCTCTGCATGAGTGGCCCACGAGACTCTCTGCCCCCATCACCTACTCCTCCCCTGCCCCTATCAATCCCCCAGCACACCAGCATATTCCCACTACCCCTAACCCATTCTTTGCTGTCACCTTCCTCTCTTTGATTCTTTGTTCAAATTCCCAATGTCTCAAAAAAATTTTTTGTTGCTGTTCAAATGCCTTATTAAGGCCCACCCCAACCACACTTTTTAAAATTGAAACTCCTTGGGATGCCTGGGTGGCTCAGCGGTTAAGCGTCTGCCTTTCGCCCAGGGCGTGATCCTAGAGTCCCGGGATTGAGTCCCATGTGGGGCTCCCTGCATGGAGCCTGCTTCTCTCTCTGCCTTTATCCCTGCCCCTCTCTCTGTGTGTCTCTCACGAATAAATGAGTAAAATCTTAAAAGAAAAAATTTGAAACCCCTTAATCCCCACCCACATTCCCCAAATAATTTACTTAGCTCTGCATACCCCAAGACAGTTAAGGCCTTCTGCCAGTCCGTGTGTGTGTGTGTGTGTGTGTGTGTGTGTGTATTTTTTTTTTTTTAAGATTTTATTTATTTATTTATTCATGAGATACAGAGAGAGGGAGGCAGATACACAGGCAGAGGGAGAAGCAGACTCCATGAAGGGAGCCTGATGTGGGACTCAATCCCAGGACCCCAGGATCATGCCCCAAACCAAAGGCAGATGCTCAACCACTGAACCACCCAGGCGTCCCTGCCGGCCTATATAATTTTCTTAAGTTGTTACATTTATTCTCCCCTACCCCTCCTTCCATCCTAGGATGGAAGCTTCACAAGGACAAGGATATGGATTTTTTTCCAGTTTTATTGCAAAAAATTGACTGTATATATAATAATTCACAGTGTAAGTTTCTGGTATATAGCATGAGGGTTTGATTTATGTATCTTCCAGAGTTAATAATATCCATCTAATATCCGTCTTCTCATTTAAATACAATTTAAAAAAAAAGAAAAGGGAAAAGGAAAAAAATTCTTCCTGTGATGAGAACTCTTAGGATTTATTCTCTTAACTTGCCTATATCTCATGCAGCACTGTTAGCTATAGGTCTGGGGTCACACATTACATCCCTAGTACTTAGTTATCTTGCAACTGGAAGTTGGTATCTTTGGACCACATTCCTCCATTTCCCCCTCCCCTGATCATCCACATCTGGTATTGGATCTGGATTTTTTTAAAATGATTTTTTAAAAAATATTTTATTTAGGGGGTGCCTGGGTGGCTCAGTCGGTTGGGCATCTGCCTTCGGCTCAGGTCCTGATCTCAGGAGTCCCACATCAGAGCTCTCTGCTCATCAGGGAGTCTGCCTCCTCTGCCTCTCACCCCTGTACCCCCTCATGCTCTCTCTCTCTCAAAGAGAGACGAGCAGACTCCCTGCTGAGCAGGGAGCCTGATGAGGGGCTCAATATCAGAGCCCCAAGATCAGGACCTGAATCCAAGGCAGATGCTTAACCATCTCAGCCACCCAGGTGCCCCTATTTTTTTTTCTTTTTCTTTTTTTTTTAAATTTTTATTTATTTATGATAGTCACAGAGAGAGAGAGAGAGGCAGAGACACAGGCAGAGGGAGAAGCAGGCTCCATGCACCGGGAGCCCGATGTGGGATTCGATTCCGGGTCTCCAGGATCGCGCCCTGGGCCAAAGGCAGGCACCAAACCGCTGTGCACCCAGGGATCCCTTTTTTTTTTTTTTTTTTAATTTTTTAAATTATTATTATTTTTTTTTCTTTAAACAAATATCTCCCAGAACCTAGAGCAGGGCTGCCACATAGTAGATACTCAGTAAATATCTGCTGAGTCAAAGAGACAGAGGTGGAGGTCCATTAAGTGCTTCCTAGCTGTTATTAGCCTTGTTCTTAACTATCAGGCTTCTTGACCTCCAGACCAAGGCAGGCTTGGCCCCCACCTCTGCTGCTGAGATCTGACAGATACCAACTCCCAGACCAAGCCAACACTGAAAAGGGCATCTCCTGTGTACGTCCCTACCCCCAGTTGTGCAGCGGGGGAGCTGAGGCCTACAATGGGAGCCGGGCAGATGGCAGGGCCAGGAGAGGGCCAAGGCCTCCCGTGCCTGGATACCCACCCTCAGTTCGAAGTCCCCTTGCCTGATAGAAAGCCTCCTCTGTTGTCTCAAATGGCAGTCTCTGGCTACAAGGTGATCATCTCCCGGAAGGCCTCAGGCTGGCCCCAGCCTCCAGCCACAGCAAGAGGGGCCCAGGAAGATGGGTTATCACAGTCTTTCACTGGCTATATGGGAAAACTGGGCCCCAGGGCCTGAGTGGCTTAGATGTTGAGTGCCTGCTTTAGGCCCAGGGTGTGATCCTAGAGTCCTGGGGTCAAGTCCCACGTTGGGCTCCCTGCATGGAGCCTGCTTCTTCCTCAGCCTGTGTCTCTCTCTCTCTCTGTGTGTCTCATGAGTGAATAGATAAAATCTTAAAAAAAAAAGAAAAAAAACTGGGCCCCAGAGAGGGCACCTGGCTGCCCAAGGCCTCGTGCCTGTGGCACATGAGCTGCAGATGGATCCGGTTTTCTTGGGAGCCTTTCCTGACCATTGTTCTGCATGGGGATCCCCTTTCAGCCCAGGACCTGTGGGAGGCCCCATCTTCATAGGTGCCTCATTTTTCCCCCCTCAGACCCATAGCAGGTTTCCTCCACAGGAAGGGGGAACGTGCCTTGTCCTCCCGAGGGTACTCTGTGCCCTCATTATTTCTGCTCCGGAGCCAGGAGCCGTGAGTTGGATCCAGAGGAGTGTGAAGGTAAGAGAACCTCTCAGCCTGATTCTGCCATGTCCTTGCCCCGGGCCGAGTCCCTTCCTCTCTCCGAACCTTAATTTCCCCACAGATACAGCAAAGAGACTGGATGGCCAGTCTAGAATCTTCTGACCATGACTTGTCAAAGATCTTGGTGCCCTTGGTGCAGCACCTGGGATGGGTCAGCTAGGCAAGCACTCTCTCGTCTTCTGTTTGGGAGACACCGGCCACACTGAAGTGGGCTTTTGTGTCCTACCCCTCTCCAGCCCTCCGGGCTCTTGCTCGTGACCCTGGCTGGCTGTTTCCCTCCACCAGCCTCCAGGTAAGGCCTTCTTGCCTCTCTGAGCCTTTGTAGGAAACCACACCAAAGCCAAAATGAGGGAGAGCCATTTGAGGAGTGAAAAGCCTCCCTCAAAGGTCAAGGTGACAGTCCTTCCTCTCCAGTATCTAGGATCTTAGCAGGGTACCCAGCCTGGGCTTCTCTGCCATCTGCAGTGGACAGTGGAGTGGTGACATCACAAGGGAGAGCCAGCCAGGGACACTGGGCCAAGAGGGAACTTGCTGATGGCTGCTTTCTCTCTTTCTTTTTAAAAAATATTTTATTTTTATTTATTTTGAGAGAGAGAAAGAGTGTGTGTGTGTGTGGGGGGGGTTGGGGGAAGGGCAGAGAGAGGCAGAGAGAGAGAGAGAGAGAGAGAATTTCCAGCAGACTCCTCTCTGAGCACAGAGCCTGATGTGGGGCTTGATCCCATGATCCCAAGATCATCACCTGAGCCGAAACCATGAGTTGGACACTCAACCCACTGAGCCACCCAGTGGGTGACTGCTTTCCATATGTGGTTTCATCGAGACTGCTCTGGCAAAAGAGGGTATTATCCTCATTTTACAGACAAGGAAACTGAGACCCAAAGAAACCATGGGCCATGTCTAAGGTCGCACAGCTGGAAGTGGCAGTGCAGGGATTTGAACCTTAGACTGCCTGGGACTAGGACCACCTGGAAAACCCAGGAGCTGTGGTCACCAGGGTCACATCCTGCAGAACCCTGGGCGGCTTGCTGACTCTAGACTCTAGCACTCAGTTGTTTATTATTTATACTCCCTGACCACTTCCAAAAGTTTGAATCAGTTTCCTGGAAAGATGTGTATGTGAAAGGAATAGCCGAGAATCAGCAGCACAAGGCTTTGGGGGCAGCCGAGGGCCCGGCAGGAAGAAGGATGGACACATATAGCAGCTCCTACTAACAACCGATCAGTGACAGCGTCACAGAACCCTGGGGAAGTCACCTGGTTCCTGGGAAGCCTGGATATTTGCAGATTGCAGCTTGTGGAGCACTCACAGGGTACTGTGCTGAAGTGAAAGTCAGTCCTTTCCTCCCCCTGCCCTGGGGAGTCCCCACAATGTCACGGCCCTAATCCCTGCACAGCATTCATTTCATCTGGAGTCTTCCCCTTGCCCAGCCTCTGCTTTCTCACCCATGGGTCCCTGTGAAACAATGGAAAGAGGGTGTAGGGTCGGTGTCAGAGACACATGGGGGCATTGAGTCCATCCCACCTGGGGATGCAACTCAGCGAAGGGATATACTATAGTAGCAGCTTCCTCATATCCGAATTTGAGCCAAGGTGGTGGCATCAGCCCAGTATCCGTTCCCTCTTCTCCTGCCAACAGCCTTTGGGGGTTGCCCTTCCCTCACCCCTAGTCCCTAGGGCTGACCCTTCCTCCTAGGCTCCAGGATGGGCCGGGGACCCCAGCCTTGCCTATCTTACTTTATCTCCTGGCCACAGTAACTGATCAGGAATAGCTACATGATTTAAACCAAACCAAGTTCTGGCTCTTTGTTGGGAAAGTGGCAGAGGTGGAGGGATGCACTCTCCTCATGGTCATCTTACTAGAACAGTGAGGATGAGACACTGGCTCTTGAGGAAATTGTTTGGGCATTGTGATCCAGCTGTACATGAAGCTGGTACACTCTAGACTTGTCTGTCAGTAACTTAAGCTTGAGTTTAGATCATTTAGAAAACAAAGAATTCTCCTATTGATGATACTCCTTTATAAGCATGAGAAATTTTGAGCAATTTTCATCAAATATTAAGTGCTTCTGCTTACACATGGGCACCAACACTCTTTTCCCACAAAAAATATATTATATTGGAAAAAAAAAAGTCATCCATCATGTACTCCACCATTTTTTTTTCTTAATAATGAAATAAAATACAAGCCTTTGGTTGGGTGAACAAAAATTTATCAAATATTTATTGAGTGCCTTTGTTAGAAGTTTAACAGATGTTTATGTGACTCTCTGTTGCCGGGCACTGTTCTAGCCCTTTGCAACTACTACTTCATCAAATCCTTATATTATTATGCCCATTTGACAGAGGGGCATGAAGAGTTAAATGACTTGCCCAAGATCAAGTTCCAGGTCCCAGGATGGAGCCTGTCCACCCTCTGATGTCCTTGCTAAAGAGTTTCTTCAGTGGAAAGATCTCCCCAGTAGGAAGTGCCCTCTGGGGCCATAGACTCCCTGTCCCACCCTGCCAGCTGACCTGCTGGGTGTGTGTCTTATACCCCGGTGGGTTGTGGGCTTGTACCAGCTGAGGTTTAGCTCTTAAGTTGCAAGTGGGAAGTCGATAGCCTCAGTCCCACCAGCAGCCTCTTGGCCTCTTTCTCTGCTATACACCAGCTGAAGCTCCCCCGAGAACACCAGGCCTCAAATAAGGGGTACACAGGGTGGGGAGACCTAGAAAGAGAATCCTCATTCCTGGACATCTGGAGATCCCCAGCATCTCTCCAAACCTGGAAGGTGTGGAAAGGAACTGGGATGGGGCTTCTCCCAACCAGCTGTGTGACTGCATCCTCACTGTGCCTCAGTTTCCTCACCAGTAAAATAAGGAGGTTGGTCAAGGAGAGATCCCCCCACCCCAGGAAGCCAGGGCAGGCCCAGTAGGAATGAGTAATTCAGAAATTTCTTTACTCATCAAGAAGGCTTTTGGGGTTTCTGGCAAGCTGTCTGCAGAACTTGTATTCATTTATTCATTAGCTGAACACCTATTATGCGGAGGCAGTGTTTGAAACCCTGGGGATACTTCAGAGGGTGAGAAGGGTAATGACTTTATTGCCCAAGAGCTCACTCTGTAACTCTGGTTTAGGGAGGCCTCCCAGCCTTCACCCTTGGGGGCTGCTGGCTTTAAACTGGATGATCAGGAGCACCTGGGTGGCTCAGTGATTGAACATCTACCTTTGGCTCAGGTCATGATCCCTGGGTCCTGGGATCGAGTTCTGCATTGGGCTCCCCGCAGGAAGCCTGCTTCTCCCTTTGCCTATTGCTTTGCCTCTCTCTGTAGGTTTCTCATGAATAAATAAAATCTTAAAAAATAAAAAATAAAAAAAATAAACTGGAGGATCAGGCCCTTCCGCACTGCCTGTGGACAAGAGAGGTGTGTCCTCCCTCTAGCCCTGCCGCCTCCCTCCAGGCCACCTGGCTTTAGTCTCTCCAGGCATTAGTCTCATCACCTTCTAAGTAAGAGGTTGGACCGCATGACCCCGAAGCCTGCCCTGCCAGCATGGGAGGCTGTCCACCCCTTGGGGAAGCCATGCACAGCCATTCATGGTTAAACATTACCCATCCCGTGTCCCTCATCCCTGCCACTCCTCAGGGAGAGCAAGCCATAAACGCTGCCTCCTCCAGACTTCCTCCAGGGCTGTAGCCTCCTGAGAGGGGCCACAGGCACACTTGCTGACTGTGTCCTTTCCACCCAAAGCTAGAGTCTGCAGAGGAAAAGACGGGAGGTCCAAGCCTGGGGCTGGGGGCTGAGGTGGAGAATAATTGGGCCCTAGCCACTGGCCCCCTGCCACACAGATTCTTTTTTTCTTGGTTGTATCGTGTGTGGCTTCTCCAGATCCTTCCCTGTGGAGCTCATGGACTGGTTTAATGAGTCCCTTAGGTACCTGCCTCAGGCAAGATGACCTGGCCCTCTTGGTTTCCGAGAAACAAAAATCATCCAGAGAAATCGAGGCAGCCCACTGAATGGGGGTGCTCCACTGTAGTCTCTGCTCCCAGGCTCCTTTCAAGCAAGGAGGGCCAGGCCCAATTGTTATGCCAAATCCACCCACCTGGGCATTTAAAATGATGAGCCTTCGTTAATCCTGTGTTCCCACAAATCTCACTACTGGGAACGGATTCTAGGGGGAAGCACTTTACAATATACAAAGTGCTTCTTCTCAGCTCATTTTTTTTTAAAGATTTTATTTATTTATTCATGAGAGACACAGAAAGAGACAGAGGCAGAGACACAGGCAGAGGGAGAAGCAGGCTCCATGCAGGGAACCCGACATGGGACTCGTTCCTGAGTCTCCAGGATCATGCCCCGGGCTGAAGGTGGTGCTAAACCGCTGAGCCACTGGGGCTGCCCGACTCATTCTTTTCCATCTTCAAAACAACTTTGTAAAATGGGTACGGTCTCTTTGTCATCTACAGTGTACATGTGACAACGTTGAGGCTCCTGGTCATCGACCTTTAAGTGCCAAGTATCAAAGTCAAGTCTGACTCTAAAGCCCAGAGCAGTTGCCTGCCCAATTCTAGGCAGAATAAGCCAGTGGTCACTCTCCATGCCCTGCTCAGGACAGACATCACTAATCAATCATGGCATGGCAGATGCTGCCACTCACCTGCAGGGCTCTTTCCTAAGAAGCTCCAACGCAGCAGCTGTGAACTCCTCCACATAACATTGCAGGACACCATTACCTATCGGAAGATCACATCTACACTATTTGCCATCCCTGTGATCTCACAGCATCAGCCATGAGCCCTGAGGATTCAGGCACTATCCCCAGGTGCTCTAGTCACCAGACCACGGAACCCTGGGCACTGCACATCTAGTTACTATGTTCCAACTGGGGTTACTGGCTCCTCTGTCTCCCAAACAGATGTCCCGTCCAAGCATGGTCTCTGTTAGAGAAAACACCATGCAGGTTTGCCGGAGGTTTCAGGCCTTGCTGGGTCGTTAATAGAGGTTTTTATTAGGAAACAGTTCAGGTATACCCCAACATGTGGATAATAATATTACCATAGAGTTTAAGCTACAAAACACCACAGACATAACTGAAATCCCTGTGTGTCCCCCTTGGTGCACCCTGCCCCACACCACCACATTTTGAATTTTGTATTTCTCATTCACATGCATATTTTTAAGACTTTTATTACATATATACATATCCATATTACTAAACCCTACAGAAATGATGTTGTTCAGATCTCGTTGCAGCTTGTGATTTTCAAACAACTGGACATGACAGACTCTCAGGCATGATGCTAAGTGCACCTTTGAATTGCCCACCAGATCAAAATTGCAAATATTTGTTGAATTCTTTTTTTTTTTTAATTTATTCATTCGAGAGAGAGAGAGAGAGAGAGAGAGAGAACATAAGCAGGGTGAGCAGCAGAGGGAAAGGTAGAAACAGACTCTTTGCTGGGCAGGGAAGCCAATGCAGGGCTCCACCTCAGAACACTGGGATTGTGACCTGAGCCCTTTGCAGGTCTAGACTGCAGCCACCCAGGCGCCCCTGTTTGTTGAACTTTTATTTTGCACCAGGCATAGTTGCAAGTGCCTTGCCTGCCTCAACTCACTTCATGTTCACAACAGAATTATTTTCATCCCCACTTTATAGATTTGAAAACAAAGGCATAGAAAGGTGAAATTATGTACCCAAGTCACATAGCTTGGAAGCTGTTCTCCTAACTGCTAGACATCACTCTCTCTACTGCTGCGTGGTCTGTTGAATGAAAACACAGTAATTTATCCATCTGTTCTCCTATTTAAGGGGCATTGCTTATTTTTGCACACTCGCCTCAACATGGGCTCAGAGGGTTTGGAGGTGGTTGTATTATCTTGCTTGGTTCCTACATGAAGCTGTGAGTAGATATTTGTGCCATCCCCCTACATCCTTCAGAGATGAGGAAACTAAGACTCAGGTTGAATCACATTCTCAAAACAGCACAGCTCCAACGGGCCAGAGATGGGCTGTGAACCTGGATTCCTATAATTCCAGAGCCCAGAGGCTCTCCCATGTCCCACATGAGCCCTCGGTTCCCCATCAGCTTTGCCTCTTGGCTCTGCACCTGGCAGCCTGCCCTCCCTCCCCCAGAACACCCTCCTGGTAACAGGATTTTGGTGTCCCCTCCCCTGGCCATTCTCCCTTGTTGTTCTCCTTTCAGAGAAGGGGCCCAACCGGAAGGCCAGTTCGTGTTAGGAAATTCCAGCCACGTGAGCCAACCCGAGCCAGGGATTCTGAGCAGCCAGTGGCTTTAGAAGAAACTGAAACTGGGTTTGCTGGGGGCGGAGTGGTCACCAGGGATTTAAAAGAGCTGCCACTTCCTTGGGCCCCCAGAGGGCACTGGGAGGTCACAGTGACAGAGGGATACCTGAATCGAGCCTCTGCGCACCCCCTGCCTGAGCCATGCACCTCTGCAGGGACAATGAGCTTCTGCCCAGGACGGTGAGTACAGGGAACCAGGGACAGGGGATGAGAAGGGGCCAAATATCCCCAGTTCCCAGGCAGGGAGGGATGTGGTCAGAGCTAGTCCCTGCTCTGTACATAGAGGCGGTGTGACCGTGGGCTCCACATACCCCCTTTCTGGGCTTCAGTTTCTCCAGGTGATTGAAATGAGGGCTTTCTGGCTCTCAAATTGCATAGCCAGCCTCCAGTGTAGAATGCAGTCTCCTGAATAATGTGTCTCCTAACCCTAACCCTTCCCTCATTGCCCTTATGGGAGCATTCTCTCCCCTCCCCAAATTCTCCATCTTGGCTCCCCTTGGAGGCCCTGCTCCTCATCTAGGACCCAAAGACCAGAAGCCCACCCCTTGCTATCCACTGCAAGTCTTTCCCCCAGACTCTAGTGTCTTGGCACTTCCAGCACCTGGAATGGGCCTGTTGTGACCATGAGCAGCATAGGGTTTTCAGCCAGGGAGGTCAAGGTCTTGCCTGAGCTCCCTACAGTCAGAATACAGCCCCAGAGTGACATAGAGGAGGGGGATTTGGACTGTGACGTCTCCAACATTCTCTCTTGCCTGACCTTCCAAAACTTTGGGCATTTAGGTTAAATATTTTGTGTAAGTTTCATGGATCTCCTAATGTGGGGTCCTGGGAATCGGGAGGGCACTGCTGGGAAGCTCTGAGTCCACTCATGCATTTTTGCCTGTTTTATTTGCTCTTCTGTCCCCCTAGCTCAGCACCTGGCACATAGTAGTTGCTGAATAAATATTCATTGAGTAACTGAATATCAGCTTTGGGTCAGAGCTGAGCACGGGCTCATGGAGCTGAACCAGACCATGGCCCTACCCTTAATGATAAGCTCGTGGCTGCTTTATGGCTCGTGGCTGCTTTATGGCCCGTGAGGAAGGCACCAGTGCCTCTCAGTACAGATGAGGCAGCTGGGCTCAGAGAAGGGAGTGATTTTCCCAGAGCCAGATGGCTGCTAAGGAGAGTGTGGGTGTCAAGTCAGTTCTGTCTGCGTTCCCATTGAGCCTTTGGGCTTCTCCGTTTGTCTTTCCCCATCATGAGCTGTAAGCAGGACGTGTGGGTGAGGCAGGTGTTTCCACAAAGGTGTGCCACGCGAGCGATGCTGCATGTGGGTGCCCAGGGAGCCGCCAGAGGAGACCTCTAGGAGAAAGGAGACCTTCAGGGAATTGAACTGGGAAGGGTGTAGCTTTACAGATGGCTTGGAAATACGGTGCAAGCACCTGCCAGGACCCCTGAGCCCTCTGCCTCACACCCTGCAGGACCCTGAGGAGCATCAGAGGCTGAAGAAGAAACAGAATAACCGCGCAGCCGCCCAACGCAGCCGGCAGAAGCACACAGACAAGGCAGATGCCCTGCACCAGGTGGGGTCCTTTCCCTACCCTGTCTCCCCTTACCTGGCCTGGTCCCCTCTTCTCCATCCCTAACTCCATGTGAGCAGCTCCCCCTCCATTGCTGTATGTTTCCAGGTCACCTGAGTTTGAGAGAGGTGCTGACATGCACTGGGCTCTGGGGACACAGAGGTGTGTCTGCGGCCCAGCCCTGTACTTGAGGCGCCCCAGATCTAGGGAGAGGAGACAAGCATGCACCTTATGAGAAACTGGTTCAGGTTAAGATGGGCTGGCTTTAGAGTCCCAGCCGTGGCACTTGTAGCTACAAGTCACTTCCTTCGCTGAGCTTCACTGTCCTCATCCAAAAAACCAGAACAATAATCCTTGCCCACTGGCAGGACCCTCATGGAGGCTAAAGGAGGTAAAAGAGCCCAGTGGGGGCGCAGGAGGGCTCCACTATACTTGCCTCTTAACCTTGTATGGTAACTTGACCTTGGATGGTAACCTGACCCTTGGAGCTTTTCTTCTTCCTCTGGGCAGAGAGAAAGGACATCACTGGTTCCATCCCAGGGAAAGGATTAAGAGCTGGGCTTAGGACCTGGCCCTTGGGAAGGCTGCATACGCCTTAGCGCCTTAGTTTATAAGTGAAATTCCCAGCCCTCCATGCCTAAGGCTCTGTGCTGTCTGCGAGGCCCCCCATCCACCCTCCTCCCCTAACAGCCCACTTCCTCTTCTCCCTGTTCTTTCACTGAGCAAGCACATCCAGCCCAGGGCCTCTGCAGAGACTCTTCCCTCTATCCTCAGACCACAGTCTGGCTAGATCCTCCCTTCTTTCCAGCTGTTTGGTTTAAACATTACCTCTGCAGAAGTGCCTTTCTAAGCCACGTGATCTAAAGAGCTGGGTACTTATTACTCTGCTCTACTTTTCTTCTTAGGCCTGAACTTTGATTACATGTGTAGAGGTCCGTTGCTTGTCTTCCTCACCAGACTGGAAGTGCCATGAAGTCAGGGAACTATCTGCTCCTGCTCTTTCCTTTTCCCCATTACCTGAAACAGTGCCCAACAAAGAGAAGGAACTCAGTCATGCCCTGTGGAGCAGATGCTGGTGTCAAAAGAAAGTGCTCTAGGAGCACATAGGTGGGGCAACACACAGGTAGTGGCATCAGAGTGATGACAGAGAGGGAGTCTGAGCTGGTCTTGAAGGTTGCATAGGAGTTTTCCAAAGGATTGAAGGTAAGAAAAAGCATTGCCAGCAAATGAAGTAGGGTTGGCCTGGACACAAGGAAGCAGCACCTGGTACACTGTATGAGTGAGGACCAGGATAATGCCTGCCTGGCAGGGGTAGAGACTTCATGCATTCATGTGATCATTCCTTCTGGAAAGGCCTATTGAGTGTCTCCTGTGTGACAGGTACAGTTCTAAGCATCCGTGATACATCTGTGAACGCAGCAGACAAAAGCGTACCCCACACTCTCTAGGGCTTGTATTTTCATTGGGGAGCCAGACAGACAAATAAATTATCCATGAGGGATTGGGGAATGTCAGCTGGTGATAAGTGGTGTGGGGCCAAAATGCAGCAGGGACGAGGCAAGGGAGGGAGGAGAGATGGAAACCTAACTGGGGGGAGGCCTTTCCTGAGGAGGTGACCTGTGAGCAGCCTGGAGGTGACAAATGAATGAAGGAGGGAACCATCAAGTGATTCCGTTTCTGCAGGTAAATTGAAGCCTTTGAAAAATTTAGGTGATTGGTGACCTAGTGATAATGTTTTAAAAACATCATTCCCCTTGCAGAGACCAGCCTGGAAGTTGGGCTGCTAATGGCTTTGAGGCCTGTTAGAACTTTGAGTTAAAAAAAAAAAAAAAAAGAACTTTGAGTTCATGCCCTAAGCAACATTTTTATGTAAAATACCCTTGTGGGTTCTCTGTTTAAAAACTGTCCTGGAAGGGCTCAGTCAGATAAGCATCTGGCTCTTGGTTTCGGCTCAGGCCATGATCTCATGGCTTGTGAGGCAGAGCCCCGCATGAAGCCTGGAGTCTAGGGCCCTGTGCTAGACAAGGAGTCAGCTTGAGATTGCGTTTCTGCCCCCCCCCCCCCCCCCACGCACGCACACACGCAGTCTCTCTCTCTTTCTCAAATACATGAAAAAAATAAAAAAATAAATAACAATTGTCCACAAAAGGGATGAGGTTGGGAAGGGAACCAGAGGAAGTCATTCATCCTTAGTTGCTGTGGAAAAAAAGTTCTTTCATTGCTGTCAGTATAAATGGTTGTTTTGAGCTGCATGCTAACTCTCAGTGGGTTCTCAGAACCTGGAGTCCAGAAGAACAGAGCTTACCAGATGCTGATTCAGGGGTGCCAAATAGAACATACCAGTGCTGCCACCCTGTGAAATACTACTCTGGGCTCCTCCCACAGTGCCTCAGTGAATAAGTTCTGGGCACTGGGGAGGTCTGATAGTGGCATGAAGCAGCCTAAAGGTGTGCAAGACAGAATGACCTCTAAGTTATGACAAGGTCAGGATTAGGCCAGGGGAGAAGGTGCTGGCAGAGTGTCCAGGCAGAGGAGATGGGAAATGTGGTGAGGAAGCAGAGTTCATTTGAGGGACAGAAAGTTAAGGGGAGCTGGAAAAGTCAGAGAGATCAAGCTGGTGGTGTGAGCTGGGGCAGCTGTGCCCAGGGAGGCGGGGAAGCCTTTAAAGGACTTTAATGTTCAGTTGATGATATAATTGCCAAATGGTTCCTCTGGGCCAAGAAAACAGAGTGGTTTCAAAGGCGCCCCAGTTAGGAGGCTGGTGGGGTTCTCAGGTGAGTGGAGTTGGCTGGCTTGGTAGAGACCAGCTGGCTTAGGGAACTGGTGGCAAGGATGCACAGCAGGCCAATCTGAGCCCTGGTAGAATGGCCTGGTAGAATGGCCTCAGGGGTAGAATGGACAGGGTGGGCTGGGTAGTTGTGCAGAGTTGGCCAGAGAGGAGTCAAGGGGCCCTAGTTCAGACATTTGGATGGCAGCAGTATCTTTCCCCCTAGGTTAAGGACTCTGGAGACAGGGGACAGGACTCATGCTGGGCTCTGGATGCTGGCTGACATCCCCTTCCCCACCCATCTGCTTCTGCCCCCAGCAGCACGAGACACTGGAGAAACACAACCATGTGCTGCGGAAGGAGATCCAGGCCCTGCAGACGGAGCTGCTGTGGTGGAGCCGGACCCTGCATGCCCATGAGTGCCGGTGCCGGATGGACTGTGCCACCTGGCTGGCTCCAGTGACCCCTGGCCGCTGGGCCCAGACCCAACAGCCCCCGGACCCTGTGCCCCATGGACAACATGGCTGCCAGGAGCAGCTGGGCCTGTTTCAGACCCCAGTCTCTTCTCCCTTGGCTCACCGGCTCTCTCCAGATCCACAGCCTCATAGTTCACCTAGCCTCCCCCTGTCCCCTTTGCCCTCTCTGTCACTTGGCTCCACTGAGCTCACCGCACCTCCTGCCCAACTGTCCCCTAGCCCCATCCAGTCAGCCTCATCCACTGGCTCCAGCCTGCTGAGGCCTTCCTGCAATCTCGATACTCTACTGCCCAGCCCCTCAGCCCAACCCGCCCCTCTACAGCCCCCTGTGATGGAGCACCCCACCAGAGGGAAGCTGGGCCCTGACAGCCTCTCAGCTGCTCTGGGGCTGGCCTGCCTGGAGGGTGGGGAGCACAAACCAGCGTTATTGGCAGCAGACCAACAAGGGCTGGGTGTGGATCCCAGCCCCCACCTACTCTTGACCTTCCCCCTGCTCTCCTCTGCTCAAGTCTACTTCTAAGGCATCCCTGGGAGCTGAGCTAGCCCCTTCCTTGGGCTGAAGTGGCAGCCTCAGCACACAGGCATCTGCTCCCTTACCATTGGCAGTTGCCTTTCTTGGCTGACCAGCTGACCTGGCATTTCACCAGGAAAAGAAAGTCCTCACTGCTGCCCAGCACTATACCAGGCCCTGTCACAGCCATTATCTTATTTTGACTTCATGGTCATTCAAAATCCGGATTATCACTCCACTTTTTAGATAAAGGAGACAGTGGCCAGAGAAGCCATGTGACGTGCCCAAGGTCACACAGCCTTTTTTTGGACCTGAAATACTACCATCTCCTCCTCCTCCTGGTAGGATACCCTAGGAGTATCTCCTGGTCTAGGCACCCTAGGAGTTGAAGTCCTAGAAATTGGGGGCTGGTGTGAGAAGGTTTAAGTGCTGGGAGTGGGGAGGAGCTTTATCTTCTGGTTTGTGATTCCCAGGGCCACAGAGCCCGGCAGTTCCTGAAACCTCGCCCTAGCTGGGGCTAGTCCAGAGTTCAAGCCTGGATGGGGAGAGGCCAATCAGGAGCCCAGAAGTGGACTCTTTCTTCCCTAGCAGTGCTTTCAGTGCCAAGGAACTGAACCTGTGGGTTGGATTTGCTTAGAAGCCTGGAACAGTCTCCCCAGGGATTTCTGCAGGAGGGGCACCCATAGCCATACCAAGACCTCTGGGAGATTCTCCAGGGTCAGCTCTGAGGGCTATTTCCAAAGAGCCCCCTCCTTCTCCCAGGCTAGAGGTCAGCAGCAGTATCTGGTGGGGTGGGGGCATGGGGGACTGAGTTCTTTATAAGGGACCAGAGATGAGAAACTCTAATTCATCACCCAGATTTTCATACACCTGTAAACAAACACTATGCTAGTATTTGATACACTCCAGGATGCTGAGGACAAGTCTCAGCACACATGTTATAGCAAATAAAGTGTTTTCCAATTCTTTTTGCTTTGGTCAGTTCTTTAAAGCTCTGGTTGTACTCTGCACGGTTGAAACTGAAGAGCCTTTGAAAAAAGAGGGAATAGTCTAGAGTTTAGAGGTGGGCAATAAACTCTAGGAGGCCCCCTTCGTGGGCCTCCCAATCTAGGCCTCTCCTCATATTGCAAATGAGGAAGCTGAGGCCCAGAGACGGGATGGACGTGCCCAGGGCCACACAGCTAGAGCAGGTGTGATGGTTGCAGGATTGTGGAGGAAGCCAGAGCCAGGGTTACCACAGGTTCATGGAGAGCGGACTGATGGGAGAAAAGCCAAGGTGCTTTTGATTGGAAGTCAGCTGGAATCTGGGACAAGAGTTGATATAATGTACCATGGACCAGGACCCAACGAGGAGCAGGGTGTGTGTGTGAGGATATTGTGGTCTGGCTTGTGTCCACATACCCTAAAATTTATCAGATACTGTACTGTTTTACTTGGATTAACTCCAGGTTATGCCTCTACTCTGTGAGGTAGGTGTGGTTACTATTCCCACTGTTCAGGAGGGGAAACTGAGGCCTAGGAGTGTTAAGCAACAAGCCTAAGGACACATACCTAGGAAGTGGTACTGACATCAGGAGACTTAGACACAGATGATCCTGCCTTCTACCTACCTCATACTCCTACTGTAAGCCCAGCTTGATGGGGTCAGGAAGTGCTAATAGACATGACCCAAGGAGTTAAAACCCTCCCTTAAGCTCAAAACATAAGAGAGAGGGGTGACTAAATTAACGTGGGTACACTCCTATCACGGGCTGCTGAAGAGGTGCTAGGAATAAGGAATGCTTTGAAGAATAGTTAATGAGATTGGAAATGCTCACAACACAGGAGGCAGAATAAAATAGAAAGTGTAACTGTCACTATAGTTTGATATTATGTTTCCTTAAAATATAAAAGGAAAAGGAGTGGGAGGAGATGTTGTAGGTTCTTGAGAAAGGATATGAGCTAATATCTGCGAATCCTCAAATTTGTAAATAGCATGAGGCTTCCACATGGTTGAATATATCCTAGGAATTTATATCTGAGTGTATCACTGCAAAACAAATTGCTCCAAAACTTAGTGGCTTAACTGACAAATGTTTTACTATCTCACAGTTTTTGTTGGGGAAAATCTGGGTGCAGCTTAGATGGGGGCATCTGATTCAGGATCTTCTTCTACAGGCTCCAAAATGTTGGCCAGGAAAAATGACAGCAAAAACAATAAAACAAAGTGGTGGCCAGAGCTGCGTCATAAGAAAGCTCAACTAGGGCAGGGAGGTCAGCTTCCAAGCTCACACATATGGCTGTTTGTGGGCCTTAGAAGGTCCACTTCCAAGCTCACACACAAGGTTGTTGGCAGGCTTCAGTTCCTTGAGGACTGCTGGACCAAGGACCTCAGGTTCTTGTAGGCTATTGGCTGGAGAGATTAGTTCCTTGCCACATGGGCCTCCCCACAGGGCAGGTTGACATAGGAGGTGGCTTCCCTCAGAGCAAGGAATCTAGAGAGTGAGAAAAGATGAACAATACAGAAGCCATAGACATTTCAGAAATAACACCTTGACACTTTTACTGTATTGTATCCCTAGCCCATGCCTGAGGGAAGGGGATGATACAATGGCATAATAACCAGAAGAGGGGGATCATTGGGGAACATACATTGTAAAGGCTGCTTACCATCCTTGGTAAGAACCAGCACTTTCTTAGATCCCTTCTTTTTCCTTTTGTCACCAGCAGAGCAAATAGCTAGCTAGCTAGCTCTCTTTGGGGAGGTCATTTTTCAGAAGGAAACTATTTGACCCCTTAGTAGCAGTGGCAATACCTCTATCAATGATCTGGTGGGTTTGAGGTTGCAGCAAGATCGCTGGCTAAACTCACAGCCCCAAGTTAGCCTTGCAGCAAGCACAATGCAGACACTCCCTCCTCCGAATGACCTTTGAAGTGACGCATGGACAGTCAGTGCTGAGATAGCAAGTATGTGCAGGCTAAGAGTCTTCTATGCTTTGAAAAGTAATCACTCACTGGAGGACTAAAGTTAAAACTCAATTTAAACTCTTTTAGCTTCTGAGATTCACCTCTGTACCCAGTTGAATGATGATTCCATAAAAGATATGTCCACCCAGGACCTATGAATGTGACCTTATTTGGAGAAAGGATCTTTGCAAATGTAATTAAGTTAAGGATCTTAAGATGAGATCATTGTGGATTATCCTAAATTTAATGACCAATAAAAGGAGGTCATCAATAATGGGAAGAAAAGGTGCAAGAGGAGGCCTTGTGGAGACAGAGGTAGAGATTGGGGTTAGGAAGCCCTAAGCCAAGGAACATCTGGAACCACCAGAAGCTAGAAGAGGCAAAGAAGGCTTCTCCCTGTGGCCTTCCAAAGTAGCGGGGAAGCAGGGAGAACAGCAAGGAGGCTGTTGCAGCTGTCCATGTGAGTGATGGTGGTAGTCATGACCAAGGTGGTAGTGGGGAGGTGCTAAGGAGAGTATGCTTTGTAAATATAGCTGGTGGGACATGTTCATGGATTGGATTAGGGAAAAGGGAGTGAGGAAGGATGATGCTGTGGTTGGGGGCCTGAGTAGTTGGTGGCTGCTAGTTCCAAAAAGCAAGAAATATTGGAAGAGGAGCAGTTTGGAGAGTGTAGGGATAAGATCAGTATCCCTGTCTTGGCAATGTTAAATTTGAGATGCCTATTTGTCATCCAACTAGATAGAAAAGAGTTTAGAGATCAGGGTAATGGTTGAGACTGGGTATATAAATTTGGAAGCCAGCAATGTAAAAATGGGTGAGTGGACAATGGAGACTCAACAAGGTGACCTCTGAGGATCCTTGCAGCTGTGACTCTATGAGGACTTCTTCTTATGCCCCCAGACTCTCTCACCCTGGCATACCTTCCCTCATCACTCTGGCATGCCCAGAATCTGCCACCCATCTTTTTACTTTAGATGCTTTTTCCTCTAGGAAGCCTCCTGTGATCTTCCAAAGTAAAAATGACCCCCTTTTACTCAGGTTCTTTATCACACCCATCTATCATTTTCTTTCTTGCATGACTGAGCCTTCCTATCTTTTATCTCCCTCGATGGCAGCAACCAGTCTGGCACATCATGAATTCTTTTTCTTTCTTTCTTTCTTTCTTTCTTTCTTTCTTTCTTTCTTTCTTTCTTTCTTTCTTTCTTTCTTTCTTCTTCTTTGATTTTATCTATTTATTCATGACAGACACACAGAGAGAGGCAGAGACACAGGCAGAGGGAGAAACAGGCTCCCAGCAAGGAGCCCAATGTGGGACTCTATCCCAGGACCCCAGGATCATGATCTGAGCCAAAGGCAGACACTCAACCACTGAGCCACCCAGGTGCCCCTACTTTTTTCTTTTTAAAAGATTTTATTTTTAAGTAATCTTTACACCTCACATGGGGTTAAAGCTCATAACCCCAAGATCAAAAGTTGCATGCTGAGCCAGCCAGGCACCCCAACATCATGAGTATTTTAAATGGCCCATGCATTGGGAGGCAGTAAAGCATGATAGTTATTGAAGCTTGAGCTCCAACACCACACAGGATGGAATTCATGTCCCAGCTCCACTACTTCCTGGCTTAACTTCTTCAGGCCTCAGTTTCTCAACTGAAAAATGTACCACATTCCACCCAGTGTATATATGTATGTGTGTATACATATCCATATATACATGCATATGTAATATATATAATGGAAAGGCATATGTTCATCTAAAGCTATGAGCAAGAATGTTTCTTATCAGCAATATGCATAGTGGCAGAAAACTGGAAACAACTCAAATACCCTTCAGCAGTAGAATGAATAAATTGCAGAATGTTTTACACAGGGTAATGATATATCGCAACAAGGGTAAATAAACTACAGCTATCTAGAAGGATACAAAAAAACTTCACAAACATAATATTGGCCTATAGAAGACAGACACAAAAGAGAAGGCAATTTGTATGATCCACTTATATAAATTTCAAAAGTAGGAAAAAAGTAATCTATGCTGTTAAAAGTCAAGGCAGTTGGGGCCACCGAGGTGGCTCAGTGGTTGAGTGTCTGCCTTTGGCTTAGGTCATGATCCTGAGGTCCTGGGATCGAGTTCCGAATCAGGCTCCTTGCAGGGAGCCTGCTACTCCTTCTGCCTGTGTCTCTGCCTCTCCTGTGTGTCTCTTATGAATAAATAAATAAAATCTAAAAAAAAAAAAAAAAAAGTCGAGGCAGTGGTTACAATGGGAGGATAGCACCTAGAAGGAGAGATAAAGGGCCTTCTTGGGTGCTAATAATGTTCTATTTCTTGATCTTCATTTTGGTTCACTGTATGAAATACATTCACTGTATGTATCATTAAGCTGTATGTTTATGATCTGTGCTCTTCTTCATCATGTCTGGAAGACTTCAGTAAAAAGAAGCTGAATATAAGGGATCCCTGGGTGGCACAGTGGTTTGGAGCCTGCCTTTGGCCCGGGGTGCGATCCTGGAGACCCGGGATCGAGTCCCACGTCGGGCTCCCGGTGCATGGAGCCTGCTTCTCCCTCTGCCTGTGTCTCTGCCTCTCTCTCTCTCTTTGTGTGACTATCAAAAATAAATAAAAATTAAAAAAAGAAGCTGAATATAAGGAGCATATCACAGTCTCTGGCACTTATTAAGTGCTCAATAAATGCTAGTTATCACAAACGAATGAATGAAATAACCCAAGCCTTGCCTTCCAGTGAAATCTATTAACAATCAGAACCATGGACAGATCAGAGTCTGCTCTCAAGGAAAGCTGAAGGGAAAGAAAATTTATCTTAGGTCGACTACAAAGGACTGGAAGCAGGAGAAAATCTGAGACCTTTCCTCTTGGATTAGTGCATCAGTGCCTTCTGGGTGGGGGGCATCTTACAATGCAGAAAGGAGACTATTCTTAGGGGACTGTGGGTATCTGTGTGTGCGCTCATGCAGAATTTTGTTCCATTTTTAAAGGTCTGCAGCCTCCTGCTTTTCTAAGCCAGTGAATACTGAAATCTCCCTAGAAAAGACATTCCTGGATCTAGCATATCCAATGGCTTGCTCAGACTCTGCAGGCTTTGCTCACTGTCATGGGCTTGTGTTTACCTGGTTAGGGGAGACAGGGAAGAGACCCCAGGCAGGGTAAAAATAACTTGTGACAGAAGATCTTCTCTCAGTCATGCGTAGGCTCTAGGAAGAAAGGCACATTTTGTTATCAATTTAATGAGCTGCTTTATTTGATAGTGAGTTCTCTGTCACTAGGAATATCCACACAAAGGCTGCACAACTACCTATCAGGATATTGCAAGGAGGACACCTGCAAAATGAAAAACTTACATAGGTGACTGCCAAACCTAAAATTTCTGTTATTTAATTCAACACAATATTTCCTTGAAGGCATGAATTGCTACTCTATTCATTGCACTCCCCGCCCCCTGTCAATACTTTTCTTTTTTCCTAAGAATTAAAATATTTCATGTTTAGTAGGAACTTTGAAAATTGTGTGTGTGTGTGTGGGGGGGGGATTATCCATACTGTTGAATACTACTCAGCAATAAAAAGGAATGACTACAGATATACCTGATAACTTTGATGGATCTCGAGATCATGATGCAGAGTGAAAAAAGCCAATCTCAAAAAGCCACATACTGCATGATTCCACTTATGTAACATTCTCAAAATGATGAAATTATAGAGATGGAGCACAGATTAGTGATTGCAAAGGGTTAGAGATGGTGGTGGAGATGAATGTGGCTATAAAGGGTTGCATCTTTGAGGATGGAACAATTCTGTACCTTGAATGAGATAATTACATGAATTTACACACCTGATAAAATTATTCTGAATCACACACACAATTTATAGCAATGACGTTTTTCTAGTTTTAATATGGTACTAGGTCATGTAAGATGTAATCATTGAGGACAAACGGATGAAATGTATAGGACTTCTTTATACTACCTTTGCAACTCTTGTGAATCTATAATTATTTGTAAAAATAAATAATATAAAACTAATTAATAAAAACAAGGTTTTAGAGCATAGCAAAGCCCACTTTAACATTTTAGCATATTTACTACAAATTATTTTTTTCACACAGTTAGGATCATATTGCATATAAGTTTTCTATCATGAAATGTTTTCTTAATAGAATAGCGTAGGCATTTCTTATGTCATTAGCTACTCCACAATGCAATTGGTGTAATAGTTATGGCTATCAATTGGAAAAATGCACAAATGAACTGTAGTGTATTCATACAGTAGCATATCATTTAGGGATTAAAAGGAACAAACTGCACTGATATGAATAAAGCTCAAAAATATGCTGAGTGGAAGAAGCTTTATGCAAAATAGTATACACTATATGCTTTCATTTATATAAAGTTCTAAAATAAGCAAACAATTTATGATAGATAAAAATTAGGATAGTGGTAACTTCCAGGGGTGGTGGTGGTGGTGGAAGTGAGGGCAGGGATTGACTGGGAAGGGGCATGAGGGAGTTTTCTGGTGTGTTGGTAGTATTCCATATCTTGATAGGGATTTGGATTACATAGGTGTATGCATTTGTTAAAATGTAGCAAATGTACACTTAAGATTTAGACATTTCAGTTTATGTAAATTTTATCTCAAAAGAAAAAACTCATAAATCAATATGATTCTTATTTAATGAAGTACATGATAAAGTATTTATGGGAAGTATACCAATATCTGTAGCTTCTTTGAAATTCTCAAAAAATAATGGCTTGATAGATGGCCAAAGGATGGGTAGATGAAAGGGTATGAGATGAAGCAAGTAGAGTTAAATAAGAATGATAGTCCAGGAAGGTAGGTGTATAACTTTTCTATATGTTTGAAGATTGTCATAATAAGTATATATTTTAATTTAGACAAAACCCATTTAGAATCCTTGGTACAGGAGCATCTGGGTGGCTCAGTGGTTGATCGTTTGCCTTTGGCTCAGGTCATGATTCTGGGGTCCTGGGATTGAGTCTCTTATCAGGCTCCCTGCAGGGACCCTGCTTCTCCTTCTACCTATATCTCTGCCTCTCTCTCTCTGTGTCTCTCATGAATAAATAAATAAAATCTAAAAAAAAAAAAAAAAAGAATTCTTGGTACAAATACAGAGTGCTGCCCAGCCCCCAGCAATGTGACACCCTGGACGGGGCCTGGGACCTAGTGTCTAGATTAGGTTCTCTGGAGAAATCTTGGCACACTTGAGCATCTAAGGGCTCAGTCACCCAGCTAGGTCCAAACACAAAGCCTTTCCAAGGATAAGTCTTCTAAAGGGGTCTCTCCAGAGTCTCTCTCACCTCCTTTTTTTAAAAAATATTTTATTTATTTATTCATGAGAGATACAGAGAGAGAGGCAGAGACATAGGGAGAAGCAGGCTCCATGCAGGAAGCCTGATGTGGGACTCGATCCAGGGACTCCAGGATCACATCCTGGGCTGAAGCCAGCAGTGCTTAACCGCTGAGCTACCCAGGGGTCCCTCTCTCTCACCTCCTTGCTGGAGTTCTCTGTTTCTGTCTTGTGGCAGCCACAACTGGCAGAAATTAACTCTCTTTACTAAATCCACAAAGGCCTCCAAGGTCTAAGCTGAACCTAGAAAGATTCTCTTATTTTGGGGTGAGGGGCTGAGGGGGATGAAACATTTTAATCTGATGGTAGCACATAATACTGAACAGGGAGCACTCCCAGTTATCCTCCTGTTTATAAGGAAGTTCTCAAAAATAATTGGATTTGTTAGAGCCTGGCCCCCTGCCCATAAGAGGGAAAAGGAACAGAGTGGGCAAAGCACTAAGGTCTGCTCTCTTGTCACTCATAGAACCAGTTCTGTGCACATTTCTTCTAATCCACCAACTCTTCAGGCCAAAACCATAAGCCTTTTTTCTGTACTCTACATGGAATTGTTGCCGTGGGTAATGTTCTTGACAACTTGGATGCAGAAGTCCCCAGGGATGGTCCCAGGCTTGGAGTACGAAGGGGTGGTCTCCCTGAGCATCACTTGGCCTGTCTTCAACACATTCAGCCCTTCCCAGGCCATGGCAACCACAGACTCTGACTGCAAGTACTTTACCAGGACGGCAGAGAATGAATGGTCCTTCAAGTCGGTGTTCTTTGAGAAGGTCTTTCGAAGCCTGAATTAATTTCATAGCAATGAGGAATAATCCCTTTTGCTTAAAATGCTTGATGATCTCTCCAAAGAGGCTGCACTGGACTCTATCAGTCTTGATGGCAATGAAGCTGCATTCACTGTTGGCCATGGACCTCGAGATAGACAGCCCACCAGCTTCTTGGGTTGCAATTCCATCTAGGGCTACTGGCACTGGAGGAGCCAGGAAGGATTCTGAGGCCTCTTTGAGCAGACCTAGCCCAACGCATTGCATCCCTGAGCTCTACAAGGCTCACACTTGAGCAGTCTCAGGGTTTTACAGCCTTGCAGAGAACCTAGACAACCAAAACGCAAAGCAGAGAAAACCAGCCGATCAAATGAGTTTCCCTTAGGAAACCTCCCTGCTCCTACCCCCAGGACTGCCTCTCTGCACTAGTCAGTTTTCCTGTGGCCCTGCCAGGCCAGTCTCTGGCCTCCAGCCTTCCCCAGCTGAGGGTTGAAGACGTCACCTGGCTCTGGTAATTGACTTGGGAAGCCCAAAGAGCCCAAAGGGAGGTGGCAGGAGCTCAGGGGAGGGGAAGCCCCAGGTGCTGCAGGAAGTGGAGCTGTTAATTAAGCAGCTTCTTCCCACCCAGGAAGAGGGAGATGGGGAGCTGCCAGAAGCCCAGGAAGCAGGGCTCTTAAAGCGGACAAGACCCCTTTCTGAACCTATTAGGAAGAGCCATGATATATCCCAGGCTTCTTCACAGGTCACACTCGGGATTTGTCCTGTCCTCTGGAGCTCACTGGTGAACTACTCAGTGGGAGAGAAGACTGTTAAGGAACCCATGTGACGCCCTGGGAGAAAAGGAACAGGAAAGGGCACTGTAATGCCCAGCTCCAGCTCTAAGGGATGGAACAGAGTCAAGACTAAGGAAATCCTGTGAAGGGATCCTCTGAAAGGTCAGGTGGTCAGACAACTGTGATAAACAGCAGCGATGAGGGCCCCATGACAATGCCTGGCTTAGGGCTTGGCTATGAGAAGCACGTGAATTGTAACCACAACCGCATCAAAGATTCTCTGAGTGTGGTCCTCTCCAGCAGCATCATGATCACCTGGGAACTTACTTTGCTTGTTTAACATGCAAATTTTTAGGCCCCTGAAACTTGGAGACTAAGCTTAGCAATCCACAAGCCCACTAGGTGATTCTGACACATGCTCAAATTTGAGAAGCACTAGTATAATCTGACAGATTCTGGAGCTGGGCTGCCCAGAAAACTTCCTCCATTCACAAATTCATTCACATTCATCAGATATTTATTAGCACCTTCTATGTGTTGCCCCGTGTCAAGTGTCATGAGGAGCCCGAAGTGGGACAAATTATAGTCCCACCCTCCAGGCAGACTGATTAGTAAGTACAAAGTGGGCAAAGAGCCCTAGGAAGGAGCCAATCTTTCTGGTTAGGGGGATTGGAGAGGACTTCCCAGAGGAAGTGGACTTTGAGATGTGCCTTGAAGGATGAGTTAGCAAAATGGAAAAGGAAGGCACTTCTAAAACCAAAATCTAAATTTTATTTTAATTCTTATTATTGGTGGCTCAGCGGTTGAGCATCTGCCTTTGGCTCATGGCCTGATCCCAGATTCCCTGGATTGAGTTCCACATCGGGCTCCTTGCATGGAGCCTGCTTCTCCTCCCTCTGCCTGTGTCTGCCTCTCCCACTCTGTGTCTCTCATAAATAAATAAAGTCTTTAAAAATAACAGTAATAATAATTATTATTTTTGAGAGAGAGTGCATAAGTGGGTGGAGTGGGGGCTGAGGGGGAGGGAAAGAGAGAATCATAAGCAGGCTCCACATGTGGAGCCCAATACGAGGCTTGATCTCAAGACCCTGAGATCATGACCTGAATCGAAATCAAGAGCCAGACGCTTAACTGACTGAGTCACCCAGGCACCCCACGCCAAATCTAACTTTCAAAAGTACCTTACAGCTTTGGGGATAAATTAAAGATTGTCAGCACAAGCTTCTCCATGCTCTAGCCCCTATCTCCTTCATTGTCCCCATCTCCTGCCATGCCACACCTCCACACAGAGATCTGAGGAAAGCTGAACTTCTCACAAAAGTGCACACACAGCTTGCTATTTCTTATTGCTAGGCCTTTGCGCAGCCTGTCTTTCCGCCTAGAATGTCCTCTTTGTGTCTCCTAGCCCAAGAGCCACCCATCCTTCAGGACTCCTTGCAGCTGTTTTCTCTTCCAGGAAGCCCTCTCAACTCCTGGCTGGTTAAGAATCATCCTCTAGGTCCCCAAAGGCCTGGAACACTGATGTATCAGTGCCCTTACTGCACTGCATTTACAAATCTGCTTTATGTCAATCCCCCCATTAGAATGAGAACCTACTGTGAGTTGGCATCTTCTTCAACTTTGTGATCCTAGAGCCTAGCACAGTGCCTGGCATGCAGTGAGCTTCCAATAAATAGTTATTTAGCAAAGGAAAGAAGAAAGGGAAAATGTTAAATAGGAGGCCCAAGAAAAAAAAAAAAACCCACAAAACATTGCAGTGATGATGTAGAGTCTGACAAGGAGCACATCCCAAAGGCAAAGGCAAAAAATATCTTCCTCTACTTAAAACCTGGAACAGAGGAGACAGTGCTAGCAGCCAGGAGCCTCTTGCCGCCTGCTTGTTGGCTTGACAGATCTGGCATGTGTGCTTTCAAGCCAATTGTCATCTGCTAAGCATTGCTGCTAAAATGTTCCAGTATGCCAGGCCAAATATGAATCCATATAAGTCTCTGGTCAGCCTGGGTGGCTCAGCGGTTTAGCGCTACCTTCAGCCCCGGGCATGATCCTGGAGACCTGGGATCGAGTCCCATGTCAGGCTCCCTGCATGGAACCTGCTTCTCCCTCTGCCTGTGTCTCTGCATCTCTCTCTCTCTCTCTGTCTCTCATGAATAAATAAATAAAATCTTAAAAAAAAAACAAATATGAATCCATATAAGTCTCTTTAGCACTGTAGGTTGGTTTGTGAGTTGGGGTACAGGTTTATCAATTCTCAAGAATCCCAAGAACACATGAAAAGATGCTCAACGTTAGTCATTAGGGAAATATGAATTAGATCTACACTAGATACCATTAACATCTATTATAGTGGGCAAAAATAAAATAAAATTAACATACCAAGTGCTGACAAGGATGCACAGCAGTGAAAACTCTCATACTCTGCTGGTAAGAATGCACAACAATACAGCCAATCTGGAAAACAGTTTGGTAGTTTCTTATAAATCCAAACACACGCTTGCCATACAACCCAGAGATCCCCATCCTAAGTATTTACTTGAGAAATATGAAGACTTAAGCTTAAACAACTGGTATGTCAATCCTTATAGAAGCTTTATTCAAGATTGCCAAAAATTTAAAACAACCCAAATGTCAAGAGGCAAATAATAAAAAAGTGGTGGAATATCATGCAATAGAATACTTCTCGGCAGGGGTGCCTGGGGGGCTCAGTGCTTGAGTGTCTGTCTTTGGCTTAGGTCATGATCCTGGGGTCCTGGGACGGTCCTGCATCGGGCTCCCCACAGCGAGTCTGCCTCTCCCTCTACCTGTGTCTCTGTCTCTGCCTCTCTGTGTGTCTATCATGAATAAACAAATAAAATATTTAAAATTAAAAATAATAAAAAAGAATACTTCTCGGCAATAAAAAGGAATGAGCTATGGATATATACAACAGCATGGATAAATTTAAATGTGTCGCCCAGAGAAAGAACCCAATTCCAAAAGGTTAGATCCTGTATGAATCCATTTACGTGACATGCTGGAAAACTAGGAATGGGGGAACAGGTTGCCAGTGATTGGGGTAGGAGGAGGGTTTGACTACAAAGTGGTAACCTAAGGTAATTTTTTGAAGTGACAAAACTATTCTTTCTCTCTCCTGATCTACCCTTGAATTTATGCATATGTTAAAATAACAGACTTAATACACCAAAAACAGTGAACGCTACTACAGGGAATTTTTTTTTAAGATTTTATTTATGGGGATCCCTGGGTGGCTCAGTGGTTTGGTGCCTGCCTTTGGCCCGGGGCGCAGTCCTGCGGTCCCGGGATCCGGTCCGCGTCAGGGTCCCAGCGTGGAGTCTGCTTCTCCCTCCTCCTGTCTCTGCCTCTCTCTCTCTCTCTCTCTGTGTGTCTCTCATGAATAAATAAATAAATAAATCTAAAAAAAATATTTCATTTATTTATTCATGAGAGACACACACACACACAGAGGCAGAGACTCAGGCAGAGTGAGAATCAGGCTCCATGCAGGGAGCCGATGTGGGATTCGACCCGAGGCCTCCAGGATCACGCCCTGGGCTGAACGCAGGCTCTAAACCACTGAGCCACCCAGGGATCCAGAATTTTTCTTTTTAACGTAATGCCAGTTTGGGGCACCTGGGTGGCTCAATCAGTTAAGTGTCTCCCTTCAGCTTAAGTCATCATCCCCAGAGTTTTGGGATCAAGCCCCACGTTGGGCTCCCTGCTCAGCAGGAATCCTGCTTCTCCCTCTCCCTCTGTTTACCTCTCCCCCTACTTGTGCTCTCTCTCTCTCTAATAAATAAATAAAATCTTTAAAAAAAATAAATGCAATACCAGTTTAAAGTAAAAAAGAATATCAAGGTACAAGGCAGCCCTCAAGCCCACAAGCGTTGCCCCTTCCACTGTCTTGTCTATGGTGGCCAATGAATGGGCCACCTGTAGCTCTTTAAGCAAGGTCAGTCATACAGCCCTCCTGGGTAGCTCACGAAAGCAAGCTACGATCCTCCCATCCAGTTTAATCTCAGGGTTATCTCCATAATGACAGTTAATTTTGTCTTCTTCACCAAGGTATCCCCAAAGTGCTAGAATAGTGCTTGCTAATAGTTACTCAAATAAATATTTGTTGATTAAATATTTGTTATCCCTTTATCTGACTGGCTCCAAATTCCGGAATCCACTCTCTTAATGGAAATACTGCAACCTCCCTTCTCTAATAATATTACTTGCTCTAAGTTCCTCCTGAAATTCTGGGCACTTAACATTCCTGCTCAGGTGTCAGCTCTGCCCCTTCTCTGGCCCTTCTCTGCCCCTTCTCTTCTTAATTCAGGTAAGAATTCCTCCCTCTAGCTGCATCCCATTAAGGGCCCTCAGCCACAGCCCCAGTGGAAGCAGCCTTGGCCTCATCATAAAAGAAAGTGCCCAACATGTAGTTGCTACCCTGTGCAAACAGGAAGGAAATAACAGTGGACCACGTAGGCTGGGAAGCCACCTCTGGCTTACCAGGTGCTGCTCCCAAGCCTCAACAGCAGTGTGTGGGTCTGCCAGGAGACACTTCAGTTCCATCTTACTCAAAGTGTCAGTGTGTTCCTTTTATTTCATTTGGCACCTCATAATTGTAGATGGCAAGAAGTGGGATGTTTGGTCATTTGGGGTTGTATTAAGTAAGGCTTTTGGTTAGAATCCCCTGGGTTTCTGCCTATTTCCCTTCCGGCTGGTTGTAAATAAAGAGTATTTGTGTCCGGCGATTATTTCCTCTGTCCTTCACCCTTGACCAGGGTCATCCTCCATAGGAAATCATGTACATCACAAGTGGCCATTTAAGACTCACAACCTTGTTTACCACAATCTTAGGTACAAGTAATATCCAGGTTGGTGGATTATAAGTAAACAGCACAGGTACAGAATAGTTTTCTCCAGCCTCACCAGAATCCTGATTCCTTTACCCTGCATGGACCCCATCCCCACTCTGCCCAAAGAAGGGTCTTTCTCTTGGTTCCCCAGCATGGATTGTGCAAGGGATGTGTTCACAACAGCTGTCAGAAGGCTGCCCTGCTCTGGGGCTCACCTCCAACTAACTTGGTCAAATTCTACTCTTTGCCAAACAAGGTCAGAGTCACAAATGCGTGGCTTAAGACCTGTGCACACAAATGTGTTAGTTTCAGTCCACAAATCAGCTGCCAACATTTTTAAATTGGGAGATTTCCCATGAAAATCAGATCTGGCATTACCAGTCCACACTTCTCAAAAGGCCTCCCTTCAGTGGGACACTGGGTAACAGATGCCTTATTTAGGTGGGGCAAGTGCCTACCTGAGATCTATTTTCCTCTTCCCCCTGCCTTCCATCCACTTCTTTCTTTTCCTGCCTTGCTTTTCCAGGTCTTTGCATGTACTACCCAATAAATAGTAGAGGCTTAATTTCTTGTGTATAAAAAGATGGACAAGACTCAGCCTTCAAAGAGTTGGGCATGTGAAAGAGTTTTTAAGTGGGGTGAAGGAGGCATTCCAAGCATGGGAACAGCAAGAGCAGTGAAGAGGACCATTCCCGGGACTCTTTAAAATTAGGAGATATATATATATATATATAATTTATTTATTCATGAGACAGAGAGAGAGAGAGGCAGAGACACAGAGGGAGAAGCAGGCTCCACGCGGGGAGCCTGACGTGGGACTCCATCCGGGTCTCCAGGATCACACCCTGGGCTGAAGGCTGCGCTAAACCGCTGAGCCACCCGGGCTGCCCTAAAATTAGGATACTGATGACTGCTTTACAACATGGCGGTCAGGGTAGAAGGAGAGCGAGTATGGAAGTGCCTGCACGACGTTTGACACGTAGTAGGTGCCCCGCAGGAAGCAGCTCCCGACCGGACCACCCAAGGGACAGAGCGTGCGCTAATCCAACAATTGGTGGACAAGCTGCGTAAAAATAACAATCGGCAGACAGGCTGCGTAGCGACCAAAGAAAGCGCCCGGGGCCGGTGCTCCGACGGGTGGGCCAGAAGGCCTCTCCCAACCCCGGCTTCGCGCAACCCAAGGGCGGTGTCGCCACGCAGCGCACGCGCACATCGTGGCCAAGCCTGCGCGCGCGTGCGCGCTCCCGCTACGCGAGGCGAGGAAGCGCGTTTGCGCATGTGCAGAACGCCCGGCTGGCGGGGAGGAGGAGCGCAGCGACGCGTGCGCAGAAGGCCTGGCGGGCGCGCGGCAAAAGCCAAAGCGCCCGCGGGGGTCTGAGAGAGTCACGGAGTCGCGCTCCTCGGGCCGTGGACGCCCGCCGCTTTTGGGGGCGCTCTCTAGTGGCAGCTTCGGCTGAGGCCACTTTTACGAGGCGCGAAGAACTCTAAGCCTGTGTAGGAGCCTGGCCGGGCCTGGGAAGTTCTTGGGTCTGAGGTAATGGCCCACAGAGGCCTGGTGCTCCCCTGAAGTTGGCGCTTTCTTGCCTTTATTTTCCGAGGGAGAGTTTGAGGCCCGGCGCCACCGTCCCGCAGATACCCCCAAGGGCTAGGCGGGGTGGCCGCTTGCGGGCCGCGGGAGTGCGAGAGAGTCCGGGGTCGGTGGGGTGGGGGGCGCCTCGTACAGACCCGCTTCCCGGGCTGAGCGCCCCGGGGGCCCCAGCAGTCCTAGGCCAGACCCTGGCCGCTCGGCGCCTTAGAACGCCTCCGCCTCCCTTTTGCCCCCTCCCTCCGCCTCCCCATCCCTCCCCCCCTCCCATTTCCCCTCCCTCCACCTCTGTCCCCTTCTCCCCTCCCTGCCCTCCCTCTCTGTCCCCCTTCGCTTTCCCCCACCAAGGAAAACACTTGCTCTGGTCTGCAGCCTTCCCTGGACCCAGGCATAGCGGTTGCCATGAAAGCAAGGCTAGTCCCTTTGAGACCTTTCTTGTCACATCATGTTTTAGTAATCTGTGAGTTTCTGCTTTTGAATGCCTGACTGAACCTCGGAGGTGAAGAGTTGAGTCCTGGTCCTTGATGAGGCTTCTCCGGGTTTTGAACCTCGGCGTCTGAGAAAGCGGGAAGATGCACACGGGCATCTTGTAGATGCACATCTACACATCTACATCCTTGGTTTTTCTGAACGTTAGTTCCTTCATTTGCACCTGTGCTGGTAGTAAATCTACCACAGTATCCCAACAGTCTACCCAAAATCTTTCTCTGGGTATCTCATGGGGCACCTTGAAATTGAGCATGTCCCAGTAAGGACTTCATATCGTCCCCTCAAAAATTTACTAAGGCTACCTTTTCCAGGAAGTCGCACTTTTAAAAGTTTTATTTAAATTCCATTTACCGGGCAGCCTGGGTGGCTCAGCGGTTTAGCACCACCTTCAGCCTAGGGTGTGATCCTGGAGACATGGGATCAAGTCCCATGTTGGCCTCCCTGCATGGAGCCTGCTTCTTCTTTCTTTTTTTAAATAAATTTATTTTTTATTGGTGTTCAATTTGCCAACATATAGAATAACACCCAGTGCTCATCCCATCAAGTGCCCCCCTCAGTGCCCATCACCAGTCACCCCTATCCCCGGCCCAGCTCCCCTTCCACCACCCCTAGTTCCTTTCCCAGAGTTAGGAGTCTCTCATGTTCTGTCTCCCTTTCTGATATTTCCCACTCATTTTTTCTCCTTACCCCTTTATTCCCTTTCACTATTTTTTGTATATTCCTCAAATGAATGGAGTCTGCTTCTTTGTCTCTGCCTCTCTCTCTCTCTCTCTCTCTCTGTCTCTCATGAATAAATAAATGGAATCTTTAAAAAAAATAAGTAAAAATAACTTCCATTTGCCAACATGTAGTGTAACACCCAGTGCTCATCGTATTACCTACCCTTCTCAATGCCCATCACCAGGTTACCCCATCCCCCCACCCGTCTCCCTTTATGCAACCCTTTGTTTCCCAGAGTTAGGAGTCTATGGTAGTTTGTCTTCCTCTCTGATTTTTACCCACTCTGTTTCCCCCATTTCCCTTAAGGTCCCTTTCACTATTGGTTCTATTACACATAGGAGTGTCACCAAAGGATAGTTGTCTTTCTCTGATTGACTAATTTCATGCAGCATAATACCCTCCAGTTCCATCCACATTGATGTAAATGGTAGGTATTTGTCCTTTCTGATGGCTGAGTAATATTCCATTGTCTTTATCCATTCATCTGTCAAAGGACGTCGTGGCTCCTTCAACAATTTGGCTATTGTGAACATTGCTGCTATGAATATTGGACTACTATGTCATTGCACTACATGTGTATCTTTGAGGTAAATGCCCAGTAGCGCAACTGATGCATCTTTGGAAAGCTCTATTTTTAACTTCTTGAGGAGCCTCCACACTATTTTCCAGAGAGGCTGCAAAGTGGCACTTTTTTCTCTTCAGTAAGTTGCTCAAGCCACTAGGAATCATCTTTGTTCTTTCTCCCAACCCCCCATCAAGTCACCACATCATAACTAGAACAGCCTCATAGGCATCTTCCAAACCAGTCGACTACTTATTAACTTCTGCTTCATACCACGGGCTGGTCCTGGTCCTTTTTTATCTGCTCTTGTTCTGGATTATTTCCCACATTACAACCAGAAGTATAATAGTATACTTTGTTTTTTTTTTTAACTTTTTTTTTTATGCAGCTCCCGACCGGACCACCCAAGGGACAGAGCGTGCGCTAATCCAACAATTGGTGGACAAGCTGCGTAAAAATAACAATCGGCAGACAGGCTGCGTAGCGACCAAAGAAAGCGCCGGGGCCGGTGCTCCGACGGGTGGGCCAGAAGGCCTCTCCCAACCCCCGGCTTCGCGCAACCCAAGGGCGGTGTCGCCACGCAGCGCACGCGCACATCGTGGCCAAGCCTGCGCGCGCGTGCGCGCTCCCGCTACGCGAGGCGAGGAAGCGCGTTTGCGCATGTGCAGAACGCCCGGCTGGCGGGGAGGAGGAGCGCAGCGACGCGTGCGCAGAAGGCCTGGCGGGCGCGCGGCAAAAGCCAAAGCGCCCGCGGGGGGTCTGAGAGAGTCACGGAGTCGCGCTCCTCGGGCCGTGGACGCCCGCCGCTTTTGGGGGCGCTCTCTAGTGGCAGCTTCGGCTGAGGCCACTTTTACGAGGCGCGAAGAACTCTAAGCCTGTGTAGGAGCCTGGCCGGGCCTGGGAAGTTCTTGGGTCTGAGGTAATGGCCCACAGAGGCCTGGTGCTCCCCTGAAGTTGGCGCTTTCTTGCCTTTATTTTCCGAGGGAGAGTTTTGAGGCCCGGCCGCCACCGTCCCGCAGATACCCCCAAGGGCTAGGCGGGGTGGCCGCTTGCGGGCCGCGGGAGTGCGAGAGAGTCCGGGGTCGGTGGGGTGGGGGGCGCCTCGTACAGACCCGCTTCCCGGGCTGAGCGCCCCGGGGGCCCCAGCAGTCCTAGGCCAGACCCTGGCCGCTCGGCGCCTTAGAACGCCTCCGCCTCCCTTTTGCCCCCTCCCTCCGCCTCCCCATCCCTCCCCCCCTCCCATTTCCCCTCCCTCCACCTCTGTCCCCTTCTCCCCTCCCTGCCCTCCCTCTCTGTCCCCCTTCGCTTTCCCCCACCAAGGAAAACACTTGCTCTGGTCTGCAGCCTTCCCTGGACCCAGGCATAGCGGTTGCCATGAAAGCAAGGCTAGTCCCTTTGAGACCTTTCTTGTCACATCATGTTTTAGTAATCTGTGAGTTTCTGCTTTTGAATGCCTGACTGAACCTCGGAGGTGAAGAGTTGAGTCCTGGTCCTTGATGAGGCTTCTCCGGGTTTTGAACCTCGGCGTCTGAGAAAGCGGGAAGATGCACACGGGCATCTTGTAGATGCACATCTACACATCTACATCCTTGGTTTTTCTGAACGTTAGTTCCTTCATTTGCACCTGTGCTGGTAGTAAATCTACCACAGTATCCCAACAGTCTACCCAAAATCTTTCTCTGGGTATCTCATGGGGCACCTTGAAATTGAGCATGTCCCAGTAAGGACTTCATATCGTCCCCTCAAAAATTTACTAAGGCTACCTTTTCCAGGAAGTCGCACTTTTAAAAGTTTTATTTAAATTCCATTTACCGGGCAGCCTGGGTGGCTCAGCGGTTTAGCACCACCTTCAGCCTAGGGTGTGATCCTGGAGACATGGGATCAAGTCCCATGTTGGCCTCCCTGCATGGAGCCTGCTTCTTCTTTCTTTTTTTAAATAAATTTATTTTTTATTGGTGTTCAATTTGCCAACATATAGAATAACACCCAGTGCTCATCCCATCAAGTGCCCCCCCTCAGTGCCCATCACCAGTCACCCCTATCCCCGGCCCAGCTCCCCTTCCACCACCCCTAGTTCCTTTCCCAGAGTTAGGAGTCTCTCATGTTCTGTCTCCCTTTCTGATATTTCCCACTCATTTTTTCTCCTTACCCCTTTATTCCCTTTCACTATTTTTTGTATATTCCTCAAATGAATGGAGTCTGCTTCTTTGTCTCTGCCTCTCTCTCTCTCTCTCTCTCTCTCTGTCTCTCATGAATAAATAAATGGAATCTTTAAAAAAATAAGTAAAAATAACTTCCATTTGCCAACATGTAGTGTAACACCCAGTGCTCATCGTATTACCTACCCTTCTCAATGCCCATCACCAGGTTACCCCATCCCCCCACCCGTCTCCCTTTATGCAACCCTTTGTTTCCCAGAGTTAGGAGTCTATGGTAGTTTGTCTTCCTCTCTGATTTTTACCCACTCTGTTTCCCCCATTTCCCTTAAGGTCCCTTTCACTATTGGTTCTATTACACATAGGAGTGTCACCAAAGGATAGTTGTCTTTCTCTGATTGACTAATTTCATGCAGCATAATACCCTCCAGTTCCATCCACATTGATGTAAATGGTAGGTATTTGTCCTTTCTGATGGCTGAGTAATATTCCATTGTCTTTATCCATTCATCTGTCAAAGGACGTCGTGGCTCCTTCAACAATTTGGCTATTGTGAACATTGCTGCTATGAATATTGGACTACTATGTCATTGCACTACATGTGTATCTTTGAGGTAAATGCCCAGTAGCGCAACTGATGCATCTTTGGAAAGCTCTATTTTTAACTTCTTGAGGAGCCTCCACACTATTTTCCAGAGAGGCTGCAAAGTGGCACTTTTTTCTCTTCAGTAAGTTGCTCAAGCCACTAGGAATCATCTTTGTTCTTTCTCCCAACCCCCCATCAAGTCACCACATCATAACTAGACAGCCTCATAGGCATCTTCCAAACCAGTCGACTACTTATTAACTTCTGCTTCATACCACGGGCTGGTCCTGGTCCTTTTTTTATCTGCTCTTGTTCTGGATTATTTCCCACATTACAACCAGAAGTATAAATAGTATACTTTTTTTTTTTTTTTAAATTTTTTTTTTATTTTTATTTATTTATGATAGTCACAGAGAGAGAGAGAGAGAGGCAGAGACACAGGCAGAGGGAGAAGCAGGCTCCATGCACCGGGAGCCCGACGTGGGATTCGATCCCAGGTCTCCAGGATCGCGCCCTGGGCCAAAGGCAGGCGCTAAACCGCTGCGCCACCCAGGGATCCCTAAATAGTATACTTTAACTCACAACTATGTGGTCATTTACCCTTCAGTACCTTCCCATTGCTCTTAGGATAGACTCCACAAATCATAACCTGGACTAGAAATAAGGCCTTCATCCCTTCTCTGGTTATACCTTCTTAGATGATCTCATCTGTTCACTAGCCTTAAATACTGTCTAAACACTGATGACTTAAATTTGTATTTCTGGGACCCCTGGGTGGCTCATGGTTGAACATCATCTGCCTTTTGCTCAGGGCATCATCCTTGGATCCAGGATCAGGTCCCACATTGGGCTCCCCGCAGAAAGCCTGCTTCTCCCTCTGCCTGTGTCTCTGCCTCTCTCTGTGTGTCTCTTAGGAATAAATAAAATCTTTATTTTTTTTAAAATTTATTTATGATAGTCACAGAGAGAGAGAGAGAGAGAGAGGCAGAGACACAGGCTGAGGAAGAAGCAGGCTCCATGCACCGGGAGCCTGATGTGGGATTCGATCCCGGGTCTCCAGGATCGCGCCCTGGGCCAAAGGCAGGCCCCAAACCGTTGCGCCACCCAGGGATCCCAATAAAATCTTTAAAGAAAATAATTTTATATTTCCATCCTGATTTCCATCCCTTGCATACTAGGTGACCATCCTCTTGGTATATCCACTGAGATGTCTAATGGACTTCTTGGACTTAACCAAAACAAAATGACTGAGTTTCTCCACAAATCTTTCTCTAGAATCCTTCCTCATCTTAGTAAAGGGTATGTACCATTATCCACCTAATATGATAGCAAAGGCTAAAAACATAAGAGTCATCCTTGAATCCCACACTTAGTCCATCAGTCTCAAATATATCCCAGATTCAACTATTTACTAACCACTGAGACGTTCCAGTCAAAATCAGCAGCATCTTTCTCTTGGACTACTACAAAAGCTTCCTGAGTGGTTCCCTGCTTCTACTCTTACCTTTGTACAGTTCATCTTTCTTTTTTATTTCTTTCTTTTGTTTTTAAGACTTTATTTATTTGAGAGGGGGAGAGAGAAGCAGACTCCCCACTGAGCAGAGAGCCTGATATGGGGCTCACTCCAGGATGCTAGGATCATGACCTGAGAGCCAAAGGCAGACGCTCAGCCAACTGAATCTGCCCTCCCAACTTCAATAGAAGTTTTTTGATCTTGTGAGATAGGGATAGGAAAGCATTATACACACTGAATGTGCATTTAAATATGAGGTTTTTGTTAAGGCTTGTTCACCATTAGATCCCAGTGGTTTTGATGGTTTTTCAAAGTACAAAGCTTTATGTTTCTTAGCAGTTATAATTTATTTCATTATTTTAGAGCTAGGCTTAGGTGGTAAAATATAAATAATTGAAGCTAATATGGAGTCTAGGCCAGTTCATAGTCAGCTGGACTATCTTGCTTTAGCAATACATATGAGTTTTAATCTTATCCTGATGTATGACCTTTGCCAAGATGATGATCTCAAGTCAGGTATATCTTTTTGTAAATACAGTTCTTATCTTCCCAGTATCTCAACAGAATTGATTAAAGTTAGTAAAATATTTCAAATTTCCTCTGTGAAATTTTCTCTCTTTACATAAAATGTAATTTTTTTTTAAGATTTATTTATTCATTCATGAGAGACAGAGAGAAAGGGGCAGAGACAGAGTCAGAGGGAGAAGCAGGCTCCTCACAGGGAGCACAACGTGGGACTCGATTCCAGATCCCAAGACCACGACCTGAGCCAAAGGCAAATGCTCAACCGCTGAGCCACCCAGGCATCTCCATAAAAAGTAATTTGGTTTTCTTATTAACTTAATTTCTTCAGAATCTGCCATTGTTTCATGGCAAGAACACAGCTGTATATTTTAGAAGCTTTCTTTTTCACACTTGCCTGTATCAGCCTAATGTCACTAAGACCCATGACATATGTACATCATGGACTCATAGAGTTTTTAGCTCAAAATTGTGAAAGTCATTCCTTTCTCTCTACCTAAGGATACTCTCTCCATAATTTGCCCTTCTGAAACTACTGATGCTTTTTACGCTGATTTAACTTTTTCTTCCTTACATGTACTGCTTCAGGGCAACTCACCCAGTGGTATAACCGAAAAATAAAACGTCCTTTATTGCCTGCAGTTTTACATCCAAATGCTTTTTGGGGGATCCCTGGGTGGCGCAGCGGTTTGGCGCCTGCCTTTGGCCCAGGGCGCGATCCTGGAGACCCGGGATCGAATCCCACGTCGGCCTCCCGGTGCATGGAGCCTGCTTCTCTCTCTCTCTCTCTCTCTCTGTGACTATCATAAATTTAAAAAAAAAATTTAAAAATGCTTTTTGGGTTCTTGGGGGTGGTAGGATGTTTAGAGTGCTGCAAAACGATGTGAATTCTAATAGGTTGGTTGTCATTAAACAAGCCCTACTACTGGGAAGGATGGTGAAATGAGATACCATTCTATTGCTTTTCTAGAATAAGGTGCACAGTCTGGACCTATTGACCAATGGTAGTTTTTCCGATAGCTTTTAGGATGGTTAAGATGTAGGTGGAAGAGGTACTTAGGTGCAAAGGGTAGCTTAAGAGATTAATTTAGTCTCCTTTCTGGTCTGTTAAGTTGTCCAGTAGGCCTTTTGGGTTGATTTTAGTGCATCTTCTTACCTCTCTGTTAGGTTTAGTTACTTTTCTCTCAAACAAAACAAAACAAACTCTGATACAGTTCCAAAGGCAAATCTATTCCTGAACAAATGCCAAGAGCATTTTAAAGATTGTATCTAAAGAGTAGGAAGAAACCTAATGAGAAAGAATGACATCAATAAGCATGAAAGTATCCTGGGTAGTCTTAGATTAGTCTCTTCTTGTCCCATATCTTAACTCTTTGTTTTGTTTTTAAATAAAGAATAACCTATGTGTAGAGCACTACAATAAGCAATTATACCTGCATTATTTCATTAGCCATACTAGTCACCCTGAAAGGTGAAGAAACTGAGAATAGTTCCTTTTGAAAAATAGAGCTTGAAGACAAACAAATGTGAACGTAACCCTTTAACCCCAAGAAGTAATTCTAAAGCTTACGTTTTGGTTTTGTTTTGTTTTTTATTTTTTATTATTTTTTATTTTATTTTTTAAAAATTTATTTATTTATTTATGATAGTCACAGAGAGAGAGAGAGGCAGAGTCATAGGCAGAGGGAGAAGCAGGCTCCATGCACCGGGAGCCCGATGTGGGATTCGATCCCGGGTCTCCAGGATCGCGCCCTGGGCCAAAGGCAGGCGCCAAACCTCTGTGCCACCCAGGGATCCCTGTTTTTTTTTTAAAGATTGTATTTATTCATGAGAGACACACGGACAGAGAGAGAAAGGCGGAGACACAGGCAGAGAGAGAAGCAGGCTTCATGCAGGGAGCCCGATGTAGGACTCAATCCCAGGACTCCAGGATCACACCATGAGCCAAAGGCAGACATTTAAACTGCTGAGCCACCCAGGCATCCCTTACATTTTGGTTTGATGCCTTTGTACCCAGGTTGAGTTTGTCTTGAATTATCCACAATTACAAGAGTGACCAGGGTTACAATTTAATAAAGTGACTGACAGGGTGCTGTGTTGTAATGGAAAATATGTGGGCCAAAGGAATCAACAGTCTTGAGGAGTGTTAAACCTGGTTCCATACTGAGTTCCACATGACCTTGTGGAAGTTATTTCCTCTTTGGTGAAATCAGTTTCTTCTCGTATGAGAAGAGCGAACTTAAACTTCTTCTCGTACCCTAAAACAAAGGGCACTTCAGGCTATAGGCAACCATGAATCTCTAATTGGAAATATTCTCTAGTATAGAATCTCTAGTCTAAATATACTTCAGTAGACCCAGGCAGACCTCTGAGACCAAAGATTTGTGAAGGTGGAAGGAAAAGCTAGTCATTTGTCTTCAATCTCAGTTCTGAAACTTGGGTAGTAAATATCAGTGAGATTTCTCTATGTTGTTGCCCATACTCTATGGCCATACTCTATGTTGCCCATACTCTATGCCCATACTCTATACTCTATGTTGTTGCCCATACTCAGTGGTCACAAAGCCTGTCATATTAGATCTGCCCAGTAAATGTAATTTGAATAAATGCTTATGAAAGTCTTTTATTCTTTAACTGTGGAGGATTTTTGCATCAAATGTCACCAGATATATTTAGTGACAGTACTTCCTCATCATATCCTTCCATCTCAGTAGTCAATATCATTATCCTCATATAACAATCAGCCCTGGTTTAGATTCTATGCACTGACCCAGATATTTCTTTATGTGAAAAAAAATTACTAAAAAACTTTAAAAATTTAACATCATTGCCTACATGTCATTTAAATCTAATTATTGGGAATTTTCAAAGAAAGGTTCTTGATTGGGATTTGCAGACTTTTTGCACTGAGATTAAATATAGTTTTCTTCTTAAATTTGCTTTTTTTAGTGAAGCATTAAGAGAGAAACGTCAAATCTATCAAAACAGCTAATGTTTATACAATACTCTAGAATGTATGAAGTGCTATTTACAATGTAATCTTATTTAATCCCACAGTAACTCCAGGGGTAGATGGGATTCCCATTTGTTAGTGAAGAAACTGAGAAATGATGAAGCTAAGTGACATGCTCAGGGTCTAATGACGAATAAGAGGGAGAGCTAGGACTCACACCTTGATCCTCCAATTCCAAATCTTATGTCTTTCCAACTGTTGCGTACTGCCTCTACACTTTTCTTTTTTGTTTTAAACCCATCTTGTTTTTTGATCATCTAAAAATGGGTTGAGAGTCTGACCCTTCATCTGTTAAGATTTCATAGTGTCATCATGACTACAGTACTCAAGTTGGAAAATAACCTTGTGAAACCTCTGAACCACTACTACTATGTGGTTCTTTTGGATTATGCTGTCTAATCTTTATTTTCAAGTGAGGGAATTAGTGTGTGGTGTTTGTTTCTGAAGCAGGCAGCCAGCAATTAACAGGCAGGCCCCAGCCAGAGAGGGCTGTTTTTACCTCTTTCAGACAGCCAGCTGTGGCCCAGTACATGAAGTTTCCTTGCTGGATTGTCATTTCCAGCAAATGTTCTTCATTTCCTTTGCTCTGATCCCCCAGACTTCAGTCTGTGGTCAGAGGTGACTGCATTTTAGGAGAACCCTCTGAATAACTGAAAGCTAAATTTTTGTGGCAGCAACCTAAGTCTCACCAGGTGGGCTCCTTTCCTGCTACAAAAGTCACCTTGGCAGCAAAAACAATCAAATCTAGCTGGGTTCTTGCCATGCTTTGGGCATGGGAAACAGCAAACTTTTTTTTTTTTTTCTTTCAGGATATGAACAATATTTCCCCTCTGGTAACTTTGCAATTGGCACCAACTATTCCTTTTCATTTTTGACTGCAATTCTAGTCTAAATAGTCTCATGGGTTCTGGCTCCAACCTCCTGTCATTCTAATCCCAAGTAGCCGAGATCAGACACTGGGATATCTCTTTACTGGCAGCCCCAGACATGAACTTTGGAAATTATGGGAAATTCCATTCTTTGGGCACATAGATCTCCTGACTCCACCATACAAGAGATTTCCCTCCTGAGTAGAAATGGGACTAGGGTAATATGAAGGAAAGAATAATGAAAATAGTCCTTTATTTGTATATAATATTTTAGTACTTACAAAATGATTTTATATTCATTGTATTATTTTTTTGTACTAACCCCCCCCCCCCCCCGCCCATAAAAGCAGAGTGGAAAAGTGGATAAGAGCATCAAGTCTGGCCTTATATTACCTCATTTTGAAACTTGATTCCAGCATTCATATAGCTATGGAGAGGTTACTTCATCTCTCAGTACCTCAGTTTCCTTATCTATGAAATTTAGACTATTGATTTCAGGCTTATTCTGAGGATTGAGTGAGATATATATATAAAGCACTTTGAATAGGGCAAAACAAACAGTTGTTACTGTTGTTATTATTGTATAAGTAAGAAAACCAAGGTTCAGAGAAACTAAGGGATATTTGAGCTTAAGTTCAAACCTAAATTATTCTTTGTGTCTGTTCTGTCTGCCCCATCTTAGCTGTCTCAGAAACCAATACTTTGTGTTTGTGTGTAGGTAGTTTTTATCCTTGGGAACTCTGGATCTCTAATCTCATTATTTATTACTCAAACTTTCATATGAAGAGACAGAACATATAGGGCTTATTATCTCTTCAAGTAAAAAGGCACAGAAAAGTCCTAGTGACTTAGAAAATCACGAATCACTGTGCTTGATTCTTCTGAGTGTACCAAATGCCCTCTTGGAGGAGAAGAGACATGCCATTCTTCTTTTTTCATCTTTCCCCTTTCCTGAGTTTCCCTCAGAACCTTAAGTGAGCAGAGATTCTAGAATAGGAAAAGTAAAACTAGTAAGCTCTAGGAGGATGGTAGGCACTCTTATGGCACAGGGCAGTCTCAAGTGGTGAAGAGGAAGAGTGGTTGAGAGGTAGGAAAGAGTGTTCCTCAGCAGAACTGGGAAACATTAGTGTACATCCTTATTTGCTGTATTAGCTGTGGTAAGAAATTGTGTTTATCCCTTAACTTTATCTAAAATTAACAGCAGAGGTCTTCCTAATTGTGCCACCTATTGGTGCATTTGGATTGTTTCAGTATTTGACCTGAGATCTCTTCACATTGGCCTAGGTTCCAGGGAAAGTGGGGACAAGGGAGGAGAATAGATTCAAGAGATATTTGAGAGATAGATTTAATCCTAACAAAAACCTTGTGAGTCGTCAGATGTTAGTATCAGTCAGTAGTCTTATGGAGAGAAGTGATTTGCCCAAGGTTGTAAGATAAACTAAAACTTGAACTCAGGTCTTTTGATTTCAAGTAGAGAGATTACCCACCATCTATCATCCCCAAGTAGGTAGGAAAATGGCCCAGGTGATTAATATAGATGATTAGTATAAAAACTGAGCCTAGGACATAGGCAATGGTGCTGAGTGTTGGACATTTTACTCATGAAGAGAAGCTACAGATTGGGCAGGCTGTCTTTCCCATACCATAAAGTTGGTAAGGAACCATCTTAACTTTTTAATAATTCTCTAATATTTCTGTTTTATTTAGGCTATCATTTGGGAGCAATGAGTTTAAAACCCTTCACCTACCCGTTTCCAGAGACAAGATTTCTTCATGCAGGACCCAATGTGTATAAATTCAAAATTAGATATGGCAACAACATCAGGTAATTTTAAGGCTAGGAGAGTAGTCTTTTCAAATACAGGTTAGTACATTTCCACAGGTCATCCCTTCTCTGCCTTCACTCAGTCCATGAGACTGGCTAAAAATAGCATCTTGTAGGACTCTCTTTCCCAGGTATTTTATATTCCATATGTTATTATTCATGTAAGTTTCTAAATTAGTGATGGCATACCTCTGGAGCAGTGGTTCTCAAGATTTTTTATCTCAGGATCCCATTTTACTCTTAAGATTATTGAGGATCCCAAAGAGGTTTTGATTATGTGGGTTATACCTGTCAATATGTATCATATAAAGATTTTTAAAAATCGAAATAATATATTTATTAATCTAAAATAATATTAAATGTTAACAAATAACTCTTTATTAAAAATAACTATATTTCTAGGGGCATCTGAGTGGCTCAGTTGGTTAAGTGTCTGACACTTGATTTGGGCTCAGGTCATAATCTCAGGGTCATGAGATGGAACCCCACATCAGGTTCTGTATTCAGTAGGGAGTCTGCTGGAGATTCTTTCTTTTCCTCTCCCTCTGCCCCTCCCCTTGTTTGTTCTCTCTCTCTCTCAAATAAAAAATCTTTAAAAAAAGAACTGTATTTCTAAAAAAATTAATTGGCATTAAAACAATTGGCATTGTTTACATGCCTGGGATTTACCCCAGGAATGCAATGATGGTTCAACATACAGAAATCAACCAATAAAAAAAAAAAAAAACAAACAAACAATATAATACACTGCATTAATAGAATGAAGGGGGAAAAAACACATGATCATCCCAATTGATAAAAGGCATTTAAGGTAGATGGCTTCTCCTTTGCTGTCCTGCCTGCTGCTCCCTTTTTATGTATTCAGTAAACTTCTACCTACTTAAAAAAAAGAAAAAAGAAAAAAAAAAGCATTTGACCAAATCTAGAACCCTTTCATGATAAAAACACTCAGTTAACTAGGCATAGAGGGGAACTTCTTCAATATGATAAAGGCCATATATGAAAATCCCACAGCTAACATCACTCATTTATGAAAAACTTCAAAAGTTTTTCCCTTAAGATCAAGAACAAAACAAGGATGCCCCCTTTTACCACTTCTCTTCATCATAGTACTGGTTTCTAGCCAGAGCAATTAGGAAAAAGAAATTAAATCATACAAATTGGAAAGGAAGAAGTGCAGCTATATCTGTGGAAGACATGATCTTACACGTAGAAAACCCTAAAGAATCCATATATGCACAGAAAAAAACCTGTTAGACCTGATCAGTGAATTCAGCAGTTTCAGGATAAAAAATCAACGCACAAAATCAGTTGTATTTGTATGCAAAACAATCTGAAAAAAAATTGAGAAAATTCTGATTACAATAGTATCAATAAGAAAAAAAATAATTAGCAATGAATTTAACCACAATGCAAAACTTGCACACTAAAATCTGTGAAAAGTTGCCAAAAGAAATAAAAGACTTAATAGATTTATGTTTGTGTATTGGAAGACTTAATATTATTAAGGTGACAAAGCAATCTACAGATTCAGTGAACTCTATCAAAATCCCAATGGCATATTTTTCAAAAATGGACAAGTGCCCTCTGAGGAAGATGTGGTTACACCTACAGTGGAGCCTTGGACACCCCACTCCTGCTCCTAACTCACCACTGTTCACTCTGGCCAAGGAACAAGTCAGTCAGGAACCACGCCACAGCCATGGCTTTTAAAAACACCAGGGAGAGGGATCCCTGGGTGGCGCAGCAGTTTAGCGCCTGCCTTTGGCTCGGGGCGCGATCCTGGAGACCTGGGATCGAATCCCACGTCGGGCTCCCAGTGCATGGAGCCTGCTTCTCCCTCTGCCTGTGTCTCTGCCTCTCTCTCTCTCTCTGTGACTATCATAAATAAATAAAAATTAAAAAAAAAAAAAACACCAGGGAGACACTTGTGGAACCAGAGGTGGCAATTCACTGAATTAGAATTACACTCACCAGGGGAACCTGAGTGGTTCAGTGGTTGAGTATCTGCCTTTGCCTCAGGTCGTGATCCGAGGGTCCTGGGACCAAGCCCTACATCGGGCTCCCCTTGGGGAGCCTGCTTCTCCCTCTGCCTGTGTCTCTGTATCTCTGTGTCTCTCACGAATAAATAAATAAAATCTTTTAAAAATGCCAGAATTATGGACGCCTGGGTGGCTCAGCGGTTGAGCATCTGCCTTCTGTTCAGGATGTGATCCCACAGTTAGGGATCGAGTCCCACATCAGGCTCCTTGGGGGAAACCTGCTCCCTCTGCCTATGTCTCTGCCTCTCTCTGTGTCTCTCATGAATAAATAAAATCTTTTAAAAAAATTATTCTCACCAGCTACAACAAAAAATCTCTGGAAAAGGTATATGCTGACTTGATCAGAGGTGCAAAGGAAAAGAACCTCAAAGTAGAAGGACCAGTTCAGATGACTACCAAGACTCTGAGAATCACTACAAGAAAAACTTGTGAAGGTTCTGAGATTTGGGATCATTTTCTGATGAGGATCAGCCCTTCTGAGATTGTTAAACAGATTACTTACATCAGTATTGAGCCAAGAGTTAAGGTTGAAGTCACCACTGCAGATGCTCAAGTCAAACTTTTTAATAAATTGTTTATAAGTTACTTAAGAAAATGGATAAGCTCATCTAAAAAATTGATAGGGAATTTCAAGAGACCCTGAATAGCCACAATAATCTTGAAAAAGAACAAAATTGGAAGACTAATACTTGGGCAGTCCTGGTGGCGCAGCGGTTTAGTGCCGCCTGCAGCCCAGGGTGTGATCCTGGAGACCCGGGATCGAGTCCCACGTCGGGCTCCTTGCATGGAGCCTGCTTCTCCCTCTGCCTGTGTCTCTGCCTCTCTCTCTCTCTCTCTCTCTGTGTGTGTTTCTCATAAATAAAAATAAATAAATCTTTAAAAAAAAAAAAAAAAAAAAGGAAGACTAATACTTCCCAATTTAAAAACTTACTACAAAGCTGCAGGTAATCAAAAAATATGGTAATGGCATTAGGACAACTTTATAGACTGTAGAATAGAATTGAGAGCCCAGAAATAAACCTTCACATCTATGGTCAGTTGGTTTTTTACTAGAATGCCAAGACCATTCAATAGAGGAGGAACAGTGTCTTTAATAAATGGTTCTGAGAAGAGTGGATATTCACATTCAGAAAAATGAAGTTAGACCCTTAACTATACTGTATACAAAACTTAACTAAAAATAGATCAGAGATGTAGGGGTACCTGGGTGGCAGAGTTGGTTCGGGGACCAACTCTTGGTTTCAGCTCAGGTCATGATCTCAGGGTCGTGAGACTGAGTCCTGTGTTGGGGTCTGTTTTTCAGCAGGGAATCTGCTTAAGACTCTCTCTCCCTCTGCTCCTCCCTCCTCTAAGTAGATAATAAATCCACCCCCCCTTTTTTAGCTAACCTTTTGGCCTATTTATTGATCTTGGGTCATTTACTTGACTTGGAAACAATGTACAATAAATAGTTCCAATTAAGATGCCACAAACTAAATTTTTCTTCCAGATTTCTAATTGCTCATGGAGAACCAACTTCCATGGTACATGGCATACAGCATAGATTTGAGAGTCAATCCCACAGAAAATATTCATGTAAGCCAAACAAGAAAAATGCTATTTGTTTCTCAGTACATAAACATCACCTGAATTTATCTAACCAACAGACTTATTTAAAAAAATTTTTTTAAAGATTTTATTTATTTATTCATGAGATACACAGAGAGAGGGAGAGGCAGAGACACAGGCAGAGAGAGAAGCAGGCTCCACGCAGGGAGCCTGATGCGGGACTTGATCCCAGGACCCCAGGATCACGCCCTGGGCCGAAGGCAGGCGCCAAACCACTAAGCCACCCAGGGATCCCCTAAAATTTTTTTAATTTGAAAATAATAACAGGAATTACAGGATTCTTCTTGTTTTCTTTTTTTTTTTTTTTTTACTTTTTTTAAAATTTTTATTTATTTATTTATGATAGTCACAGAGAGAGAGAGAGAGGCAGAGACACAGGCAGAGGGAGAAGCAGGCTCCATGCACCGGGAGCCAGACATGGGATTCGATCCCGGGTCTCCAGGATCGTGCCCTGGGCCAAAGGCAGGCGCCAAACCGCTGTGCCACCCAGGGATCCCCTCTTCTTGTTTTCAAGAGAACTTCCCAGAAGGAGGTGGAGGACCAAGAAACCACCTGCCTGCTTGGTGGCAGCTCATGAAGGGGCAGGACCAAGAATCTTCTGGATGTTCTGTCGAATTGACATGGTACAGAAAATATACAGAAAGATGAAGGAGGGATCCCTGGGTGGCGCAGCGGTTTAGCGCCTGCCTTTGGCCCAGGGCGTGATCCTAGAGACCCAGGATCGAATCCCACGTCAGGCTCCTGGTGCATGGAGCCTGCTTCTCCCTCTGCCTATGTCTCTGCCTCTCTCTCTCTCTCTCTCTCTCTGTGTGTGTGACTATCATGAATAAATAAATTTTAAAAAAAAATTTAAAAAAAAAAAAAAAGAAAAGAAAGATGAAGGAACAGTCTGTGGTGTCATCCCCCAGCAGGTTTTGATAAGGTAGATCTTGGATATAGGAGAGGGAGGTGAAAAGTAGTTTTGCTGCCACTCTACCATCAAATATGGAATTGAACATTCCCATTAGGGCAGTAAAACAAAAGCCAATTGCAAACATGGATTTCATTCGGATAGGTCCCTGTTGTTATTTTTCAGTTTTGTGTTGTCTACCAAATGACTGTCATTGTTTCCTTCTTATTTCCATTTTTAAAAATATTTTATTTATTTATTCATGAGAAACGGAGAGAGAGAGGCAGAGACACAGACAGAGTGAGAAGCAGGCTCCATGCAGTGAGCCCAATGTGGGACTAAGACTCGATCCCGGGTCTCCAGGATCACGCCCTGGACTGAAGGTGACGCTAAACCATTAAGCCACCCAGACTGGCCCCGATTTCTTTCTTTCTTTCTTTCTTTCTTTCTTTCTTTCTTTCTTTCTTTCTTTCTTTCTTTCTTTCTCTCTTCCTCCCTTCCTCTTTTCCTCTCTTCCTCTTTTTCTTTCTCTTTCTCTTTCTTTCTCTTTCTCTTTTCTTTTCTTTTCTTTTCTTTCTTTTTTCTTTTCTTTTCTTTTCTTTTTTTTCTTTTCTTTTCTTTTCTTTCTTCTTTCTTTTTAATTCATGAGAGACAGACAGCAAGAGAGGCAGAGACATAGGCAGAGGGACAAGCATGCTCCCCGCAGGGAGCCTGATGCAGGACTTGATTCCAGGACTCTGGGATCACCACCTGAGCCAAAGGCAGATGCTCAACCACTGAGCCATCCAGGTGCCCTTCTTTTCCAAGTTTTTACTCTGTTTTTCCACCTCCGCTTTCAGTCTCTTGTACTTGTCTGTCCTGTAAACCAGGACCCAAGTGATACCCTCGGCAAGAAGAGCCATACACACAGAGATAAAAACGATGAGCACTGTGTCTGCAAACATGATGTTCATCTTGGACTTTCCTTTCTGCAGTCTCACCTGTCGGGGGGGAAATGCTTGAGAGCTCCCAAAAATGAAATGACAACAACTTCTCTGGATTTCTGGACCACCAAAGAACATGCTAGCAGACTGGGCAATAATAAAATCATTTAAAAAATAGATCAAAGAGGGATGCCTGGGTGGCACAGGGGTTGAGTGTCTGCCTTTGGCTCAGGGCATGATCCTGGGATCTGGGATGGAGTCCTGCATTCAACTCTTTGTGGGGGACCTGCTTCTCCCTCTGCCTATGTCTCTGCATCTCTCTCTTTCTGTCTCTCATGAATAAATAAATGAAATCTTAAAAAAAATAGATCAAAGAGCTAAAACTATAAAACTGTTAGGAGGAAACAAATCTTCATGACTGAATTTGGCAGTGGTTTCTTAAAATACAATACCAAAGGCATAGGCAACAAAAGAAATTAGATACATTTGAACTTCACTAAAAACTGTGCATCAAAGGACACTATCAATAGAGTGAAAGGGAACCCACAGATAGGAGAAAATACTTGTAAATCATATATATGATAAGAGTTTAATATATAGACTACAGAAAGAAGTATAACTCAACAGCAAAAAATAAAATCAATTTAAAAATGGACGCGGGACTTGAATAGATGTTCTTCAAAGGAGATATTTGAATGGCAAACAAGCACATGAAAAGATGCTCAATATCATTAGTAACTAGGGAAATGCAAATCCAAATCACAATGAGATGCCACTTCACACCTACTAGGATAGCTATATTAAAAAAAAAAAGCAAAATAGCAGTTGGCAAGGATGTGGAGAAATTGGAAGCCTTGTATAGTGCTGATAGGAATATAAAATAGTGCACCTGCCATGGAAAACAATTTGGCAGTTCCTCAAAGTTAAACATAGAATTACCATATGATCCAGCAATTTCATTCCTAGGTATATGCCCAAAAGAATTGAAAATGGGGACTCAAGCAGATGCTTGTACAAACAATGTTCAGGCCTGTATTATTCACAGTAGCCAGAAGGTGGAAACAACACAGTGTCCATCAAATTGGTGAATGGATAAACAAAATGCAGTTCGTATGTGTGGTATATACATATATACAATAAAATAGTATTTAGCCATAAAAAGAATTGCAAAAGCAATGAAGTTCTGATACAGGTACATAGATGAACTTTGAAAACATTATGCTAAGTGAAGTAACCCAATAACAAAAGAAAAAATGTATGACTCTGCTATGAAATATTTTTTTGCTTCTATGAAATATTAAATAGGAAAATTCATAGACACAGGAGACTAGGAGTCACCAGGGGGAAGGTGGAAGGCAAAATGGGGAATTATTAACTAATAATTACAGTGTTTCTGTTTGGGAAGATAAACTTTGGAAATAATGGTGATGATTGCACACCATAGTTATGAGTGTAATTAATACTATTGAATTGTATACTTAAAAATGGTTACAATGACAAATTTTAAGTTATATGTATTTTACCACAATTTAAAAATAATACATCCATTAAATGTTAACACATTTTTATTTTTTTATTTATTTTTTTAATTTTTATTAATTTATGATAGTCACAGAGAGAGAGAGAGAGGCAGAGACATAGGCAGAGGAAGAAGCAGGCTCCATGCACCAGGAGCCCGATGTGGGACTCGGTCCCAGGTCTCCAGGATCGCGCCCTGGGTCAAAGGCAGGCGCCAAACCGCTGCGCCACCCAGGGATCCCTTAACACATTTTTATTAACAATAACCATATTTTCTAAGAGAAAATATTAATGAGAAGATTGGCATTGTTTTAAATTTTTGCAAATTTCATTAGTGTCTGGTTTAAAAGAAGGCTGCTAGATTATATCTGCTTCTGCATTCAATCTGTTGTGAATTTTTTTTGGTGGGGGGTTGAGTTATATGAAAAAAATCCAGCCCCACATAGATTTGTAGTTGGGAAGCATAGAGATTTGGTAATAGATTTCACAAATCATTGTGAATATTCTTTTGACCCTGCATCAAAACTTAGCAAATGGTAGTTGTTTTGTTTTAACATAGGTGTTTTGTTTTTTTTTTTTTTTTGAGAGAGAGAGAGCAGGTGGAGAGGCGGAAGGAGAGTCTTTAAAAATTTTTTTTATTTATTTATTTTAGAGAAAGAGAGAATGCATGCCCATGCATGAGCAGGGGGAGGGGCAGAGGGAGAGAGAGAGGAGACAAAGAATCCCAAGCAGACAGCACGGAGTCTGGCTGGGGGGCTCTATCTTATGTCCCATGATATCATGACCTGAGCCAAAAACCAGGAGTTGGACACTAAACCACCTGAGCCAACCAGGCTTCCCTAATGCAGTAGGTGTTTGTTTGTTTAAAGACTAGAGAGAGGGATCCCTGGGTGGCGCAGCGGTTTGGCGCCTGCCTTTGGCCCAGGGCGCGCGATCCTGGAGACCCGGGATCGAATCCCACGTCGGGCTCCGGGTGCATGGAGCCTGTTTCTCCCTCTGCCTGTCTCTGCCTCTCTCTCTCTCTCTCTGTGACTATCATGAATAAATAAATAAAATCTTAAAAAAAAAAATTATAAAAAATAAATAAATAAATAAAAGCCATCGATCTGTCTTGTTCTGTGAATGAATCTTTACCTAGAATGATTTTGTAACATGATGTGATTTGTGGTCATTTGAAAAATACTGGTTTACTGACATATAGATCATTTAAATGTCAACATATTTCATTATACAATATCAAAAAATCATATTTGCTAATATCACTACCAATCTTAGAAAAACATTAAAATATTTGAAAGTTGTCAACCTCAGTGTGGTTGATAGAAATTTTTCAAAGTTTAAATTTTTGCTTGAAATTTCAAAAGTAGGGATGCCTGGGTGGCTCAGTGGTTGAGCATCTGCCTTTGGCTCAGGGTGTGATCCTGGAGTCCCGAGATCGAGTACCACATTGGGCTCCCTGCATGGAGCCTCTCTCTCTCTCTCTCTCTCTCTCTCTCTCTCTCTCTCTCTCTGTCATAAAATCCCAAAAAGTTATCATTGACACAAACACTTTCAGTTGCTTTTCTTGAATTGATAAGGTCACTGTTCATTTTTGAGAAAATGTCACATTCCTAAATCCAAATAACAACTATAGTTTGTCTGTTAGCTGGCCATTGAAGTAAAATAACATTCCATGAAAAGACCAGCTAGTTCAGTTTGCAATTTAAACAGTTGCACAAGTGCTTTTCCTCAAGACAATCATCATATTTCAGTTTGCAGCAGAAGTGCTTTATGAGTACTTTCTACTTTATCATGTAATGTATTAAAAAGGTACTTAAGGGTTGAGATTTTATAAAATTATTAATATATTTGATTTATTTTTATATTTATATTTAATTTTTTTCCCCGTGTGGCAGTAAGGATTACCACAACTGCTAGTACAGTTTAGTGCAACTGGCTAGATTTGCACAAAGGCACCAGCAATTTTGCCTCCCATTGCTTTTGCAGTAATGATTGAAATGTTAAAACAAGGAAAAAAAGGGCAAATAACATCTACTATAAATCTACTATAAATTACTATAAAAATAGTTTTACCCTTCGAGATCCCTTGAAAGGGTCTTGAGAGGGATCCCTGGATGGCGCAGCGGTTTGGCGCCTGCCTTTGGCCCAGGGCGCGATCCTGGAGACCCGGGATTGAATCCCACGTCGGGCTCCCGGTGCATGGAGCCTGCTTCTCCCTCTGCCTGTGTCTCTGCCTCTCTCTTTCTCTCTATGTGACTATTATAAAAAAAAAAAAAAAAAAAAAAGAAAGGGTCTTGAGGATACCTGGTGGCCCACAGACTACACTTGAGTACGACTAGTCTAACAAATTATTAATTCTCACAATGGGAATTTCAGGTCTTGGATGGTTAAAGAAGATACTTTGGTACAGCCTTCTACCAAGTCTCAGACCACACCACCTAGGTGATCTCTTTTTCCCGTGAGCCCTGTGTCAACACACACAACTGTTACTTAGTCATGTTTCTGTAGCTCACTGGAAGTGTCATTTTTGCTCTGCTGTCTTCTCTACTGACAATAAAGTCTACTGTCTTCAGAGCTTTCCTTCTTGGTTTACTTATGTCTTGTCTTTTTACCTTCTAGAGGGGAAGAAATAGAGGATAAGGAAGTCATCGTCCAGGAGCTTGAGGTAGGGAAAGAAGCAGATGACTTCTGGGAAAGTTATTCTTTAAGCCAAGGATATGTCCATATTCAGATTTTAATTATTTCCTGTGAACTGAGTCACAACCTCCATTTGATCACTTGGCTTCTCCCTGCCATGTTTTCTCTGCAAAGAAACTTCACTGTTTTTCCAGGGAAATTAAAGCCTGTATCCTTTCTCAGTTCTCCTAGTTGAAGTGTCAGCATCTTTGAGGCTGAGTTCTATTGTTTCCACCAGAGTTCCCAGCCCTCTGCAGCTCTCTTTTGTGGCAGCTGGCGTAGAGAAAGCTTCTGGAGGACTGCCGCCTTCCAGGGCCCTGGGAAACCTCACCCTCCCAACCACCGCCTGGTGGCTTGACGTTCAGGAAACTCAACTGTAAATAGACAAGACTGCTGTGTCTTCACTTTAATTGGAAACATTTGCAATTTGCTTTATTCCCACTTCATTTTCATTCCTTTTCTACCCAGCTTTAGGTTCTCCCACAGGAAGAAGACTGAGCAAATGAACAGCTTTGTAAATTGATAAAAGCATTGCCCAAGGAGTTAGAGCTCTGAGTGCTGGCCCTGGATTCCATCTGTGTTGAGCCACTGATTAGCCATGCGACCCCTTGCAAATAATTCTCTCTTGTGGTCTTAATTGCTTCATTAGTAAAATGAGAGTGCTAAACTAGTTTATTTCTTTTCTAACTTCACAACTCAGTGATTTATGACTGTTCTAATTTATGAAGACATATACTGCTGTATTTCAAAGAATTTGAACACAATGACATATACAAACAAAACTCCGTGAAACTAAAATTTTGAGTCATAGCCTTAATTGTATTTATGTATAGCTCTTTGGTTAAGTGTTGAAAGATGCACTAGGTTCTTACAGGAGCTCACAGACATTGCTATAAATAATAATTATTTTAATATAAGACCCTAACAGTTTTCTGCTTATTTTAATTGTGAGTAGAGCAGAGTTTATTTCACTTTGCTTCCATTAATTTGGGCAGAGAAAAGCTCAAGGCACCATAGTAAAGTGGAAAGCGTGTAAACTTAGAGCCAGTCACACCTGGATTTAAGTTCTGCCTTCACACTGGGATTTTGGGCAAGTCACCTACTTTCTCTGAGCCTGTTTGCCTACCTGTCAATGCGGTTGATAAATAATACCTATTTCCAAGATTCTGGTGAAGATTAGAAATAGATGTGTGCAATGCCTACCACACAGTAAGTAGCTCAATAAATAGTAGCATCTGTATACATTTATAATCCTACCAGATTTTTCAAAGAGCTTTTTATACATTCTTACTCTCAGTTTTGAGTCAGATGTTATCATCCTCTTTTATTTTTTCAGAAAAGGTTTGTTGATAGGCAGTGAGCCTAATGGTTAAAAGAGTAAGCTCTGGAACCCCACTGGGCCTGGGTTCATATCTTGGCTCTACCGTTACTAGCTGTGTAGCCCTCAAAAAATTATTTCACCTCTCGTTGTCTCAGTTTCATTGTCTGTAAAATGGAGATAGTAGAAGTGCCTATTTCATGAGGTCTCTGTGACTGTTAATGTAAAAACAATAACACTTGCTATTGTGATTATCAATAAATATTAGCTATTAAAATTATAAGCCAGGGGCAGCCCTGGTGGCACAGCGGTTTAGCGCCGCCTGCAGCCCAGGGTGTGATCCTGTAGACCTGGGATCGAGTCCCATGTCGGACTTCCTGCATGGAGCCTGCTTCTTCTTCTGCTTGTGTCCCTGCCCCCCCACTCTCTCTATGAATGAATGAATGAATGAATGAATGAATGAATCTTTAAAAAAAATTATAAGCCAGGGGCTCCTGGCTGGATCAGTCAGTGGAGCATACAACTCTTAATCTAAGGGTCATGAGTTGAAGCCCCATGCTGGGCATAGAGATTAAAATAACTAAATTTAAAATTATGGGGAGTAAAAAATTAAGGAAATACATGGATAATGACACCTTTGTGAATTAATACTAGAATTGATACAAGAGGTTAAATGACAAATTTTAATTATATTATTTTACACAAAAAAATCATCTTTATGTTACAATTTTTATTTTTTTATTTATTTTTTTATTTTTTATTAATTTTATGATAGTCACAGAGAGAGAGAGAGAGGCAGAGACCTAGGCAGAGGAAGAAGCAGGCTCCATGCACCAGGAGCCCGATGTGGGACTCGGTCCCAGGTCTCCAGGATCGCGCCCTGGGTCAAAGGCAGGCGCCAAACCGCTGCGCCAACCAGGGATCCCTTAACACATTTTTATTAACAATAACCATATTTTCTAAGAGAAATATTAATGAGAAGATTGGCATTGTTTTAAATTTTTGCAAATTTCATTAGTGTCTGGTTTAAAAGAAGGCTGCTAGATTATATCTGCTTCTGCATTCAATCTGTTGTGAATTTTTTTTGGTGGGGGGTTGAGTTATATGAAAAAAATCCAGCCCCACATAGATTTGTAGTTGGGAAGCATAGAGATTTGGTAATAGATTTCACAAATCATTGTGAATATTCTTTTGACCCTGCATCAAAACTTAGCAAATGGTAGTTGTTTTGTTTTAACATAGGTGTTTTGTTTTTTTTTTTTTTTGAGAGAGAGAGAGCAGGTGGAGAGGCGGAAGGAGAGTCTTTAAAAATTTTTTTTATTTATTTATTTTAGAGAAAGAGAGAATGCATGCCCATGCATGAGCAGGGGGAGGGGCAGAGGGAGAGAGAGAGGAGACAAAGAATCCCAAGCAGACAGCACGGAGTCTGGCTGGGGGGCTCTATCTTATGTCCCATGATATCATGACCTGAGCCAAAAACCAGGAGTTGGACACTAAACCACCTGAGCCAACCAGGCTTCCCTAATGCAGTAGGTGTTTGTTTGTTTAAAGACTAGAGAGAGGGATCCCTGGGTGGCGCAGCGGTTTGGCGCCTGCCTTTGGCCCAGGGCGCGCGATCCTGGAGACCCGGGATCGAATCCCACGTCGGGCTCCGGGTGCATGGAGCCTGTTTCTCCCTCTGCCTGTCTCTGCCTCTCTCTCTCTCTCTCTGTGACTATCATGAATAAATAAATAAAATCTTAAAAAAAAAATTATAAAAAATAAATAAATAAATAAAAGCCATCGATCTGTCTTGTTCTGTGAATGAATCTTTACCTAGAATGATTTTGTAACATGATGTGATTTGTGGTCATTTGAAAAATACTGGTTTACTGACATATAGATCATTTAAATGTCAACATATTTCATTATACAATATCAAAAAATCATATTTGCTAATATCACTACCAATCTTAGAAAAACATTAAAATATTTGAAAGTTGTCAACCTCAGTGTGGTTGATAGAAATTTTTCAAAGTTTAAATTTTTGCTTGAAATTTCAAAAGTAGGGATGCCTGGGTGGCTCAGTGGTTGAGCATCTGCCTTTGGCTCAGGGTGTGATCCTGGAGTCCCGAGATCGAGTACCACATTGGGCTCCCTGCATGGAGCCTCTCTCTCTCTCTCTCTCTCTCTCTCTCTCTCTCTCTCTCTGTCATAAAATCCCAAAAAGTTATCATTGACACAAACACTTTCAGTTGCTTTTCTTGAATTGATAAGGTCACTGTTCATTTTTGAGAAAATGTCACATTCCTAAATCCAAATAACAACTATAGTTTGTCTGTTAGCTGGCCATTGAAGTAAAATAACATTCCATGAAAAGACCAGCTAGTTCAGTTTGCAATTTAAACAGTTGCACAAGTGCTTTTCCTCAAGACAATCATCATATTTCAGTTTGCAGCAGAAGTGCTTTATGAGTACTTTCTACTTTATCATGTAATGTATTAAAAAGGTACTTAAGGGTTGAGATTTTATAAAATTATTAATATATTTGATTTATTTTTATATTTATATTTAATTTTTTTCCCCGTGTGGCAGTAAGGATTACCACAACTGCTAGTACAGTTTAGTGCAACTGGCTAGATTTGCACAAAGGCACCAGCAATTTTGCCTCCCATTGCTTTTGCAGTAATGATTGAAATGTTAAAACAAGGAAAAAAAGGGCAAATAACATCTACTATAAATCTACTATAAATTACTATAAAAATAGTTTTACCCTTCGAGATCCCTTGAAAGGGTCTTGAGAGGGATCCCTGGATGGCGCAGCGGTTTGGCGCCTGCCTTTGGCCCAGGGCGCGATCCTGGAGACCCGGGATTGAATCCCACGTCGGGCTCCCGGTGCATGGAGCCTGCTTCTCCCTCTGCCTGTGTCTCTGCCTCTCTCTTTCTCTCTATGTGACTATTATAAAAAAAAAAAAAAAAAAAAGAAAGGGTCTTGAGGATACCTGGTGGCCCACAGACTACACTTGAGTACGACTAGTCTAACAAATTATTAATTCTCACAATGGGAATTTCAGGTCTTGGATGGTTAAAGAAGATACTTTGGTACAGCCTTCTACCAAGTCTCAGACCACACCACCTAGGTGATCTCTTTTTCCCGTGAGCCCTGTGTCAACACACACAACTGTTACTTAGTCATGTTTCTGTAGCTCACTGGAAGTGTCATTTTTGCTCTGCTGTCTTCTCTACTGACAATAAAGTCTACTGTCTTCAGAGCTTTCCTTCTTGGTTTACTTATGTCTTGTCTTTTTACCTTCTAGAGGGGAAGAAATAGAGGATAAGGAAGTCATCGTCCAGGAGCTTGAGGTAGGGAAAGAAGCAGATGACTTCTGGGAAAGTTATTCTTTAAGCCAAGGATATGTCCATATTCAGATTTTAATTATTTCCTGTGAACTGAGTCACAACCTCCATTTGATCACTTGGCTTCTCCCTGCCATGTTTTCTCTGCAAAGAAACTTCACTGTTTTTCCAGGGAAATTAAAGCCTGTATCCTTTCTCAGTTCTCCTAGTTGAAGTGTCAGCATCTTTGAGGCTGAGTTCTATTGTTTCCACCAGAGTTCCCAGCCCTCTGCAGCTCTCTTTTGTGGCAGCTGGCGTAGAGAAAGCTTCTGGAGGACTGCCGCCTTCCAGGGCCCTGGGAAACCTCACCCTCCCAACCACCGCCTGGTGGCTTGACGTTCAGGAAACTCAACTGTAAATAGACAAGACTGCTGTGTCTTCACTTTAATTGGAAACATTTGCAATTTGCTTTATTCCCACTTCATTTTCATTCCTTTTCTACCCAGCTTTAGGTTCTCCCACAGGAAGAAGACTGAGCAAATGAACAGCTTTGTAAATTGATAAAAGCATTGCCCAAGGAGTTAGAGCTCTGAGTGCTGGCCCTGGATTCCATCTGTGTTGAGCCACTGATTAGCCATGCGACCCCTTGCAAATAATTCTCTCTTGTGGTCTTAATTGCTTCATTAGTAAAATGAGAGTGCTAAACTAGTTTATTTCTTTTCTAACTTCACAACTCAGTGATTTATGACTGTTCTAATTTATGAAGACATATACTGCTGTATTTCAAAGAATTTGAACACAATGACATATACAAACAAAACTCCGTGAAACTAAAATTTTGAGTCATAGCCTTAATTGTATTTATGTATAGCTCTTTGGTTAAGTGTTGAAAGATGCACTAGGTTCTTACAGGAGCTCACAGACATTGCTATAAATAATAATTATTTTAATATAAGACCCTAACAGTTTTCTGCTTATTTTAATTGTGAGTAGAGCAGAGTTTATTTCACTTTGCTTCCATTAATTTGGGCAGAGAAAAGCTCAAGGCACCATAGTAAAGTGGAAAGCGTGTAAACTTAGAGCCAGTCACACCTGGATTTAAGTTCTGCCTTCACACTGGGATTTTGGGCAAGTCACCTACTTTCTCTGAGCCTGTTTGCCTACCTGTCAATGCGGTTGATAAATAATACCTATTTCCAAGATTCTGGTGAAGATTAGAAATAGATGTGTGCAATGCCTACCACACAGTAAGTAGCTCAATAAATAGTAGCATCTGTATACATTTATAATCCTACCAGATTTTTCAAAGAGCTTTTTATACATTCTTACTCTCAGTTTTGAGTCAGATGTTATCATCCTCTTTTATTTTTTCAGAAAAGGTTTGTTGATAGGCAGTGAGCCTAATGGTTAAAAGAGTAAGCTCTGGAACCCCACTGGGCCTGGGTTCATATCTTGGCTCTACCGTTACTAGCTGTGTAGCCCTCAAAAAATTATTTCACCTCTCGTTGTCTCAGTTTCATTGTCTGTAAAATGGAGATAGTAGAAGTGCCTATTTCATGAGGTCTCTGTGACTGTTAATGTAAAAACAATAACACTTGCTATTGTGATTATCAATAAATATTAGCTATTAAAATTATAAGCCAGGGGCAGCCCTGGTGGCACAGCGGTTTAGCGCCGCCTGCAGCCCAGGGTGTGATCCTGTAGACCTGGGATCGAGTCCCATGTCGGACTTCCTGCATGGAGCCTGCTTCTTCTTCTGCTTGTGTCCCTGCCCCCCCACTCTCTCTATGAATGAATGAATGAATGAATGAATGAATGAATCTTTAAAAAAAATTATAAGCCAGGGGCTCCTGGCTGGATCAGTCAGTGGAGCATACAACTCTTAATCTAAGGGTCATGAGTTGAAGCCCCATGCTGGGCATAGAGATTATAAATAAATAAAATTTAAAATTATAAGCCAGGTACTATGATAGTACAGAGAATACAAAGATAAATAAGGCACCTTCTGTGAGCCCTAATACAAGGAAATTGAGGCTTAGAGAGATGAAATGACAAAGCTAAGACTGAAATTCAGATGTTTTCCCCATAGAAATCCAGTAGTCTTTTTATGATACCAAATTGTTTAATTGATATATACTAATAAGCATGGATTAATTAGAGACTAATCAATTAAGATTTTAAGAGAGTGGAAGAAAAGATTGGGCTTAAGCTAAAGTAAAATTATATATCAATAAATACCAGTATTATTCATTCATTCAGTATACATTTACTGAGGATGCTAAAATAGAAAGGATGCTAAAATAAGTCAGGTATATATTCTAGCTCAAGGAGATTTCTTCATAAAAAATAAACATAAAGTATGGATAGAATGTAGTAAAGACTCAAGACTAACTACTGTGAAGTTTGAGACTAATAGTTAATTTCCAACTTGGGGAATCAGGGAAAACTTTCTGGAGGAGATAGCTTTTGAACTGGACCCTAAAGGATAGGTAGGATTTGGACATAGGCTGATTAGTAGAAAGGGCATTTCAGGCAGAGGGAACAGACTATGCAAGAACACAGAAATGAAGAAGCAGAAGACATGTTCAGGAAACAGTAAACAGTTCAGCTTTAATAGAATATAGAGCATGTGAAAAGCAGTGACAGGTATAAATGGAAATATTGGCTGGGACCAAACAATATTAAAGTTATTTCACTTTTTTTTTTCAGGATTCTATTCGTGTAGTCTTGGGAAACGTGGACAATTTGCAGCCATTTGCTACAGAGCACTTCATTATATTTCCCTGTATCCTTTCATTTCTGGATAGAAATGAGTGGCAAGTCACATTGTAGATTCAAATGGAAGAAGCAAACCCACAGGGCAAACCAGGGAAAGGAGATGGCCTTATCCCTAAAATAGTACTGAGGGATTCACATGACTAACTTCTTTCCTCATTCCTTAGCACCATTTCCCAGATAAAAGCAAATGGGAGAGCATATCCCACCTGAAATTCAAACATGGGGAAATTGTCTTGGTCCCCTATCCATTTGTTTTCACTCTGTATGTGGAGATGAAATGGTTTCATGAAAGTCTGTCACCAGGTAAGTAGAATGATGGAAGTGTTAGTGGAGAGAAGAAATAGGGAAGGTTGAATGTCCATGGGTTAGCAATGCAAGCTCAATATGGCAAAATGGTCAGCCAGACTGGGCCCCAATACCACACAGTGCAGAGGTTAGGAGCAAAGTGCTCCAAGCCAGACTGCCTGGTTTAAATCCTGGTGGATTTTCCACTTAATAGTTGTATAATCTTAGATGAATTAGTTTATCTTTCTGTGTCTCTTGTGAAATGGTGAAGAAGAATAATAGCACCTATCTTGTTGGGTTCTTAAAAGGATTAAGTATATATAAATACTGGTAGATGGAAAGTAGTAAAAAGTCTGACAGTAATCACTCAATTAAAGTGATCTATTATATAAAAATACTTCCATTTTAGAGTGTGCAGTGACTTTCACCTTATGGGTATCTTAAAGGTGTCTCCCAGTTTTTAATCTCTGAAGGCTATGGCTATTTTTATTCATAGAGGGACAAATAGATGCCTGCCAGTTTGATTTGAAAAAGTGCAAATGCCTTGCCTCAAAATATCTCCCCAATTCATTTGTCACTGATATCTGAAGTTCTATTCCCTTTTAAGTGGCATATCATTAGAATACAGTATGACTGTAATACTTCTGAGCTTGTAGATGACAATAGTTCTAAAATAGGGGAGGAAGAGAATTTGAAGACACTGTATCTCTAGCAAAAGTGGTACCAGACAGAAGGGAGAAGGGCAGACACAGAGGTTTTTGTCTAGAACCAGTTCTGAGAAATAAATGATAGCCAGAAATCCAGGTGAAACAGCATCTTGATTCATTATGACATTCAAATTTCCTGTTGTAGGGAAACCAATAAAAGACAGTCCTCTTGGATTGGTAAGTTTGCCTTTTCTGTACAAGATGAAGATTGCCTTTATTGCCTTGTATTGATCAAAAGGTCCTGCTCTTATCTTTTCCTCTTACTTTGCTCTTTGGCCGCTGCTCAGATGCAGTCAGAATTGTATATATGAGACCATCTTTTTCTTCATAGCCAGAGTTCTGAGCTGGTCTCTAACAGAATATCTATTCTTACTTGAAAAGCGGGTGTTAAATGTTGCTCTTGGCAATTTAAAGATGGGGAGTTGTCCTCACTGCCCTCATGAACTGTGAGCAACTCTGGAAAAGGAGTCACAGGAGTGTGGTTCTTCTCTGAAGGTCCTCACAGAGAGGAAAGCAGCAGGAGCCAGGAAACGAAAACGAGTGGAAGTGCTCAGCTCCCCCAGCAGGCCAGGGCTCGACAGGTCAGTGGTGTTGAGAGAGTCTAAATCCTGCACTCTTGTTAGGCTTTGCCAGCTATTGCTGCCAGTTGATTTTATCCTTTAGTGAGTCACTTTTTGTCTTGGGGCTTCATTGGTACCTGCCTGTTTCTCTGGGGTGGACTACAATTTGAACACAAATCTTTCCTCAGCAAAGTAGGATTCTTCTGTTCATCAGACAATGGCTGGGAGGAAATGCAATCATATCTATACAATTGAATCCAATCCATATTCAGTGAGTATTAATATGGTCATACTACCAGAAGGCATATGACTTAAGGAATCCCAGTATATTATACAAGAATATAGAGAAACCCTCAATAGAGTGGGGAAAAAATAAAGTATAATCCTACTTTAACTAGTAAGCTAACTTTTGGAACTCTACCTTAAGAGATAGAATAGGCTAAATGTAAATGTCTGCAAGATTATTGCATGGAATGCTGCAATATTAGGGGCAATGTTGAACACATCCCTAACATGTTGAAGTTGCTATTGTGGAGGCTACTTATTTTCTTCTTTTGAATCTCTGTCAGGGACAGAGTGAGTCAGTAAGGTAATTCAGTCGTTCTCATTAGCCCCAGAGAAGGCAGCTGGAATAATCCAAGATGTGGTTTGCTCCCTAGCCCAACATGCTTTTAGCCCATGTTCACAGAGCAACTGCTCCTTTCCGAGGACCATGTGGGCACACAAGAGCAGTGAGTGTGAACCATGAGGGAGCTGACCCCTCTACCCTCCAAATGCACATGTCAGGGAAGAGTTAGGAAATTTCTTTCCCAACCAGGTGGAATGTGAAGGTACTTGGAGGTGTGAAGCTTTGCTCAGTTCTATTTGATTGAATTTTCCATGGGGATGAGGCCTCACAGCTTTTCTTTCTCTGGGTTTTGATGTAGTCAGATATTTCAAAATCTGATTACCTGATGTCCATCACATTTTCCCTTTCTCAACCCCTAGATCGCTAAATGTCTCAAATTGGGATTCTGCTGTGAATTAAAGCAGCACCCAAAGAGAATTTGGCCACACAATTTATTCTGCAGGCCAGGAGTGGTATAAAAATAGCTAACCTGCTGAAATATTCATTTGGGCCATATTTGCTTAAAAGTGGTGATGTTGCTGCTGCCAGTAACATTTCCTGGGCTTTCCACCCCCCCCCCCCCCCACTTCAGGGCCAAGATCGGGATTTCCAGCCAAAGCCCCAGCAAAAAGAAGCCCCTTATGGAAACCAGGAGGGTAAGCACCAAAATGGAGGCTTCAAGGCTTCTGGCTGTTCCTGCTGTGTTCCAGTCAGGATTTCCATTACCAGCACATCTTCATCCTATGTACAGCCTGAACTGACTGAATTCATTCTCAAGTTTCACCATCTGCAGAACATCCAACCATTCCATCCTTGCCACAACCTGTCCCAAAAGTGGCCACGTACTATACACATCAATGAATCCTTTTGTCGAAAGGTCTTTTCTTCTCAACTTAAAAAGCTGCTTCTTATACTCTGCAGTAAGATAAGAAAACAGGTCTGTTGAATTGTGGTGTGATCCAGTAGAGAATTCCTTCATTTTAGAAACCTTTTCGCCATCATCTACACTGGGGTCTGAGCCTGGGAACATGTAGTTTGTGTGTGTGTGTGTGTGTTTGGAACATGTAGTTTTTATAGATGAGGTAGGCATGTATCAGCATGGGATACTGGTAAGAGAAAACTTCATTTAGGGCAGTGATGGGCTGGCCCCAATAGTATTTGATTTCATTTGTGATATTTATTCCCCTTTTAGATATTCCTGTATCTGCTGCTCCTCCATTTCAGAGCTGCTTTTCCAAAGTAGGCTCTAAAAGAACACTTTTTAAATTTTCTTTTCCTCTTGAAATAGCTGTTATTTGTGCCTTTTTCGTACTTATTACTTACCTCTCTAAAGTATCTCTGACCTTAAGTATTTAAACATTCCCAGTTAGCCTCCCTCACCTTCCCAAGACCCATAACATGATCAGTTACAGAGCAAGCATCTATGTGTGCATTTATTTATTTATTTATTTATTTTATGATAGTCACACACAGAGAGAGAGAGAGAGAGAGAGAGAGGCAGAGACACAGGCAGAGGGAGAAGCAGGCTCCATGCACCGGGAGCCTGACGTAGGATTCGATCCCGGGTCTCCAGGAACGTGCCCTGGGCCAAAGGCAGGCGCTGAACCGCTGCGCCACCCAGGGATCCCCCTATGTGTGCATTTATTCAACAGACTTACTGCGTGCCAAGTATTAGCAATACCATGCTCTCCTCCAGGATGCCGACTGTATGAAACTAGGCAGACAGTTATTGATAGATGTGCTCTATGTGGGAATAAAAGAAGCACCAGGAATGAAGGGACCACAACGGAGAGCCTCACCTAATTTAGGTGGTTGTGAGGGAGAGTTCCCAGAGCAGTTCAGACAACTAAGGCCAAGAGGAAAGAGTACATACAGTGAGTGCATTTGGTGCCTGCAAGCCAGAGCACCTGGAGCTTAGTTAGAGTCCAGTGCTCAGACATGTTACTGAGGAGGTCAGCACAGGCTGGATCATGAAGGACTTAAGGCCACCTTCAAGTTCACAGGATTTCCCCAAAACATTTTTTACATAGAAATACAAAGCAATTTTCATTTCTAAGTGATTATTCTGCCTCCTGTTTGCAAGGTATCATGTTAGCTGCTGAGGTACATGCTAACACATAGTTGGGGGAAGAGGGAACCCTCAGGGACTCACACTTCTGCTCCTGTGGGTAGAGGCAGGGTAGAGGACCCATTGTACCAAGGCCAGCTGGCCCACTGAGTGGTTATAGGCTGATGATTGCCCTCTACTATACTCCCATCCTTTCAAGAAGGAAGATAAAGAAATGAGAAAGTACAGGAGTACATGAAGATCTGAAGAACAAAGACACTTTATACAACCAAGATAATTACTATTAAAAGAACATTTCCCTCACTCTCTATCCTTCATACCTTCCTATTCTTAGTTTGACACATCATCTCCCTGAAGAACAGTACCCACGGTTTCTTACTCAACATAATTACCTTTCAACCTGATACTGGGTTTAGAAAAAAAAAAACAGAAAAAAAAAAAGGAACATGTTTATTGATTTTGACTCAAAGCCCAGTGATGGTCTCCACCGTAGACCCTATTCCCAGAGAGAGGATTTCTCCTGAATTAAGTGATCACAGTGACTCTCAGTGTAAGTCACTTGAGCTGGAAAAATTGAATTTCCTCCTATGGTCCAGTGGTTAATATTTTCTGTCCCCTTTGGGGAACTCCCAGTATAGGTTCACAGTCAGTGTGGACTGTCATGTCTGAACATGACACCACTGGGAGCTGGTACAAGGAAAGCTTAGAAGAACACAGCACATGTTTGAATAAGGTCTCTGTTTCATAAGAGGTGTTTTGGGGAGAATGGAAAGGAAAGGCAGACCCATTCCTTTTATTACTTCAGGCTTCAGACTAGAGATCTGGACTTTGTAAGGATAAAAAAGTGGAGGAGGGCAGATGAATGGTTCAGAAGTAAAACAGACTGTCATGTGTGTAGTTTTTTTGTTTTTGTTTTTTTGCCACCTCTCCCTGAACTGTACTTCCAAGCAGATCTGGCTCTGAACATACAGAGAACAACCTTGTGTTGGGTTGTAAGTTTATAATGTCTTATTGGATGTCCCAGATGATACTCTCAGTCTTATTTCAGGCTGTGTTTTTCCTTTCTTATGACACTTGTCTGAAAAGACACCTGTCAAGATTTCATAAGAGCACAAACGCTAGACTATTTTGTGAGGGGAATCTCCCCTGGTTGGGAAATCTTTACCTCTGCTCTGGGGGGCCTCTGCCCTTCTGTTTCCCTCTGCCGACCTAAGTAGAAGCTTTCATTAGGGCCAATGCAGCAAAATTTAAGCTCTAAATCATAGTTTCATTAAATTTGTAAGAATCATTTCTTCAAACCACAAATCAGAGCTGTACCCCTGTAAGCCAGTACACCTGGAGACTTAGAAGAGGTAAGAGATGGTTTCCTTCCTCCCCAGAGTTCACTTTCTATTTCACAGGAATCTGGCTTAGGTAGCAGCCTGTGTGTTCTGAAATTTGAGGGTTTGTGGAAAATCTTCTCTTAGAAATACAGCTTTTGCTTTGGATGGGGGCTATATCCTAACTTTCCTAGAGGCTCATCATGCCTCTGCCTGCTGACCTACCTTGACAGTCTGTAATCCTTTGCTATAGAATTCTTCACCAGCACAATGGCTCAAGGAACTTCCCAGCACTGCTGGGTAGTCAGGCCCTCAGGTTGTTTCTAGGGGAGGGTAGTGGCCAGTTGGCAGAGAATACTAAATATATGAACCATGATTCTGAATATCAGGGTGTCAACTGAAAATGTTGTGGGCTTGGAACCAGATTATAGGATGTCCCCTTCACAGTACAAAAGAAGCTCTATAAAGGAGTAGCACAGGGAGAAGATTGAGTTGTACTGTGCTGGTTGCTTAGGCCGTAGTCATGTTTCCACCACCCCAGCTCTAGCCATGCTCATCACATTTACTTGTTAATGGTACTTTGCCTTTGTACATTATATCCCTATCAAGAATGCCCTGTTCTCTCTGACCATCTCCCTGCCTGGAAATTATGACAAAATCTCACTCATCCATCAAGGCCCCATTCAAATACTACTTCCCCTGTGAAGTCTTCATTGACTAACCACCAACCATCAAATAGCATTCAGACCACCAAGCTATATAGGAGTAAAGTTTAAAACTTTTCTTGATCTTCTTTTGATCAGAACAGGGAAGGAAAAACCCATCAGGAATGGCAAGAGACCCCAGCATTTAATATCACTGATGTCCAGGAACAGGGTAGGTTCTGAGAAATTTATTCTCTTTTAATAATTGTCCTGTCCTCTTTAGTTGTCTGATGAGCAGAGCAGCATAGAGTCTGAGTCTGGGCACACTTGCTGGGTGATGTGCCTTGCTCCCGTGGAGATGCCTGTTGGCCATCCTCTGGTCTTGGGGCCTGCCTTTGAATAGTAAAAGCTGACCCAGCACCCAAGAGAAGTGAAGGGAAATAATGCATGTCCTTCCCATGCTTCTAATGGTGAAAATGATGCTCCTGCTATTTGAAACATTTCCATGTGGGATAATAAGTTTAACACAAAGGTTGGGAGGGATGTATTTCACCTATCTTGTTGGAGAATAATCTTCCTACAGGGCATTAATGTTAATATTGAAGGTGCAGTGGATATTTGGCAAGGGCTAGGAATGCATGTTAAGGTGTTGTCTAGCATAAGGCTTCAGTATGGACTGTAGATATCAGATTCAGGGATTTAAGCACATGACTTCTTCAACAAGTCATCATTCCATGATAAGACACCATCCGTGGCAGGTGGCTAGGACTTGAGCAGTGTAAAAATCTCAGGGGCCCAACTAAAAATACTCTAAGGTCAGAATAGCATCTCAGAACTGAGCTGAGGGATCCCTGGATGGCGCAGCGGTTTAGCGCCTGCCTGTGGCCCAGGGCGCGATCCTGGAGACCCGGGATCGAATCCTACGTCAGGCTCCCAGTGCATGGAGCCTGCTTCTCTCTCTGCCTCTCTCTCTCTCTCTCTGTGACTATCATAAATAAATTAAAAAATTAAAAAAAAAAAAGAACTGAGCTGAGATGAAACTGGGAAGGTCAGAACAAACAATTCACCTGGCTTCAAACCAATCTTGGTATGAGGCTGCCCTTGGCTCATACTGGATGTCACATGAAAGTAGCCCACAGACTAATACTTTTCCCCTGTTTTCCTTGCAGATTCTAAGTCAGAGGACAGCCCATCAGGGCAGATCATCCCCCCACTGCAGCAAAACAATCCACTTCCACCTAAAGGACCCACAGAGCTGGCAACTGGTGGCTTCTTTGGGTTTCTAAGGTAGGACAGATGTCTCTCCTACCATCAGTCTGAGACTCTGGCTCCAGAGTCTGCCTCATTGAGTCTCCCAGGGAAATTAGAAAAGAAAGCAGATTACCTGCATAATCTCTATTTTCCCCAAGACACATGACGGAAATGAGACTCAGCACAAGGGCCCTAACTGAATTTAATAAAGACTTTGTATGTCTTGTTCATTTTTATCCAGCCCACCCCAGTGGGCCTAGCAATTGGACCTCGTTCCATAAATACTGCTTGGGCAGAGACTATTCTTATTGTTGGGTCATTCAGATGCTTTGGTTATCAAATGCTTCCATTCTCCCCTCTGAATCTTGGCTGTGTTTTTAGAGTCCTTTTTGCAAAAGACAGTTAGCAAATCCCTTTATCTCTCTAGAGCTCAGCTCCCCCATTGCAGTTCTCCTTCTTCATGCCCCACTCCTAAGTATAAGCTAATTTGGGTACCTTTTCAAATGCTGCTCCAGACTTGAATCCATTCAGTGGTTTCCCCAAAGCAAAAATGCCCTAGGTAATGGAGCCCTAATGGGACTGGGAGAAGGGAGGGACCTTTAGAAACTTAACCCATTCTGCTCTCCTTCCCACAGCTCTCTCTTCCCCTTTCGCTACTTCTTCAGAAAGAGCAGCCAGTGAGCTTTCCAGATGCAGCAGTGGGAGAGTGTGCTCTTGCAGTGACTCTTCCCATTCCATCCTGTGTATGACATTTCAGTCTTGGGCAATGTGGGCCCCAAGCTCCCAGAGTCCTCTTGCTGATTTGCCCTGTTCTTTGCCCCTTTACAATGGATTTTTTTTTTTAATTTAAAACACTAAGAAAAAAATAAAAATAAAAATAAAAATAAAACACTAAGAAAAGAATAGAACTTCCTAAAATGTTCTGGTCTGAGAACTGTACTGCTCTGAAGGCCAGTTTAGGTCTTTCATCTCCATTACTTAGGATCTCAATGAAAATAAATTATTTATGAAGAATTATTGACTGAATTTCATGAAGTAGAGAGAAAGCAAACTCTTTCCTGAAGATACAGGGAAGCAATGCCTGAAACCTCCCTTGGGTCTACCTGGTTATTGTTGGCAGGATGCTTTGGGAGAGTGGGATCTGTACTTGACCTCAAACCTTAGTCTTAGCCTCCTTGCCAGGGCTTAGGGAATGGGGTCTTATAATGGGGTCTTTCCTGAGCCCTGCTGACCCTCAAGATATCATCTATTCCCAATTCACCCAGTTTGACCCCAAAGCACACTCTCAGTAGGTAAATGCTTTCCACTCACCTATCCCTCTGGCTTTTAATAGTAACTTAGTTTAGTTTCTCATATTAACTGCAAGTCAGCCCAGGTTAGGGTCCCTAGGGAGAAGACCAGGGCACCTGAGCTCTGACTTCATGTAACCCAAGGGCTGACCTGGGACAGACAGGTTAGACTTCTGTTGTGTGGCCACAGAAGATCAAATAGGTGGGAATTTAGGGAAACTCAATTAGCTCAGAACAAAGGAATCTGTTATAAATGTCCAGTATTAGAATGGGCCACCTTGTAAGATAGTCCTTGTCACTTCTAGTCTTTAAACAGAGCTGATGGTCTGTCACATGCTGGAAGGTTCCCATGATGAATGGCAGAATTGGGGCTGGGATGTTGAGGTCCTTGGAGTCCCCTTGTTTTGGTTGCCTTACCGTGAATAGGGAGATGTGGCTGCTGTAGACAGGCCCAGGTCCTGAGAGGAATTGGGCTGAAGGGGAACTGGAGGAATAAGGACAAGTTGCGTTCGTTGCCTTTGTCCTACTGTCCCAAACAAGGCCTGCTTTACAAAGCCACTGAAAGGTTCAACTCCAGAATCTAGAGATCTGCATGCCATTTTGACTCTGACTAGCTTACAGTGAAGCCTTGACAAAGTCACTTTCCTCTCTGGTTCTGATTTTCTCTTCTGAAAAATGAAGGGGTAGGATTCAATGAGCTCTTAGGCACCTTCAAGCTATAGTGGTGTATGTGGCCGGTTCTGCCTCTCTGAGCAAATCAGTGAGGCAGTGGCCCTGGTGTGTGTGTGTAGCAACTACCATAGACTTCTTTCTGATCTGATCTCTGGCCTGCCCTAGCCCATGCAGCTAGTACTGACAAGGGGAATCTTTTCCAACTTGCCACATTCTTGCCCCAAGTGTAATTTAGCACCATGTATGGAGAACAGATTTGGCCTGACATTAACTCTTTTACCTTTAGTAGCTTTCCTTCTCTAAGCCTTAGATGCTTTACCTGTAAAACCAGAGCCAGAGCTAGATGAAATAATGGGATTTACTGGGGTTGACAGCTTCAGACAGTTCTAGGAGTCAGGTCCCTGTTATTCCAGGGACTAGGAGGAGCCCCACTCTGTGCCTGACCCCCAGGATGAGTCATCTGCCTAACAGTGAAAATGAAGCTCTGAAATGGACTTAGAACCCTCCATTCTCCCCAACTCCGCCACTAAGCTTATCTCAGGAGGCTCTTACTGGTGTCATTTCCCTTGTCTAAAAAAATATCCTCCCCACACTTTTCCTATATAGTGGATAAAGGACAAGCAGGAATGAGTTTAGTAGCTTCAAGGTTGGGGTAGCAAGGCCCTGAACAGGGGAGTGTCTTGGCCCAAGGTCACACAGCAAAGAAGGGAAGAGCCCTGGTGGCCAAAACGCAGCCCAGCTGGTGCAGTCTCTTTCCCCAGTCACACATATGCTTACCAGCTGCACCAACTCCCGGTTTTTTTTTCCACATCTCACTTCCCCCAACCCTGGACCTCAGGCAGCAAAAAACAGAAGCCTTTCTCTGAGGACCACACCTCAGAGAAGAGCTGGATCTCCCAGGTGGGATTGCTCTGAGGCCTCTGGCAGGGAGGCAGGCCTGTAAGCTGATCTCCAAGAGGGCGTGGCTCCAGAATGCTGGCAAATAAAAATCCAGAGAACCAGCACTGTCAGGAGACCAGCAGAAGACCTGAGGAACCCATTCAGCAAACCATTCAGTTCCTGGGCCTTGGAAGTGGTAAGCCCCCTGAGGAGGGAGAAGCTCTGGGAGGCCCTGGGGCCTACAAATGGGGGAGATGGAGGTAGATGTTTGTGCTTCAGATAGTAGAAGAAATTCCAGGGAAGAATCACTGCAGTGGGCTGACAGCTGCTCACACTCACACCCATCATGAGAGATACACAGGCAAACACAACATGCACCCAAAGGCAGACACAGGGAAAAGACATCCCCACTCACAGGCTTGCCTCACCCCAGTCAGAAAGACCAGCCTAGGGGCACCTGGGTGGCTCAGCGGTTGAGTGTTTGCCTTTGGCTTGGGTCGTGATCCCAAGGTCCTGGGATTGGGTCCTACATCCGGCTCCCTGCAGGGAGCCTCCTTCTCCCTCTGCCCGTGTCTCTGTTTCTGCCTCTCTGTGTCTCTCATAAATGAATAAATAAAATCTTAAAAAAAAAAAAAAGATAAGCCTAACCCTGGCTCATTCACCTGGAGGCACACAGTAAGGAACTCCCCCTCCCACCTGCACACTTATCTAGAGATAGGTATCCACCCACTGTTTCAGATACCCATGGCATCTCCCCAAACGCTGTTCCTCTGCCTGCTGGTCCTGGCGGTCACTGAAGGTTGGGGTCGGCAGGTGGCCATCCCAGGCTGCCACTTGCACCGTGAGTAACCCTGAGAGCAGACAGCTGGGTGGGAGCAGAGAGTTAATGGACAGGTCCAGAAGGGCAGGCAGCACCCTCAATGGACCCACACTGAGATTCCAGTGACAGAACTAGGTGAGGCTTCGCAGAGGCACGGTCTCCCACTCGCCTGTCTCCTTCTAGCCTTCAATGTGACAGTGCGAAGTGATCGCCAAGGCACCTGCCAGGGCTCCCATGTGGCACAGGCCTGTGTGGGCCACTGTGAGTCTAGTGCCTTCCCTTCCCGGTACTCTGTGCTGGTGGCCAGTGGATATCGACATAACATGACCTCCGTCTCTCAGTGCTGTACCATCAGTGGCCTGAAGAAGGTGAGAGGGCCCAGCCCGGCAGTGGCTCTTTGGCGGTGGGGAGACAGAAGAAATGGGAATCTAAGATGGCCCAAGGAAGGTGAGTGAAACACGGATACTTCTCTCCCACAGGTGAAGGTGCAGCTGCAGTGTGGGGGGGACCAGAAGGAGGAGCTGGAGATCTTCACAGCCAGGGCCTGCCAGTGTGACATGTGTCGCCTTTCGCGCTACTAGCTCATCCTTTCCCTTCCTCCTTTGCCTTGGTCAGAGGGTTTGAGTTGGAGTATATCTTGTATATCCCAAGCCTCATTCAGGACAATTCCAGCTTCCTTAAGATTCTGTGATTGTCGCCAGTTTCTGCCTCCTACCTCTGCCTGGCCTCCTAACCAGACTGTCATCATTTCACTCCCCTCTTTGTACCTACCCCTGAATAAAGCAAGCAGTTCTCAAGTTTCTCTCTTTATTAAGTCTACCCCCAGCCAGGGGAAGGGGGAAAGACCATGGTAACTGTGACACCCCCCCACCCCAGGACACGGGGAATCTCTTCTGCCTGTGCCCTCACCCCTCCCCCTGCCCAATAAATAAAAAGGGGACAAGGAAGTACAGGGTGAGGGAGAGGAGGGAAAGAGGATGCCCCAGGCCCAGGACAGTGTCTGTGTTGGGGGTGAGCTGGGGAGAATAAATAGACCATGGATCCCATGGTAGGGTGAGGAAGGACCTCATGCTGGCACGAGGTGGGGCTGGCAAAGGGTTGAGTCCCCTTGTTCTAGGCAGGAGCATGGTGGGAACCTGCCTGCAGTCTGGAGCCCAGCTTCTCAGGGCAGGTACAGTACCCAGTGGCAGCTTCCTGGTCAAGCCTGCCCTGGTCAAGTCCTGCCACATAGGCCTGAGAGTTCTGTTGCCAGGACCACCATCTCCTCTCCTCCTCTCCCCACAGTGAAAGCTGCCCACAGTGGGCCATACAGGGTGCCCTCCAAGCCCACTCTGGCAAGGCCAGGGGTAGGTGTGTGTCTCTCTGGGCCCCTGGGTAGGAGAGGGGATGGAGGGGCTGATAGCTCTGGATTTAGCTCCTCCCCTTCTAGGGGATCTCTAGCTCTGACCCCCACTGGTGGCCACCTGGGGTGTAAGCCGTTGGAGAGGTGCCTCTTTGGCCCCTTGGGTCCCCTGTAACCGGCGTAGCCGTAGCTCCTCCAGGCCTTGCCATAGTTCCTGACGCTCCCGGGCCTTCTGCTGCTCCCTGGGGAGAGAGAGTGAGGCAGTTCCCCTGCCCGGGCCCACCCACAGTCCAGCCTCCCTCACCACCACCCAAGTATAAACAGACTCTAGGGCAGCCCTGGTGGCCCAGTGGTTTAGCGCCGCCTTCAGCCCGGGGCGTGATCTTGGAGACCTGGATTGAGTCCCACATCAGGCTCCCTGCATGGAGCCTGTTTCTCCCTCTGCCTTTGCCTCTGCCCCTCTCTCTCTCTCTCTCTCTTTCTGTCTCTCATGAATAAATAAATAAAATCCTTAAAAAATAAAATAAAATAAACGGACTCTATGGGATCCTCCACTTAGGGAAGAGAGCACAGGGAAACTGTCCCCTGACCGCAGTCATGAAGCTGAAGGGGAGGAAGTTCCATGCCTGTAAGAAGACTTGGGAGCATGACTGGAGGGTGCAGTGGGGAGCCGGGCATGGATGGCCCAGCAGGAACACAGGGAGAGACTAAACTTCTGATCACACAGGACATGGGCCATCCTCCTAGGCTCCTTCCAACCCCAAGGAGCCAGCTCCTCCCTGCCTTTTCCCCTCTCCCCCCATGCCCAGCCCAACACTCACTGCTGCTTTTCAAGCTTGTAGGAGGCTGTGAGCTCATCAAACAGCTTTCCATTCATCTCCATGAACGTCTTGAGCACATTGTAGATCAGAGACACGATGGTTCTTGGCAAGGTCCAGGGAAGGGTGAGGAAATGGGAACCACTTCAGTTTGGTGCTGCCTCCCTACCTTGCACTCTGCCTACCCCTGTTCCCCCAAAACACATGCAGCTCTGAACACCACAGGCACTGCTCTCTCCCTGCTCCTTTCCCCTCCCTGATCCTCCCAGGTCTGAACTGCCTGGCCTGGACCCAGCTTCTGTGGGTTAGGTCAAGGCCTAGGCACTCACTGATTCCAGTGCTCCTTAGAGACTTGGTAGAGGGTCCCAAACACAGCAGGCAGCACAGTGTGGCAGTTGTCCTCGATGAGGCTCAGGATATACTCATTGTTCCAGAAATACAGAGCCCGCTCTGCAACCTGAGGCAGCAAGATGGCAAAGGGAGTGCCTCCTCGTAGGGGCTTCCCTGAATGTGCAAGGCCTGGTATCCACGCCCACCCCTAAACCCAGGGTGCCCTGCCCCCAATCCTCAGGGCTCATCTGACCCACCACAGGAGGCAATGTAGTGAAGAGAAAAGAGCTGGATTTGGAGTCCAATGCTCAGGGTTGAATCCTAGTTCCACTACACACTGGACATATGACCTAGGGTGAGGCATTTTAACTTCCCAGCCTCAGTGTTCTCAGCTATAAAATGGGGCTAATAGTAGCTATCTCCCTAGGGCTATTGTAAGAATCAAACAAAGTGTTTAATAAATGTAAATGCCAGAGTCACCATGAGGAAGACCTGACTTCCACCACATTAAGGCCCATAAGAATGGGCAAAAGTCTGCACACATGTATAGGAATATGGCAATTACAGCCAGCCTGAGGAAGTGGAACCAAAGGCTGGGCACTGGAGGGGGACTAATGAAATCAAAAGCCACTAAGAAGAGGGGAGCAGAGATAACAGCTCCTCTGGAGCACACTTCAGTTTACCAAACAGGCTAGCACTACACTCATCACCACCTTGTGAAGAGGTCACTGTGGTCCACTTTACAGACAAGGAAGCTTCTATCAGATTGAAGTGGCAAAGTGATTGCCCAGGGCCCCTCAGCCCATGGGGAGCATGTCTGAGGCCTGACCCTAGGTCTCCTGATCTTAAATCCAGCATCTCCCCCATCAGACCCTGGTGAGTCCAGAGGAGAAACTGAAGGTGAAGAGAGCTGTGTTAGGTGGACTGGTCAGCCCTCCTAGTCCATACCCCAGCTCCCACCCTTCCTTCTTCCCACCCCATACCTGGAAATGGGGGCTGGAAACACACCGGGCCACCTGCTTAAAGAGGGGCTCCTGGATCTTCACAAACTGGGAGGGCTCAATGACATCAAGAATCTCTTCCATCTCCCCCAGAAACATCACCTGGCAGTAGGGACACAGGAAACAGCTGTTCCCATTTCCCCCCACACACATTTGACTCCTCTCCAGAAACGGAGCCCTCCTGACCCCCCCCTCTGGAGGACATCAGAGCCTTTCCTCATACCTCTTTCTGGGTACAGGTTTTTGGCCAGTATTTGAGCAGCCCTCGGATCACCTGTGGGAGTTGAAGTAGAAAAGAGTCAGACCTGAAGGGATGGGGCCTACCTTCCCCCCCAGAGGTACTCACATGCTCTGTCAAGGTGGCATCCTTCTCCAGGAACTGCACCACACAGTATGCCAGCTGAGGGGGGGTGGGGGTAGGGGGAGAGGAAGACCAAGGTCAGGAGGGGACCATGACAGGACAGATGTTTGCTCACTTACTGTGTCTCCTCTCTCATTCACTGAACATTTACTGACTGACTACCTAGGATGTACCAGGCACATGCTCTGTGTGCAGGGACACAACCATGTTCTCCCAAGGGGAATATTCAGCAAACTAGACCTTGTAAATTTTACAGAAGTTTCCATAATTGAAATCTACACCACAATCTGTGGGAATATGGAAAGAGAAGAGTTTAATCTTGCCTAGGGCAGGTCAGGAGGGAAAAGGCTGGGAAGGCTTCACAAAGCTGATGTCCAAGATCAGCCTTAAAACATCATGGAAATTCTCTAATGTAGATGACGTATATGGAACAGAATTAACAAAGAAAAAGAAGGTGAGGGAGGATCCTATGAATTCATGACTTAGTGTGGCTTGGAGCAGAGTGTTGGACTGACTGAATGGATGCCCTAACTCTCTCAGGATCTCTTTGCTGTGGCAGGGCCAGGCCTGGGCCTTACCTGGGCATGAAAAACAGACAGTGACTTGACAGAGTGTAGGGGAATCAGGACCCGGACCAGGAACTGCTTGTGCTCAGTCTTCAGGGGCAGTGCAAAGCCATTGATAATGCTGAGAAGGGGACAGAAAAGAGGAGGAGGGCTCAGATGACTGGGCCTCAGTCTTTTCTCCCAGAATCCTGATGCTCCAGCAGAGGCCCAGAGACAGTCACCTTCCTAAGATCTCCAGCAGTTCAGCCACACCATTGAAGTGTTCGAATTCATAGATGAATCTGTGAGAGGAACAGGAGGATGTGGAAAGGCTCAGAACAATGATAGCAGGCCCAGGCTCCTCTCAGCCATCCTGCCTGCCACCCCACCCTGCACAGTAATCCAACTCTCTCCCCACCCAGAGACTGAGCTCCCTTCCCAAGCCAGGCCCCACTGAGATCCACACCCACCTCTGAATCACCCTCCTCAGCCTAGGCACTGGTGCTCAAACCTCTCTTCTATGAGGCATTCCAACCTCTTTCTCCCCTAGACCCTAACTCTCATTTTCTGGCCCCCATCCAGTCAGCAGACACCTAGCCCGCAACCTTTGTTCATGCCTCTCAACCAAAAGAAGGACAAACATAGTATCTACTCTGCATTACGAACTTCCCAAAATTATCCTGAAAGATATGGCTTATTAGATCCATTATACAGATGAAGAAATCGAGGCTCAGCAGTTCAATGACACCCGCCCCAAAGTTAATAAGCAGAGGATCTAATGGACTCTGAGATCCTGGAGGACAGGGATCATGTATCACCTATTTTGTAGCTAACAACCACAAGAGCTAATGTTTTGGAGTCCCAGCCTTGGTCAAGAAGCTACATACTGTATGCTTTGGAGGCACTGTCTCATTTCACCCTGATGACTGTCCCTGGGTGAATACAGCTATCATTCCCATTCTAGAGATGAGAGAAAATTTGCCCACATTCCCCTAAACATTTGAACCAAACTCAAAAAGGCCAGTGAGCTCCAAAGCCAATCTCAACTATAAGGCCATATGAGCCCCTATGCCCATGGGGCACTGCTGCTCAATACACACCTGCAGGAAGAATCTCTTTATTTGGGTTTTTACGGCCTGGCACATCAAGGGTCAGAAGATTCGATCCCAGGCCCCTAGGACTGACCTAGTTAGTCCCTGCAAACCAGTTCATCTCCCTCAGTCTATATTTCCTCATCTAGAAAATGGAAATAAATACCCTTCCCCTGCTGACCTCATGGGAGCCTCTGGCTCCATCTTCTCCCCTCCAGCTCTCCCCTCCCTCCCCAGGCCTCAGCTGGGCAGGCAGCAGGCACCCACCGGAGAAAGATGTGGCTGCACTGTTTGCGGATGTAGGCCCGGAGCCCCAGGAACTTGCCATAGACCCGGTGCAGGATGGTCTTGAGGTACTCACGCTCCCGGGGGTCCTCACTATCAAATAGCTCCAGGAGCTAGGGGACCCAGGGTCAGGAGGTCAGGGGAGAGAAGCCAAGCCCAGGTTACTTCCATCCTAGCCCAACACCCCTCAGAGAGCTTGCCCCTGTCCCATGGCACCCCCCAGCCTGGGCTCCCCACTTCACCATCAGGACAAACTTTTGATCCACATATCTCTTGGCCACGGAGGGTTGGAAATCTGGACTTTCCAAGAAACGCAGGAAAAACTCATATACCAGCTGGGAGTGGGGACAGACAAAAAGGTGAGTTCAAGAACAGCCTCCTTCTTCCCCTTGCCCTACTGCCCCCCTCCTCCAGTCTAGAGACTCTCTCCCATCTCCTGAAATCCAGCTCCCTGCCTTCCCCAGTCCCCATACCTGCAGATGTGGCCAGGAAGGCTCAAGGTTGGGTTCATCCTCTTCAGGATCAAATTCAGGGTTCTCACTGGGTGGTAGGGTCCGGAAGATATTCACTGAGATCTGAAGAGCAGGAGCAGGGCTCGTTTAGGAAAAGTCCTCAAAGGCAGAAGCCAGGAGGTCCCTTATCCAAAGTTCTAATGAGCCTCAGCACCTGCCCCAGCAAGCAATTCACTCGTCAACAATCACTACCTGAACACATGGAAGCCCTGGGCTGGGGGCTGGGGACCCAGGAGTAAACAGGATACATCCTTGCCCTCTACTGGGCACAGTCCAGCAGGGAAGACAAGATGTTAAGTGGTAAGGTCTATCGACATTCTAGTCAGCAAAAAGGAGAGTTCTAGCTTGAACACAGAGAAACTTCATGGAAGAGGCAGCACCTGAGCCAGACCATTGAACTAAGGGATGTGGGGTAGTACACGCCAGGCCTTGGGAGAGCATAAACCAAAGTGCAGGGTGGGATAGGCCCAACAGGCACGGAGGTGCCTACTTGGGCCAGATGCAGTGGGGCTGGGGGCAGGAGGAAGAAAGATGCAGGCCTTGAGGCTAAGCCAAAGAGTGTGGGGTTAGTCTTCATGGAAGAAGGGAGCCCTGAGCAGGTCAGTGGGGTTCCATGTCCCCCAATCCTCCCCCAGAGGTCAGGGGCCAGGTGCTTACCATGCGAATGATGTCTGGGTAGACAGGTTCAATGAGGACTCCCCGGGTGCTCCCCACACACTCCACCAGCTCATTGAGTGCTGCCCGCTTCACCTCCTTCCCCTTCAGGTCAGCCACACAGTCCAAAAAGTCAAACATCACCCCACATTGGGCCAGCTTCCGGCTCAACAGCTCATGCAGCTCAGAGGCTGGCACATCTGGGGAGAGGGAAGGGGGCTGAGCCTGTGCCCCGGTGCCAGACCTCTGGGCATGGACGTACCCTCCTAATCCATAGAGCAGCCTCCCCTGCCTCCAGGCCCACTGCCCTTGTGTCATCCCCCTCTCTCTGCAGAGACCAAATCCTCCATTCCTGCAGGGTAAAGGAGCTGCATCTCTTCTTCCTAACCCAGGCTCAGAGAGCATGATGGCCTGATTGAAAGCAAGGTAAGAGACCCCAGATGCCCGGGCTTTCCACAGGTGCCTGAAACAGCCGTGCCTCCCTCTCAGAGCTGGCACGCTATTCTAAGAGCCAGAAATGGGAAGGAGGTTGGGGGCTGAGGATCTCTTGGGTGCTCTTTGACTCAGCCGGTCGGGGGCCCTGTGGCCCAGAGATGGGGAGACTACATAGGGATCCACAGGGAGCCATGCTGAGTACCTGCTCCAGGACCCAGGCAGTGGCCTCCTGGAACCCAGGCTGTGAGCCCCACCCTTGGCCCTAGTCTGCCCCCCAGGGTGGCGCCACTTCCACATGCCCCACCTCCAAGGATGACAGGCCAGTCAGGCCATGCGTCAGCAGAGAGGGCTGGAGGGCTGGGGGGTGGGGGTCATCTCCAGTGCCGGAGTCCCTCATCTGGATGGGGCCATCTAAACCTTCTAATTGCAACTGCCAGCTGCTGGTCACCACTCACTGCAGCTTTGCTTGCCTTCCCTGGGACACAGGTACCCTGGTAGCCAGCAGCAGGGCTCACCTTTGAGCAGGGGCAGTGGAGTGAGCTCTTGCTGGTTGCTCTGATAGCGGAACTGAGAGGAGCTATGGGAGCGCCGGGGCCGGGCTCTGCGAAGGGAACGGCGGGAGAAGCCATCCACCTTGTCGGGTGGGGGCACAGGCGATAGCCCTGGGGAAGAAGGGCTGGTGGGGGTGCTTGCAGGGGGCAGTTTTGTCTCCATGGTGGCCAGGTGGTGGGTCAAGCCTTCAGAGCCCCAGGGGTTCCCTCTGGGCCTGGAGGATGCCAAATGAGGTGAGGCTGACTAACTTGGGCCCATCCTGGAGGGGGGGGTGCAAACAACCACAGTCCGGCCCCCCCCCCAGGGCCTTTGGCAACTGCCCAGGCCTGGGGGGCAGGCAGAGTAGAGAGAAGGATGGCTCAGGTCTCAGGTCCTTCCTGGGGGTCCCGAAGAGTCCAGTTAGGGTTCTCACCCTGGACCTTTTGAAAATGAAGTCAGGGCAGAGAGACCAGCAAAAGAAACAGAGAGAGCCTATCAGTTCTTCCAGGAGAGACTGTGTAGGGCTGCTCAAGTCTAAGTGCTGAAGTCTTCTTTTTCCTCCTACCCGCACCCAGACCCTAAATACAGGCACAGCCCCTTCCCACAGAAGCATGTTCCACCCTTCTCCCAGACTGAAAAGCCCCAGGTTCCAAAACAATCCCTCTTGGAATGGGGCCTATTCCCCAAACCAGCCCCTACCTAGAATGGGGAACCTCGTCCTCATCCCTGGCCCCTAACAGAACGGCCCCCTTCGGCTCCACTAATCCAAGCTAACAGCGACTTCCCCAAGAATGGGGGGCTCTATCTCCAAGCACCCCTCCCTCCTAAAATCTAGCAACCTCCCCCCACCTCAGCTCCTCCTCCTTGGCTCCCCAAATCTTATCTGCCTCCCGGTGGGGGGGGACACTCACTTCTCAGAAGCCCAGACTTCCGTCCCCAACCACCGGGGGCTGCGGGTGGGGAAGGGGCGGCTGGCTGTTCAGGGCTCTTTCGCAGCGGTTCCGCTCCGGGCGCTGGCGCTGGGTGGCGGCGCTCCTGGGTTCTCTCTCCGGCTCCGCGGGCCCCGGAGCATGCCCCCAGGTCAGTCCCAGGTCGGGGTGCGGGTGTCCGGGGCGCTCTAGGCTGCCCGGGCAGCGTGCGGACCTCTCCTCAAGTCTTGGGGCCAGACCGAGCGCGGCGCTGCGCCGCGGGAGCTCCGGCTCTGTGCGCACCGGCACCCGCCGCCCAGCAGCTCAGGATGACATCAAGTCACCTCCCCCCCCCCCCCCAACACGGCCCGCACCTCCCCGAGGGCTGGGAGGCGGAGGCGCTGCGTCAGGAAGTTCCTGGGGCCGCTGGGAGATGTAGTCCCTTCGCCGCTTAAAGGGGGCTGTCAAACCAAAGAGGTAACCCCTGCAGGGGCCTGGGGTCAAAGCTTAAGCAGAGTGGGATGGGGTCCACTGGGGCTAGGCCCCCGCGATCTAGAAGGGAGACTGCTTGGAAGAGAGGACTCAGGACTCTGCACCAGGAAGATGGGGGTGATGCCAGGACCCTGGCAGGAAAGAAGCTCAATCCTATACCAGGCCAAAGATGTAGTCGGCTTCATCTGTGCCCCAGACATTCACCCGCAGGGGAATCCCACCCTTACCCCAGAACTGTGGACACTTCAGAACCCATTTGGATACTGGCACGGAATTAGTTAATAGTCTGCAGTGAGCCAGTGCTTGCTGGGAGAGGTGTGGTGCACCCAAGACTGCTGGGAAATGCAGTCCGCCCTCAGGCCTGCAGTCCCCCTCCCATCCTTCGCTGTCTATGGTGACATCATGGTCTGGGGTTTAAAGAGCCAGCCTTGGAATGGCAAAGCATCAGAGCAGGAGGTGCTCCCTGATGGTGCTGCCATTCCACCCCAGGCAAGCTGGCCTCTCTGGACCTCTTTAGCCCCTCTGGGCCCTCAGATGTGATAGTGGGGTCTCTTGTTCAAAACCTTACTGCAGGGTATCCAAGGTACAGGTGGAATTCCAGGAGTTTGGCATTCTGGACAAAAAGTTCCTGGCCTCCAGTCGTGGGTCTCCTTTATAGGACCCTAGACCTCAACAACGGTTATTTCTCTTAACTCCATCCCCCACACTACACTGTGAAATCTCCACCCAGGACATTGAGGTCAGGGAGGGGTCTAGGGCCATTTTCAGAATCTTCTCACTCTGCCTTACACCTTCGTGACCACTCAGCTATCTTCCCTGCTACAGAGGGAACCTGGGTGCTTCAGTGATGCCCACCTGCTGTAGCAACAGAAAGCGAAGACCACAGTTTAGCCAGGCTGGTGTACAGGGCTATACGATTAAAGAGCTGGCCAGCAGCCTCCCTGCTCAGAAATCTTCAACATGCCTTGTCCACCTGACCCTGGATGTCCTCATCTGTCAAAGGAAAACCCATAATTTTCTCCTTGCCTACATCCCAGGCTCAGAAAGTGAAGCCCATCCGGCATCCCTGCAGAAAAAGCTGGGGTAAAGCAGGCCCACAGAGCCTTCTACACCCAAGGTGAGGACCCCCAGGCCCAGAGAAAAGAAGTGCTTTGCCCACAGTCACAAAGCTGGGGCCACAGGCCTTCCAGCCTAAGTTAGGAGGGCACCAGCTCCCACCTCTACCCTACGCTCCCTAGGGGCTAGTGCCCTGAACTCTGAGTCTGAGGGTCTCAAGGCCAGAATGACTGTAGAGAGTTCATGTTTTACAGAAAGGGTGTGTTCTGTTTGAGGATTTGGGGGCCTGAATGGTGGAAGACATAAAACTTCCTATAAGTGGTACTGGAACTGGGTCTCAAAATAGATACAATGTCACCTGGGGGGTACAGGGTAAAAATTCTTTTTAAAAATCATCATTATTGAGATGTCATTTACTTACTATACAGTTCACCCATTCTGGCATTGTTGTTTGATGAGTACAGAGTTTCGGTTTTGCAAGATGAAAGAAAAAAATTCTCGAAATTGGTTGCCCAACAATGTGAATATCCTTAACACTACTGAATTGTACACTTAGAAATGCTTAAGATGGGCAGGCCAGTGGCTCAGCGGTTTAGCACCGCCTTCAGCCCAGGGTGTAATCCTGGAGACCTGGGATCGAGTCCCACATCAGGCTTCCATATTCCAGGCAGGAGCCTGCTTCTCCCTCTGCCTGTGTCTCTGCCTCTTTCTCTCTCTCTCTCTCTGTGTCTCTCACGAATAAATAAATAAAATCTTAAAAAAAAAAAAAAAGAATTGCATAAGATGGTAAAATTTGTTATTTGTATTTTGCCACAATTTAGACAAAATGCAAAACCCAGGCCCTCCACCATGGACCAAGTAAAAAACCACAGCCCCCAGGCTATCTTCCATGATCCCTTCCACACCTATCCAGATGCCACTGAAGGAATTCCCAGAGGAGCTTCTGGGAGGGCTGTCTCTGGGAAAGGGACAGCCCCTGCCCCCTCAGGACCCTTGAGGCCTACAGCACCTGGTTTGCCTGATGAGTTTCTACCTAATCTAATAAGGAGAGGCCCCCAAGGAGCCCCACAAAGCCTGACCCTCCCCCTTTTCTCTCTTTGGAATGGAACTATAGCCTGAGCCTTCATACCAGAAATACCCCTGTGGGGCCCCCACACCACCTTCCCTCCCAAGAGTATACCGTCTTCTTTCCTCTGTATTTTTATTCTTCCATTCAGCTCCTGCTCCAAGGCCCCGGGCCAGGTTGTGGAGTGACTATGTCTTTGGAATTGGTCTTTGGTGGATCTCATGGAGCATTGAGGGACGCAGTGAGAAGACTTTTGTGCTCCCCTGAGTCCTATTTATTCCTCTACTATGATGCACACACAGTGGTATGTCACAGATATGAGTACAGTCTCACTGGAGGGAAGCTGACCCAAGAAGCAGCTACCCCAGATTGGGGGCCTGGATATTGGGAATGGCTCTGTGTTCCCAACTTTTATACATAATGCACCCTGTTTTCACAGCAGGGGAATGACTGCGTCTCTTAGTCTGGACATCAGGACAACTTTTCCTAGACTCCAGAATACACTCTTCCATTCCTACTCCCTTTGGGAGAAGTGATGCTTGTTCGTTCACAACAAGCTCTTGGACACACAGCCTCAGTTTTCCTGTCCTGTAAAATGGGGATGTTAGTAGTACCTCCCTCCAAAGGTGTGGTGAGGAGCAGATGAAGTAATGCCTATAAAGTGACAAGCCTATGGCCCAGGACATCACACAGGCTCAATTCATGGTGTCTATCACTTTAATAAACATGTGATGAACACAACACTGCCCCTGGCCTGTCATGGGGAGAAGCTGATCTCTCAGTTCATTCCAAGGGCATTTTCCTATTAGCCTGCCTCCTTTTAGGGAAACTTCCTTCCCAGTGCTTCATGAAATTCTTTGAGGCTGTTCCTTAGCACCCTCCAGGTAAAGAAGTGCACCACCTACTAACCCAACCCTAGGTTACAGGGGATGGCTCCCAGAGGAACAGTGACTTGCCTGAGGCCACAGAAGACTGGAATCCAGGTTCCTGCCCCTCAGGCCAGGATGGTTGCCCTTGCTTCAGACTGACTTTTGGCAGTAGATTGCAGTAGAGGCCACCTCCCTAGTAAGGCTAAAATAGGATTATAATTACCTGTGGGTATCCTTTAAGTCACCCATGATGCAAGAGGGCTTGGGTGACCAACCCTGTTGAGCAGGAGTTGGCAAACTTTCTGTAAATAGCCAGAAAATAATAATAATTGTTATTATTTTTATTTATGATAGTCACAGAGAGAGAGAGAGAGAGAGGCAGAGACATAGGCAGAAGGAGAAGCAGGCTCCATGCACTGGAAGTCGGATGTGGGATTCGATCCTGGGTCTCCAGGATCACGCCTTGGGCCAAAGGCAGGCGCCAAACCGCTGCGCCACCCAGGGATCCCCAGAAAATAATTATTTGAAGCTTTGCAGTCTCTCTCTTCCCCTGCCAAGTGCTCGATTCTGCTACTGTAACAAGAAAGCAGCCCAAGACAGTACTCAATTGAGTGTGGCTGTGTTCCACCAAAACTTTATGGATACTCACATGTGAATTTCATAACATTTTCATGTGTCAGGAAGTCTTATTCTTTTGATTTTTTTAAAAAACTACTTAAAAATGTAAAAAATGTTGAAAAAAATAACAGACCCCTGTATAAGGGATTTGGAATCCATTCGTTATTAACTTTAGGTTAGAGATGAGAAAAACTTTTTTTTTTTTCCAGAGAGAAGCTGGAGGGCTGACCAAATGCAGAGAAAGGGTGGGGGGTGGGGTGGGTAAATCTCCTGATCAGCACTTCCAGGTGAGGGGTGGTGAAAAAGACTTCCCTGGTGATGGACTTACAGCAACCTTTATAAATTTGTTTTCTTACTTGTAAGATGTTTTTCTTGACTGTAAAATCGCCACCTTAGAGGGCTACGAGAATTGAATGAGATAAAAGATGGTAAAGTGTTTCGCAAAATGCAAATGCTTACTCACTTAATTGTTTCTACGACGCGCCGGAGCTCTCGGACTCTCTTCCTCTGGGAAGCTTCCTATTAAGTTTGATGGGACACTGTCCCTTTAAATCTCGCCAAGCCCCTCAAGCGGTCGGACGCGCCGGCACCTGCGCGTTCCTCTGCGGGGCAGGCACCTCCAGTCCCAGCCATCCCAGAGCCCCTCCGCTGGGAGGCTAAAGGTCCTCCCACACAGAATTTTTACGCAGGCGTAAATCAACCTTGGGAGCACTATGTCATGCACCGAGCCCAGTCCCTTTTTCATGCTCGAAGACTCCGCCCCCCGCGGCCAATCAGTAGGCCTCGCCCTTTACAATGGCGAATGGCAGTGAGCGTGGGGGGCGTGGCTGAGGGTCCGGGGGCGCGGCCTGGCGCTGAGAGAAGCGGCGGGGACAGCCGGGGGCTCTGTTGAACAGCGAAGCCGGACGGGGATCGCCGGCGGGCGGCGAGCGGAGGCGGTCTGGGCCCGGCGGTCTCCGAGATGTCACGATGGCTGTGGCCATGGTCGAACTGTGTCAAAGAGCGGGTATGCCGCTACCTGCTGCACCATTACTTGGGGCACTTCTTCCAGGAGCACCTCAGCCTGGACCAGCTCAGCCTCGATTTGTACAAGGGCAGCGTTGCCCTGCGGGATATCCACCTGGAGATCTGGGTGAGGAACCAGGCCTGACATCGGGGAGGGGGCCGTGTAGCGCGCAGAGACCTGAGGATCCTGGCCAAAGGGTCGGGCTGGGGAGACTAGGCGGAGGGTGTGGAGAGGCCGTGGGAGTCAGGCCCTTTCCAGGCGACTGATTGGCTTCAGAGCCAGAGCTGGGTGGGAAGGGGGTCCTTGCCTCCACTTCACCGTAGGAGAAACTGAGGCCGAGGAGGGGGTTGTCACTTGTGTGGAGAATGCCAGAACAAGTACATCGAGTTTGGGGCCTGAGTTGAGAAGTGTGGTCCTCAGGGGCTAAGGAGAAGGTGAAGAGGAAGTGGAGGAATTTGGGGGCTCTGATAGGACCAGGCCAGGGCAGTGACAGAGTTGGGGCCTTGCAGCTAGCCAGTCAGGCAAGGCTGGTAGGGGGTCCGGAGTCCTGCTGAGAGCACCTGTGGGAAAGGTGCCCTGACCTCCTGACCCTCCGATCCTGGGCCAAGTGGGTGGGGTTCACCTCCGGACGTGGATGTCAACAACCGGCGTCAGCAGCACCCGTGTTGATCAACACCTCGTGTGACTGCTGCAGCTGTCTACTTCCTGCTTTTGGGAAAGTGGGATGGACCCAGTGGTGTTTGGGGAGGGGCTTGGGAATCCTGTCTCTACCTGCTTGGAAGACTCTGAGGAAAGTTGGAGAGGTTTAGCTTCAGGCAGGGAGGAGGCCACGGGAGATGCTGGAGAAGCTGGGAGGAATAAGGTCTGGATCAGAAGCCTGAGGCTGGGGGCAGTGAGGGGCAGTGACTCACAACTCAGCCAAACTGGGAAGTTGCAAAGGAGTCACCAGTTAGAGGCACCAGCCCCGAGCTGGCACTGGGTCAGCCCCCCACTCCAGAGCAGCAGGGGTGGGCATGGGGTCAGGGGCTTCTCAGTTTTCTGGCTGGGCAGACAGGGTGCTTGGCCTAAATGCAATCTGGGGCGGGAAGAGCTAAGCTTTAGGGGTAGGCCAGGACTTCCTGAGGACTACCCCAAACATAGGGGTATAGAGGGAGACATCCAAGCCCAGAGGTGGGGACACTTGCTGAGAGCCTCTTGTCTAGGAATCCTAGTAGAGGCCTTTTCTGATCTCTGACTTTGAGGCTGGCCTGAAAGAAATGGCCAAGACCTCTAGGCTGCCTCTTTCTACTTCCAGTCCCAGGAAACACTCCCTGCCCTACCCTGCCCTGCCCTGCCCTCTTGGTGGGGATTGAAATGGCTCCTAGCTAGGCTGCGTTTGGGCTGGCCTCCAGGGAGGAGTTATCCCTGGTGGAAAGCAGGTACTTTCCCCATAGCCAGCCCCTCCCCCAGCTGCTCACCCTGCAGGTCTTGTCTAGAAGACCCCAGAAGAAGCCGAGTGCCTGGGGATCCTGGGATGGGGTAAGAAGAGAGGTCTGTCTCACAGTTACACTGAACCATTAAACTGGTTTCTTCTGTCTAGGCCTCAGTTCCCATCTAGCGACCTCTGGGTAAGGAGTTTCAACTTGCTCTCTGCAAGCCTTCTGGTTCTGCCATGTGTCTGTTTATTCTTGGTTCTAACAAGAATTTACTGGGAACTATTCTGGGTGATACCACACAGCACCTGGGATCACACAGAGCAGGCAGGTGGGCTCCTGCCTTCAAGGAGCTTCCTGGATGGTGCTGGTGCTCTTTCCCCATTTGTAACCTGCGGCTCTCAGCCTTGTACCTCAGAGAGGCACAGCTATATCAAGTGTTTGGAGTTGGTGGGAGGGGGTCCCCCCTCTCAGCTGAGCCCTCTGCCAGCCTCTCCTGTACACTCCCCTTGAACTCCATATTTGCCCAGAGAGAACATGGGTGCTGCCACACTCTGCTGGGCCTTGCCACGTGCTGTTCCCATGCCTGGGTCATGCCACCTTCCATCCTCTCCGCTTGGCTCCTTCTTTTTCATCCTTCAGCTCCCCCCTTCTCTGGCATTAAGGATGGAACACATTTGGGTAGACCAAGAGTAGGAATCAATTGGAGCAATGGTAGCACTCAGGTAGCACGGGGAGGGGCAGGGAGAACGAGGGAGCTCTCCAAGGTCAGAGCAGACCAAGAAGTGCGGCCGCCAAGGAGACAGCCACATGTGGAGTTTCCCTAAGCCGGATCTGTCCCTTCCCTGCTCCCAGTCTGTGAACGAAGTTCTGGAGTCCATAGAATCACCCTTAGAGCTGGTGGAAGGCTTCGTGGGCTCTATCGAGGTGGCCGTGCCCTGGGCTGCGCTGCTCACCGACCACTGCACCGTGCACGTGTCAGGCCTCCAGCTCACCCTGCAACCTCGCCAAGGCCCGGGTGAGGGCAGGGCAAGGCTGGGGTTGGGGGTTGGGGAGCAAGTGGTAGGAGTAGGCCTGGGGACTCAGTTGCTGACTAGACCTGCCTCTCCTGAGACCCTCTTCCTACTCATAGGGCCAGGGGCTGCCGACTCGCAGACCTGGGCCTCATGCATGACCACCAGCCTACAGCTGGCTCAGGAGTGCCTTCGGGACGGGCTGCCTGAGCCCTCTGAGCCACCACAGCCCCTGGAGGGACTGGAAATGTTTGCCCAGACCATTGAGACAGGTAAGTGGGCCTCTAATGGCTACCCTGCTCTCTATACCTCCGTCACTCACAAGACGGGCCCCAGACAACAGGATGGCCACACTGCTGCCCCAATGGGGAAACTCTGCCTGCCCCTTGCTGTTCCACCTGGCCTGAGACCCCTTTCTACCACTTAGTGCTGCGAAGGATCAAGGTGACCTTCCTGGACACTGTCGTGAGGGTAGAGCACTCGTCGGGTGATGGGGAGCATGGCGTGGCAGTAGAAATCCATGTACAGAGGTAGGGGCATGCCAGGCGGGGTGGGCTAGTATGAAGAGGAAGGGGAATGAGGGACTGCTGAATGGTGTTGACCTTGCCCCTGCCCCTTACCCCTGCTCAGGCTCCTGGGAAGTAACAGGGCAAATCTTGGGTGGGCCTGGGTGATAGTGGCTATGGTGGTAGAGAGACCATATTGTGGGAATGGAGTCTAGGGGCCGAATTGTTGCGGCCCCAAGGTTCAGGTTACACACTGAGGGTCTGAAGAGCAAGGGCTGGCCATGGGGGTCCATGATGGCCTGGCTATGCTGGGGCAGCTCTGCTGGCCAGACCCTCTGACCCCAGACCCCTAGAACACAATGCTGCATAGGGAGAGGGTCTCCAGCCTGGGGTGGCTGGGGTAAGGGCTGATCCTACACTCCCCAGACTGGAGTACTGTGATGAGGCAGTGCGGGACCCAAGCCAGGCACCTCCAGTGGACGTGCACCAGCCTCCTGCCTTTCTGCACAAGCTGCTGCAGCTGGCAGGAGTCCGCCTGCACTTTGAGGAGCTCCCTCCACAGGTGGGCTGACTCTGATCCCTAGTTTCTTTCTCCTAATCCCTGTCTTCTCTCCTGTCTGCCCCACTGCACCCCATCCCTTCTGACCATCTGTGACCTCATCTTCTCAACCCTTTCCCTCCTGTATCCTCTTGCCTTCAGGAAGAGCCCCCGAAGCCCCCCTTGCAGATCGGCAGCTGCTCAGGGTATATGGAGTTGACAGTGAAATTGAAGCAGAATGAAGCCTTCCCAGGCCCAAAGGTGGGTCCCCAGCTCCTGTGGAGGAGGCAGTATGCCCCGTTTCAGAAAGTCCTCAGCAGTGGTGATCCCCACTAGAAAGCAGGGTCATTGTGTGGAGGAGATTACTGACTTCTTGGCAATAGAGAACCAAGCTCAGTGAACAAGTTTTGGCCAGGGTCACACAACTAGTTAGTGACAGAGCTTATCCTGGGAACTGGCATCCCGAGGAGGTGAGGGCAGGTGGGTGGTGGCTCTCAGAAGGCCGCATTGTTGCCCCCTGGTCCCTTTTATCTCCAGCTGGAGGTGGCTGGACAGCTGGGCTCCCTGCATCTGCTCCTGACCCCTCGGCAGCTCCAGCAGCTTCAAGAACTGCTCAGTGCCATGAGCCTTGCAGGTGAGGCCTCTGGGTGCTGCAGGGGATGGGATGGCTAGGGAGGGGCCACCCAAGCTGGTCTGACACAAAGAAGTGTCCTCCTCCATAGACCCAGAGGGCCTGGTTGGCAAGCTGAACAAGAGCCGCCCACTAGGTGCTGAAGACCTGTGGCTGATTGAGCAGGACCTGAACCAGCAGCTGCAGGCAGGGGCTGTGGCTGAGCCCCTCAGCTCAGAACCCCTTACCAATCCTCTTGTCAACCCGGACAACACTGGTGGGTGTGGGGCCAGACCTGGCAGTTGACTGGGCAGCTAGCCTGGGTGCAGGAGTCATGGGGGCCAAGTACAGCTTTCCCTGACCTCCCTTGCCCTGGCCCACAGACCTCTTCTTCTCCATGGTGGGTCTCACGAGCAGTGTGGCCTCAGCCCTCTCTGAGCTCTCGCTCTCGGATGTAGACCTAGGATCCTCTGTGCACAGCGACATGGCCCCCCGCCGGCTGTCTGCTCATGCCCACCCAACTGGTGAGTGCTCCCAGGGCAAGAAGAGCTGGAAGAGGCCTCAGTGCCCACGTGATGGCATGCACATGCAGGAGGCCTCCATCGATGCTTTGAGGATCACTGTGGTGACTTGGTTCCCTTTGGACGCTTGGGGAACCTGATGGATAGAGGCTAGGTTTCAAAGTCAGTGATCCTGGGCCATGCACTTAAATTCTTAGAGACTCAGTTTCTCCTTCCATAAAAAGGGCATAAGATCTGACCTTGCCAGGCTATATGTTTCTGGCCGATGTTTATCGCGAGATTATGTATGTCAAGTGCTGGCCTGAGTGCTTTATCACCTCTAATTCTTCCAGCTCCTTGAGAGAGTGGAATTGAGCCTAGGCTCAGTATCTGGCATAACGAGGCTCTGCATCACGCCTGACCAGCCACGCCCCATGCCAGAGTCACATAGTCCATCTGGGCCAGGGCTTCTCCCAGCCCCCAGCCCAATATCTGGGGTACTCATGAGCTCTGGGAAGTCCCTGGTGAAACCTCTGTCCTCTCAGGCAAGATGGCCCCCACGCCCCTCCCGGACACCCTGCGCCCTGACTCGCTGGTGAAGATGACCTTGGGGGGCATGACCCTGACTTTGCTTCAGACGACTGCCCCATCTTCTGGACCACCTGACCTCACCACCCACTTTTTTTCGGAGTTTGATGCCACCAAGGATGGGCCCTTCGGCTCCCGTGACTTCCACCATCTCCGACCGCGCTTCCAGAGGGCCTGTCCCTGTAGCCATGTCCGGTACAAGCCCAAGGCAGGGGCCCAAGGAGAGACTCCCTTAGCCCCACAAGCCCAACCCCTGATGCCCAGCTTCTTCCTTGCAGACTAACGGGCACAGCTGTGCAGCTGTCCTGGGAGCTGCGGACAGGCAGGGGCCGGAGGACTACCAGCACACAAGTGCACTTTGGTCAGCTCGAGGTGCTGGAGTGCCTGTGGCCCAGGGGTACCTCAGAGCCTGAGTACACAGAGGTGAGGGCTGAGAGCCAGTGTGTATGTGGCAAGGCCTGCAGGTACAAGTGGGTGTGGAGGCTCAACCTGACTTTTGTCTCCTGTATCCCATCCCAGATCCTGAGCTTCCCCAGCAGCCTAGGTTCCCAGGCCTCAGCTCGGCCCTGTGCCCACCTGTGTCATACACAGACTCTACGCAGGATGTCCAGGGTAATCCACCCCCTCCTATGCCTGACCTTTGGCTATTTCCCGTGGTACATTTACCCCTCCCCACGTCTCAGCCTCTGCTGGTACCTCCCTGTTCCTACCTCCTTCCCCCTTTGCCTATGCTCCAGGTAGAGCATACCTCCCAGTCTGGGCCCTACATAAGGCATCCTCTTGGCCTGGTGGTCTCTTCCCTGGCTCATCTTGGCAAATCCTTGCCAGTTTCCAAATATTAGGTGGCTTTTATTAAATAAACATGGTCATCTTTCTCAGACAGTGTGGTGAAGATTTCCCGGTCCCCTGTTCAAATTTCCCTTCCCACTGCCACGGAGGACTATGTGTTCTGTTTTTGCTTAAAGGGGGGAGTCCCTTCCCATCCTACCCTCATTGACCACCCCACCACAGCCCTCACTGACCTGAACACCTTCGCCCCCAGAGCCGAGCCCGGCGCCCAGCTGCCTGCCATTGCCACTCAGAACTGGCCCTAGACCTAGCTGACTTCCAGGCAGACGTGGAGCTGGGGGCCCTGGACCGGCTTGCTGCCCTGCTGCGTCTGGCTACCATATCCCCTCCTGAGCCACCTGCCGGCCTCCTGGTAAGATACCCAGCTGGGACAGGGATCTGGCATGGCCCCTCTGGCTCACAGCCACGGTGGTGAGGCCCCTGGCAGCGGCTCTGATGACCACCATCCTCTCACAGACAGAAGCCGCACCAGCTGCTGAGCAGCAGACAGTGGTGCGGCTGTCAGCACCCCGGGCCACACTGCAGCTGCGCTTCCCCATTGCTGATCTGCGGCCGGAGCGGGACCCCTGGGCAGGCCGGGCTGTGCGGACCGAGCAGCTACGGTTGGAGCTGAGTGAGCCCCAGTTCCGGTCAGAGTTGAACAGTGGTCCTGGTCCCCCGGTCCCCACCCGCCTGGAACTTTCCTGCTCCGACCTACATGGTGAGAGCTCCCCAGGGGACAATACCCAGGACAGGGCCCCAGGCCTCTGGGAGAGGTGGGCTCAGGGTTACAGAAGGGACTGAGTCTCAGTTAGGACAGACTTTGGCCCAACCCTCACCAGCTCTGTGAGGAGCCAGCATTGCCTGTCTCCAGGCTTGTCTGAGAATGATCAGAGTGGACCCTTTTTCGCTGGACTGCTACAGATTGTGAGTGTGAGCGAGGGCACGGACCTGTAAGCAATAAGGACAGTCACCACAAAAAAAAAAAAAAAAAAAAGGACAGTCACCACAAGGGAAGTTCCAGGCCCCTACTAACCCCATCTGACACTGGGGAAGAAATGGGGAAAAGCAGCAGTGACAACACCCCATTCCTCCTTATCCTCCCAGGTACCTATGAAGATGGAGAGAAGCCACCCATCCCCTGCCTGCGGGTCTCCAAAGCCCTGGATCCCAAGAGCCCTGGGCGCAAATACTTCCTGCCCCAGTAAGTGGGGGGGCTCTAGAAGGGACAGACAGGAGAGGAGCACTTTGCTACTGAGAGTGGCTACTGAGGTGGGATCAGGGGCTAAGGGGGCCTTGCAGGCCAGTGACAGGCCTGTGCCCTGGCAGGGTAGTGGTGACCCTGAACCCCCAGCTCAGCAGCGCACAGTGGGAAGTGGCCCCTGAGAAGGGAGAGGAGCTGGAGCTGTCGGCTGAGAGTCCATGTGAGCTGCGGGAGCCTGAGCCCTCACCCTTCTCCTCCAAGAGGACAATGTACGAGACGGAGGAGGTGAGGCCCTGAACCAGGGGAGCCACTTGGTAGCTGTGGGACAGGAGGACAGGACCACCTGGGGCACCAGCAAGAGTTTCATCTCTTCCATCATCTTAGACCAATGGAGAATCAAAAGTACCCCAGCTCAGGGGGCTTGGGGGTGAGGACACTGGTGAGGGTCAGCCCCAGGAGGCACAGGTCCCTGGTTGGGAAGATCAGGACCCCATCTATTGGCTGTGTACATTTGAACATCACCTTCTCTGAAGGTGAGGAGGTTTGAGTGAGAGACAGTTAAGGGCCTGGCCTCTGGGGCAAATGGTCTGGGTTTGAATCCAGGCTCTTCTATTCAGTGGTTTCATCCTCTTAGAAGTGGTCTAATCTCAGAGAATTAGACACAAATGAGTTTCCTTGTCTTGAAAGTGGATACAATGACCTGCATCATAGGCTTATCATGAGGATAAAGGAGTTAAAATATGTGAGACTCTCATAGCAGGTTTGGCATGTGATCAGCGCTTCACATGAGCTGGCTGTCATATATCCCAGCAGAGAGAGGTTCCTATGAATGAATAAATGATAGGAAGTCAGGGTGTAGACCAGGGTCTGATTCCTGAGCCAGCAGCAGACCCTGACATCTCTCAGATGCCTTTCCCTGCTCCCCTGTCTAGATGGTGATTCCTGGAGACCCTGAGGAGATGAGGACCTTCCAGAGCCGGGCTCTGGCCCTGTCCCGCTGCAGCCTGGAAGTGGTCCTGCCCAGCACCCACATCTTCCTGCCCAGCAAGGAGGTCTATGAGAGCCTCTATAACAGGTGGTGCCTCGGGCGGGTAGGGGGAAGGCAGGCCTCCTCACTGTTGCTGTCCATCTGCCTGTGCTGGGCCAGGCCACCCTCACTGCTGCTGTCTATCTGTCCCAGGATCAACAACGACCTGCTCATGTGGGAGCCTGCGGACCTGCTTCCCGCCCCTGACCCCGCTGCTCACCCCCCAGGCTTCCCAGGCCCCTCAGGCTTCTGGCACGACAACTTCAAGATGTGCAAGTCAGCCTTCAAGCTGGGTAGGAAGGCTGCCCCAGCAGGGGTCCCAAGCACCTCCCCCCCCCAGAGCTGGGCAGGGCTGGGGCAGCAGGGAGCAGGGTTGGGCAGCCCCCCCTAGTGCTGGGCAGGGCTGGGGCAGCCCTCTCAGGTCTCCTTCCCACTTCCACTCCTTCCATCTCACCCCAGACTCAGACTCGGATGAGGAGGATGCCCACTTCTTCTCAGTAGGGGCGTCAGGCGCTCCCCAGCCCCCTCCCCCTGAGTCCCCAAGTCCTCGCTCCCAGAGTACCGTCTCTACATTGGTAACAGTGCTGAAGGGTCGGATCACAGCCTTCTGTGAGACCAAGGTGAGGGCAGCCTGGGGAGGTGAGCCCCGCTGACTGCAGTGCCCCCCACCCACCACTACAGGAGAGCAAGACCAGTATGAACAGCTCCAATTTGGGAAACTGGGAAAAGAAGCCCCAGTGTGACTGAGAGTGGTCTGTTTGGCCGGCAGCACCCACCCACCACCCACGGACCCAACATGCCACTCCAACGATCCCATCACACCCCATTAGTACCTGTTGTGTGTAAGGCGCAATGCTAGGGATCCAGATGGGCACTGTCTCATGCTGGATGGCAGATAAGGCAGGGATGACTTCCCTTCTGGCAAAAGAGACAAGTGATGGGGCACCTGGGTGGCTCAGCCATTTAAGGGTCTGTCTGACTCTTGATTTCAGCTCCGGTCATCTCAGGGTCGTGAGATCAAGCTCCACATCAGCCTCCACACTGCATATGGAGCCTGCTTAAGATTCTCTCTCTCCCCCCAAAAAAAGATTCTCTCTCTATCTCTCCTTCTGTCCCTCACCCTCTCCCTCTCTAAAAAAAAAAAAAAAAAGAGAGAGAGAGAGAGACAAGTGCTGTCCTAGGCCTTCAGTGGAGTTCTGATAGAGCTAGAGCTGGTGCTAGTCAGGCCAGGGCTCCAGGAGACAACCCCTCTGAGGGAGTGGGGGCTGCTGAGTGCTCTGGTGAGGCCACGCCACATCCTCTTTCCACAGGATGAGCTTGGGAGGCGGCTAGAGACATCACACGGGGAACTAGTGTTGGATGTGGAGCAAGGCACCATCTTCAGCGTCTCCCAGTACCGAGGCCAGCCGGGACTTGGCTACTTCTGCCTAGAAGCGGAGAAGGCAAAGCTCTACCACCGAGGTGTGAGGGGAGGGGGCTTGAAAGAGGGATATGGGCCCTGGGTGGAGGGGACAATAAGCCAGCTCAGCAGGGGGCTCACCAGCTGCCTCCCCAGCGGCTGTGGATGACTACCTGCTGCCCAGTCACCTGGAGCTGCCCAGCTTTGCTCCTCCGGCCCAGCTGGCTCCAACCATCTACCCATCAGAGGAAGGGGTGACTGAACGGGGAGCCTCAGGCCACAAGGGCCAGGGCCGGGGTCCCCACATGCTATCCACTGCTGTGCGCATCCATCTGGACCCCCACAAGAATGTCAAGGTACAGCAGTGTCTGCTTCTGATCTACCCACTTGGCTGGGGCAACTGCCTCCCTGGTGCTTGGTAGGCTGGGCCCCACTATGCTGACTATGCCCCACCTCCAGGAGTTCCTCGTGACACTGAGGCTCCACAGAGCCACCCTGCGCCACTTCATGGCTCTGCCAGAACAGAGTTGGCACTCCCAGGTGAGCATAAGTGGTGTGGGCAGGCGGGTCTCTGAGCTGGGGGGAGGCCAGTGTGAGGGACCTGGGCTGGGCCAGAGCTGACTTCCAAGTGAAGCCCCTGAGCAAGGGGTGCGTAGCAGGTGGGGGGGGGCATGCTGTGGTGGGGGCAGGGGTTAGAGGAAAGAGGAGGCCCCTGATCCTCACTGCCCCTCCTGTCGTGGCCCCCAAAGCTGTTGGAGTTCTTAGATGTGCTCGATGACCCAGTGCTGGGCTACCTGCCCCCAACCGTCATTACCGTCCTACACACTCACCTGTTCTCCTGCACCGTGGACTACAGGTACCCAGGCTAGGTGGGCTAAGAGCGAGGGGCAGGCTCTCATGTGTAAGGAGCCTGCCCTAGTGCATGTGTACCCCTCAGGCCCCTCTACCTCCCTGTGCGTGTCCTTGTCACCGCTGAGACCTTCACCCTCTCCAGCAACATCATCATGGACACCTCCACCTTCCTACTCAGGTATGTACCACCCTCACCCGTCACAATTTCCATTCCCCCTCAAGCTGAGCTGCAGCTGCTACTCCCCCAGGGTCCCACCTACATGCTGTGTGTCCTCAGGCTGGTCTCTGAGCCCTCTGTACACTTGGGTGATGATCCCTCTCTCAGGAATGGGAATTGCTTTCACCTTCCTGGATGACAGTTGTGCCTCTGCATCAGAGCCTTCAAAGCACTGGTGCTCTCTAACCTGATGTCTCACGGAGGTACTTGTTCTAAGGATACAAGGAAAACAGGTGGAATGCGATGCCTTAGTAGTATAATTTAAAATTTATAAACAGTCTAAATGCCCCCAAATGTCAACTTGAGTCAGTAAACATGGCTTACCCAATGATTAAAGTCAAGTCAAAGAGTGACATTGAAAAATATGGAAAATGCAGTAATGCAACACATCCTGAAGAATCTAAGATACAAAGTTCTATGGAGCGTTGTTTTCTTAAAGATTTATAAGGGTTTATTTGTATATATGTCTGTGGCTTCACAGAAAAGTTGAAGAAAATATATATGATGCTTTTCTAAGAATTTGAGATTAGAGAATATGATAAGAGATTATTTCTTTTTTATTTTAAAATGTCTTAAAGGAGCTTGTGTTGTGTTGCCATTAGAATAAGGACCTAATTTGAAAGAACAATGAATGCTGTAGCAGGGAAGCAGGACACTTGCCTCCTGGGGCCACTGTGAGGCCTGGATGAGGTAGAGAAGCGGGAAGTACTTGGAGAGCACTACCTGCCTTCTGACCTAAGCGAGCATGCACTGTTTTGGGCCTGCAGCACAGGAGATAGGACCAGTCTCCCCAGTGTACAAACAAGAACACTAAGGCCAGAGAGGACCCAGCGCTAGTTTCCTGTGGGCTCGGGACCTCTTGTGGCTTCCCCTCTGCCTGTCTCTAGGAGCCCCACCCTTCTGGCTCCCATGGAGCTGCAGCCTGCAGCGGCTCCTGGGCCCTTCTCAGCCCTGTTCCCCACCAGGTTCATCCTCGACGACTCAGCCTTATACCTGTCCGACAAGTGTGAGGTGGAGACCCCGGATCTGCAGCGAGGTGGGCAGGGCCTGGACTGGGCTCCCTCCCCTCTGAGGGAACACAGCCCCCGGCCACACTCAGAGCAGCCAGGTGTCCTCACCTAGCTGCACCCACACATTTGTGCACGCACACAAGGGCTATACTCAGATAAAGCCCAGATTCTCCCCTCTGGTGGTGGGCCAGGGGCTGGGTGTGAAGAAGCAGTTGGAACTTCTCTTGCTTCCTGCTCAGATTACGTCTGTGTCTTGGATGTTGACCTGCTGGAGCTTGTGATTAAAACCTGGAAGGGGAGCACTGAGGGCAAATTGGTGAGTGTTGCCCAGAATCCCCTGGAGCCAGAGCAGAGCCAAGGGCCGAGGGAGCCTTTCCCCTTGCACTCTCCTCCCTTCTGCTCCCTGGGCCTGGGCTTAGGTTACAGTCACTAGCTGCCCTTTGTGCTGGGCTCTGGTTAGTGGCCCTCCTGGAAAGGGCCCGGCCTACCCTGGGTGTCCCATAATATGAACCCCACCACTAGAGGGCGAAAGCAGGGCCTAGGGAGTCAGATAGCCTTTGTGGGACCAGGCTCCACCTGGCCAGGCTGAGGTGAGCAATAAAGGACTGGGCACTTGAACACTTTCACACGGGGAGTGCACTCCTGCTTCCTTGAGTGACTCTGGACGAAGTCCCTTTCACCCTCTGGACTCAGTTTGCTCCATAATTCAGTGGGTTTGTTGGGCAGCAGGCTGAGCAGCCTGGGGAAGACCTGGCCAGGTCCTACGTGTGTGTGGCGTGGATAGAGCCTGAGCTGATGGCGCCCCACCCCTGCCACTCAGAGCCAGCCGCTATTCGAGCTGCGTTGCTCCAACAACGTGGTACACGTGCACAGCTGTGCAGACTCCTGCGCCCTGCTGGTCAACCTGCTCCAGTACATAATGAATGAGGGCGACCTACACCCCCCTCCCCGGCCCCCCAGCCCCACAGAGATCGCCGGCCAGAAAGTACAGGTGAGGCCTAGCCCTACAGGCTGCTAGAACTCTGCCAGGCCCACTCCTCTGCCTCAGCCCCCAGGGGCCTGGCTTTGGGGGAGAGGTGCCCCTTCCTCCTGTGCTCCTGTGACTCATTCATCACTCCTCCTCGGCCTGGCCCAGCTCTCCGAGAGCCCTGCCTCCCTGCCCTCCTGCCCCCCAGTGGAGACAGCCCTCATCAACCAGCGGGACCTGGCCGACGCCCTCTTGGACACTGAGCGCAGCTTGCGGGAACTGACCCAGCCTTCAGGTGGGGTGGGGCGTACTTTGGGGCCAGGGGATACAATCAGGCACCCAAATCAGACATCCCCCCAAAACTGACATCTCTCTCCACAGGTGATCCTCTCACTCAGGCCTCGCCCGTGTCAGTCTATCTATTCCCAGGGGAACGGACTGGGGTCCAGCCCCACTTGGCCCCTGCTGTGACCCCTGCTGGCAGCTTGGGGTCCTGCTCAGAGGCCAAGGAAGGTGAAAAGGAAGAGGGAGATGGAGACACTCTGGACAGTGACGAGTTCTGCATCCTTGATGCTCCTGGCCTGGGCATCCCGGTGTGTGGGGGGCAGGCTGGGCAGGGCCACAGAGTGGTGGGAGAGGGTGGCTCCTTTCTATGCCCCTTCTAGAGCTCCTGCTGTTAGAGGAGCAGGTGCACCTGGGTCTGTGGCAGAGTTTGGGGGTGGGGTGGGTCTCTCTGACTCTGGGCTTTGAAGGAGCAAGTTGATTTTCAGAGGAAGAGAGAAAGAATGGCATCTAGGACAAAGGGAAGGACATCAAGGGGAAGGAGAGGGAGGAGCAGGGTGGTTAGCAGGAGCGGGAGGAGAACTATTTGACTGCAGGGGTGATGACCTGCTGGCCTCCAGGAGCCAATGGAATGTCACATGCAAGCGAGACCCAGGAAGATAGGGCTGGCGAGAACAAGGGGCACTTTGGTCCCCCCTGGACAGAGCACTGTGATATAAGTTCGGAGGAGGGAGTGGGCAGGAGACTCATCTTTTGTAAGAAACAGGAAGGGAAGTGTGAGGATGGGGAAGAAATTGGGCCTAGACTGGGAAAAGTATCTGTGCACATGTGTTCACTTGGCCTCCTGCCTACAGCCCCGAGATGGAGAGCCCGTGGTGACACAGCTGCATCCAGGCCCCATCATCGTGCAGGATGGGTACTTCTCACGGCCCCTGGGCAGCACAGACCTGCTACGGGCGCCTGCCCACTTCCCCATGCCTAGCAGCCGTGTGGTGCTACGTGAAGTCTCCCTTGTCTGGCACCTGTATGGGGGCCGAGACTTTGGGCCCCACCCTGGCCACAGGTGAGTAGGACAGGTGCAGGTGGCAGCTGTGGCAAGGGGGCCCACCCACCTGGGAGATGGGATGCAGCCCAAGGTCCAGCTCTGACTTCAGCCACTGATAACCTTGAGCAGGATCCTTGCCTCAGTGGCCTCCATTCTTTCTCTTCCCCACCCACCTCCCACGGCTGAGGCTGGAGAGGGTTTCCTGCCTCAGGTAGAAGGGTCTACTCTGAGGTGAAGGGGGTTCCCCAGAGTCACCTTGTCCCCTGTCCCTCTTTCCAGAGCAAGAGGCAGCTTCATGGGCCCTAAGGGCTCTCCTTCTCGTTGCTCTGGCCCCAACCGGCCCCAGAACTCTTGGCGTACACAGGGGGGCAGTGGGAGGCAACACCAAGTCCTCATGGAGATCCAGCTCAGCAAGGTGAGCTGGGGGCTCAGAGTGCAGAAAGCCACCTGGGTGGGGGACAGGGCAGGCTATCCCATCCCTGGCACCCAGCCAGCACTTCACCATGACAACTTACCTCATGGTCCCTAGTCATGCACCAAGTTACAAGTAGTGTTTGCAGAGTGGCTGCTGCGCTGCACACTAGGTGCTGTTGTAGATGTTAGACATAGCAATGAGCAAAGCGGACAGAAGCCCTGCCTTCCTGTCACTTGTGCGGTAGTGAAGGGAGCCACAGATCTATGCTGTGTGGAATGCAATAAATGCTTGGGGAAGGTGAGCTGGGGAGGATCAGGAAAGTCTTGAAAAGATGTCGTTGGTACAAAGATCTGAGGAAGGGGGGCAGGAGGAGGGCAGTCGAGGCCACTGGGAACTAGGCCGCATACAGCCCTGCAGACCACAGGACAGTTTTGGATTTTCCTGGAGTGAGATGCAGTCAGCAGGCTGGTAGCTGCAGAGCCAGTGACAGCAGTCAGATTCTGGAGAATGTGGATAGGGAAGAACCACAGGTTGGGTAGGCTGCCGGGCTGACCTGAGATGGTGCAGGCAGAGGTGCTGCTGCAGGCAGAGGTGCTGCTGACTGGGAGTGAGTCCATGTGGGTCCTCTCCTCAAGCACACAGGGCTGTTGTGCCAAGAAAACTGGGGCTCTCTGCAGCCCACTGGGCAGGGGAGCCAGCACTGGGTGTGGGAGAGAGGGGAGGCCAGGGCAAAGTTCTGAAGATGAGAAAGGCCTTGGCCTGTTTAAGGAGCAGAAGACAGGCCAGTGGGGCTGGCAGGTCAGAAGCAAGGTGGAGGATGGGCTTTGGAGGGAGAGGCTGGGCCTCACCAGGCCAGGGGGAGGTTTTTGCAAGGTGCAAGGTGGGTGGGCATGTGCTTTATGAAGATCCCTCTGGGTGTGTGGAAAAGGGCCTGAGGGGCCCAAGCAGGGAGGCCATCCAGGGGAAGAGGGGACAGCAGCCCTCAGACCAGGTGGCAGCAGTGGAGATGACACAAGTGTAGAGGGATTGGAGAAATGTGCCGAGGAACCAAGCCAGATGGCCTTGGTGATGGAGAGGCTAGAGGGCGGTGTTGGTGCTTGGTGACAGGCAGATGGTGCCTCTTAAGTGACAGGAAGGGAATGGGAGCAAGTAGATGCAGGGGAGGTCAAGAGTTCAGTATGCCAAGTAGAGTTTGAAATGCATATGGGACAACCATGAGGAGGCAACCAGGTGGGGGGCTGAGGTGTGGCTGGGAGAGACAGGGCCCTGCCTATCTGGCTTTGGCCTCCATCCAACCCGCAGGTGAGCTTCCAGCATGAGGTGTACCCAGTGGAGCCAGCCACAGGCCCCGCAGCCCCTGGCCAGGAATTGGAGGAGCGGCCGCTGTCCCGTCAGGTGTTCATCGTGCAAGAGCTTGAGGTCCGAGACCGGCTCGCCTCCTCCCAAATCAACAAGTTCCTGTACCTACACACGAGCGAGCGGATGCCACGTCGCGCACACTCCAACATGGTACCAGCTGCCCCCACTGCCCACCCTGGGCAGGGCCATGTGTGCACATAGCAGGTGGTTTGGGGATGCTGGGAGAATGCTGGGGCTCAGGCAGGCCCAGCTGGGGGAACAGTGTATGCAGATGCAACACCAGCTGGGCACAGGGTGGGGCAGGGCTGAGGCCCAGCAGCTACCCAGAGCTTGCCCTCTGCCCCCAGCTCACCATCAAAGCACTGCACGTGGCCCCCACAACCAACCTGGGTGGGCCCGAGTGCTGTCTCCGTGTCTCTCTGATGCCCCTGCGGCTCAACGTGGACCAGGTGAGTAGGCCAGGTGGAAGCAGAGCCTACAGTGAGCCCCACTGCCTCTGGGCCTCTGAACCTGACCTGCACCTTCTCCTGTAGGACGCCCTTTTCTTCCTCAAGGACTTCTTCACCAGCTTGGTGGCTGGCATCAATCCTATGGTCTCAGCAGAGACATCCGCTGAGGGTGAGGGGCTGAGCTGGGAAGGGAGGGCCCAGGCCTCCCGCCTCCCAGCCATCCCTGGACCCATCCTCCATCTATGTCCCCCACCCTAGCTCGCCCTGAGACCCAGGTCCAGCCCAGAAGCCTCCAGGAAGGCCAGCTTGAGGACACAGAGATGACTGGCTCCCGGGAAGCCGCAGGCAGTAGACACAGCTCCTCTGCTGAGCAGCAGCCTATCTACTTCAGGTAGGGCTGAAGACTGGGGTCTTTGCCCAGGCTGCAGGGGGCTGGGTCAGTGACCAAAAGCCCCCTCTTCCAATTCCCCCTCCAGGGAGTTCCGCTTCACGTCTGAAGTACCTATCTGGTTGGATTACCATGGCAAGCATGTCACCATGGACCAGGTGGTAAGTGGCGCTGTCAAACAGAGTTGCTGCATGTGCCATCCCTCTTGGGGGGCCCCATTCTGCCCAGGTGTGGCTTAGTCTTTTGGAGGCTAGGGCTTGCGTCCAGGCAATAGTGGCTGCTAGTCAGCCTCCAATGGCTCCTGGGTGCTGGGGCTGGGCCAGTCCCTGTCCCGAATTGTGAACCCCAAATACCTTCTCCTTCCCCAGGGCACTTTCGCTGGCCTCCTCATCGGCCTAGCCCAGCTCAACTGCTCCGAGCTGAAGCTGAAGCGGCTTTGTTGCCGACACGGGTAAGCCCTCCATGCCCTCCAGCATTCCTAGCCTCTCTTCAGGGTTCCCTATCTTCCCTTTACTGCATTCCTGACCAGTTGTGTGGCCTTGGCCACACTCCTCTGGTGCCTCAGTTTTCCACTCCATAAAGTGGGCACAAACATCCTTCACACTGGGCTGGGGGGCTACTGTGGACAGTGTTGGGGTGCCTCCGGTCCTGGCCCTGTGACCCCTCAATGTGTGGCTCTGCCCCTGTACCCTCCTCTCCTTCCCAGACTCTTGGGTGTGGACAAGGTGCTGGGCTATGCTCTCAACGAGTGGCTGCAGGATATCCGCAAGAACCAGCTGCCTGGCCTGCTGGGGGGCGTGGGCCCCATGCACTCAGTTGTCCAGCTCTGTGAGTGGCTGGCTGGCTCTGGGGGCTCTGGAAATTGCTCTTACTCTTGGGAAGCCTAGAGGCTGCCCTGGAAATAGGGAGAAGGTCCTAAGTCAGGGTAGGTGTGGGCAGCACAGCCTTGGGCTTCTCTGAACTCCCTGTTCCTGCAGTCCAAGGGTTCCGGGACCTGCTTTGGCTGCCAATCGAGCAGTACAGAAAGGATGGGCGCCTCATGCGGGGGCTGCAGCGAGGGGCTGCCTCCTTTGGCTCATCCACGGCTTCAGCTGCCCTGGAACTCAGCAACCGGCTGGTGCAGGCTATCCAGGTGAGTGGGCATCTGGTTCCAGGCCTAGTAGGGCAAGGAGAGTCTGCTCCACAGCACCTGATCTGTTCTCAAAGCTCTACTAAGGATGGACAGTCTGGGTACGCGGTCTCACTTTTATGAGACACAGTCATGGACAGGAGAGGCCCAGTGACTGGCCTGGGGCCCACAGCAACTCCTTGGAGGGTAAGTGCTCTCCAGGCTCTACAGCCCACTGGGTGACTGCTCATGGCCACCTCTTAAAGAGGAGAGAAGGGGGGCTATGGCTCTGTTTACAGACAAAAAAACTGACACACAGACTGGCCCTCACTCATTTAAGCCCCATACTTTGCTAGGCCCAGACAGATCCCCAAGGAGGCCAGGGAGTTGTCCTGTAAGCAGCTGTGGTTCATGAACTCTAGTAGAAGGGCTAGGATGGGCAGGCCCTTGTGGGGCAGGCATGACAGAGGAGGGTGAGCGTGCAGATGCAAGGGGAGCTCACTGCTTTCTGGGATCTGCAAGCCCACCCCCTTGCAGGCTGGAGGCAAGATCTTTAGAGAGGAGGCTAAGGATAAGCAGGCCCCAGAGAGTCCCCCAAAGACACAGCTAGGTGAGGCAGCTGGGTGAGAAGTGAGGGGGCAAAAGGAACAGAGACGTCAGAGTCATAAAGTAGATCAGACTCAGAGGGGGTAGCCAGGGGAACCCAGCACTCTGCCCGGGCTTCCTCTGGAGCTGGCAAGGCCAGACCAGGTGCAGGGTGGGGAGACGGCACAGTCTCAAGAACGCTGCACGTGGGGCACCCCACAAATGGGACAAGGGTGTACATGTGGTCCACACAAGGAGGGCTTGGGGTCCAGAGGACATTAGGAGAATCCCCTCAGGAGGCATGCACTCCACCTGACCTGGGTGCTGGAAGCCTCCCCAGGACCCCAGGAGTAGCACCATAATATACAGCTGTGGGGGAGGCAGAAGCGTGATGCCCCCTGCCCCCCGCCACCCAGGCTGGCTGTCTGGGGCTGGCTTGGGGGCCATGGGGCTGGGTGTGTGTGCCCAGACTGGCTGTCCTCATTTGGTGTCCTCTGTGTCCCCTCAGGCCACAGCGGAGACAGTGTATGACATCCTGTCCCCAGCAGCGCCCATCCCCCGCTCCCTGCAGGACAAGCGCTCTGTGCGAAGGCTACGAAAGGGCCACCAGCCTGCTGACCTCCGGGAGGGTGTGGTGAAGGCCTACGACACGGTTCGAGAGGTGATGAGGCCCTGCCCTCCTTCCAGTCCCACACCCACCTCCCCACCCAAACCCCTGCACTGACCTCTGACTTCCACAGGGCATCCTGGACACTGCTCAGACCATCTGTGATGTGGCATCTCGGGGCCATGAGCAGAAGGGGCTTACAGGCGCCGTGGGGGGCGTGATCCGCCAGCTGCCCCCAACCGTGGTGAAGCCCCTCATTCTGGCCACGGAGGCCACGTCCAGTCTACTTGGGGGGATGCGAAACCAGATTCTTCCTGATGCACACAAGGACCACACTCTCAAGTGGCGTTCGGATGAAGGCCAGGACTGAGCACCAGACGCCCAGGACCCAAGGCACTGCTGCCCGCCTCGCCCAGCCAGCCCCAGTGGCATCATGGCTCATGCGCCTCCCCAGAGCTTCGGCCTACAGCCGGGTGGGCCCTCAGGGGAAGGACCTGGAAGGACCCCGCCTGGCCTACCCTGCCAATTGCTGTGAGAATGAGGCCTCCCCGCCTAGGGCCTCGGCCCCATCTCTGCACTTTTCTTCTGGGGAGAAAGGACACTGCCTCCACTGCTACCTGGGCCCACACTGCCGCCTTGTCCCAGGCGGAGGCTTTTGGACCCTCAGACCCCAACCCCACTCAGCTGAGTGTCTCTGTGTCTGCGGGAGGTGGGGGGCAGACACTGTGGTTCAATGTATTTCTAAGCTCCTTGAGCGTGTGGGTCAGTGTCTGCATGGAGTGTAGAATAAACTGTGCCCACCGCCAGCCCCCTTGTCCTGTGTACCTGTGCTGCCCCGGCCTCCACCTTAACCACATCCCACCTCTGTGCCCAGCACCTCTGGTGTTACCACCAGTGGTCACTGCACCCACCAGCAGGTTCAAGCTGGCCTCCAGCTACCTGCCCACCCTGTACTCCTTCCCCTGGCTGCCCTGTCTCTGCTCTGTGCTCCTGGCCCTAGTCTACCTAGTTGAGTGAACTGGGAGAGGAGGAGGCCTGGAGCTGACTTCACCCCCACCATGTTTCTTGGCTCTGTCCCTGCAAAGCCCAGGATCCAGCCTTACCTGGGGCCAGATGTGAGGGGACAGCTATGAGGACACTGGACCAGAGCAGAGGGTTGGGCTGTGGAGTGCCCCAAGAAGGTTCAGACCCTGACCATGTGGTCTGAGGCTGTGCCCTTGGTTTCTGAGCTTTGGGTCCCTCCTGGTAATTTCTACCTGGGATCTGGAGGGTCAGTCCAGGCCATTCCTGGAAGGCTGCCTGCCACCTGCCCCCCACCAGAGGCTGCTCCTGCCACCTGTAGCAGAAGGCTTTTCAAGTGACTAGAGCCTCTGCCCTGGGGTCCCAGCTCCAAGGTACTAGATGGGGAGGGCGCTGGGGGTAGCACTCGCTAGCAGGGGTCAGGCATTTGCACATAGACTGACATGGGGGTAGGGAAATGCCCATTGTAAAGCCCCCCCCCCCAACACACACACACACACACACATAACCTGTTCCTTCAGAACAAGGGACTAATCTGTTCATCCCCTACCCCATCTTGTTCCTCAGTAGCACTGCACTGAAACAGGTAGGCCTGTGGGGAAACAGGCTCAGGTTAAGAGGCAAGACTTAGAGAACCCTCACCTGCTGGGGTCATCTGCAGACCTCTTCCCCCTCCCCCAATCCCCTCTGTGTCCTTGCTGTCCCCTTTGGGCACCGAATAAACAGCAAAAGTTTTTCCGGGTTGGTCACCTGGGGCAATAAGCCAAACAGAGAGAGGGGGAGTGGAAGAAGACAGACTGCAGGTGGCTGGGGTCTGATGCTACCAGAAGGAAACATATGGAGGCCCAGCCTTATGCTTCCTAGAAGTGCCCCACCCTGCCTGGGCACAGTCCAGGGTTTCATGCCCTTCGAACCACACTTGTGATCGGTATTGACAAGCAGCAGGATAATCATTAACCACCACCAGGGGCTGGGCCAACGGCTCAAAAGGCACTGGGCCCAGGGCGTCCCTGCTTCCTCCTTGTGCCCAGAGGGCCAGCCAGGCGCCCAGGTAAGAACCTGCCCAGACAGTCAGACCCCCGCAGCCCCCCTGCCTCAGGGCTCTCCTGAGCCTGGCCACCTGCAACAGGGACCCCAGCCCTTCTGACAGGGAAAGGAAAGGGCCGAGGCAGCAGCTGGGTAACCCAAGCAAGTCCCTTCCAGCCCCGGGGCCTCCATTCCCACCTGTGAGATGAAGGAGCTGGGACTTCTGCTTGGGGGGCCACCACTGCTGCCTCCACCAAGTTTGGTGCTTGGCCTTGCCTGCTGTCTTTGGGAGGGCCTTCTGGGCTTTGGAAGGGGGGAGGTGTCACCTGCTCTGGTGTCTTCATTCACAGGCCTGTCCTCCCGGGCAAAGGACTCCTGCCCAGGGACCTCCCATCCCACCTTGACTGCATCCCAAGAGGAAGGAGGCCACTTCAGAGAAGCTGCCAGACAGAAACAGACCTCATGGCCCTGCTCTGTGACCTTGGGCAGCCTCCTTTGCCTCTCTGGGCATTTCCACTGCCAGGAGAGGAAGGCATGGCCCAAGTCTACTCTCGAAGCTCAGAATCCTAGGTCCCCTTCCTTTCCAGAAGCGTGGGTTCTCTAAAGTGTCCCCTTGGTGGGTAGGACTGGCATTGGAGCCTGTCCCTGAAGCCTCTTGAGCCAGATCCTATCTGTGGGATGGGAGGGTAGGTGAGAACACACTTTGCAGGAGAAAAGTCTGCTCCCTCAGGGGTCCTGAGCCAGCTCAGGGACCAGAAGCAGAAGTCCCTTCCACTCCCCACAGCAGGAAGGGAACCAAAGGTTGAAGGGAGAGGGTGGCTTCCCACCAGTCAAGGCCAGAGTGCAGGACAGGCCCATATTTGCATGTGAGGAAGCAGCAGCCACTCAGAGAGGTTAAGCCAAGTGCTCAAGGTCACTCAGCTCTCAGACCCCTGCTGGCTCTCAGGCCACAGAGGTGCTAAGTGTTCCTCCAGATGGCGGTTGCTGACAGCCCTGTTCTTAATACTCTGCCAGCAGGTTTATGTATCAGCATCTTTTCATGGTTCCTGTTCTCCCTCCCCCCATGGCTTTTTCTGTCCCTCTTTGCTCTATTCCTTTCCAATCCTCTCTTGTTCCACATCTGCTGCTCTCCTGGCCTCTCTGCCTCACTCTCCTACTTTCTGTGTACCCCCCTCCACAGCCTCTGTCATGTCTCCAGCTCCTCATCTGGGGCCATCCTCGGGAATCTGAGTAGTGGAGTGGGGGGTGGGGGTCCCTGCCCTGGAGGCCGACCAATGCCCTGCCATCCCTTGCTGTCCCTCTGTCCTGTGTCTGCGGCAGGAAGGGTGGGCAAAGGGCAGAGGGTGGAGGCTGTGGTGGCCCAACCTGGGGCCCAGCTCTGGTTGGGAAAGAAAGGAGGAAAGAAAGAACTTGGGGACTGAGGGTGTGGGGGTGTCAGTGGGCAAAGGCTGCCCAGGAGCTGTAAATTGGAGCCACTCCCGGCTTTATGAGCAGAGCTGGGGCTGAGCCCGGACTTCACCCATAGAAGGAGGGCTGGTGTGGGACTCTGGGTGTGGGCCCTGGATGATAAGGAGCTTCAATAAAAAGACCATGGACCTCGAGGTGTTAGGATCCAGGAAGCCCAGATGGATGGGCATGAGGTCCTCCCAGACTTCTGCCCAAGGGGAGATACCAGGCAGGCAGGGCCAGGCCTCCAGTTGGTTCCTACCCCCTGTAACAGCAACTCCATGTGGAAGTGCCCACTGGTTCCAGTGGGGCTGCTGTTATCGGGGATGGGGACCTGTACCCACGGAGGAGGAGAGGTAGCTGCCACCCAGCAGACCAGCAGGGACCTCCATGGCCACGCTCCCGGGCCCAGGATGGCAAAGGGTGGCGGGCTGTCAGCAGGCTGCTGAGATCGAGTGCACAGGGCTCTGACCTATGAATTGACAGCCAGTGCTCTCATCTCTCCTCTGGCTGCCAATTCCATAGGTCACAGGTATGTTCGCCTCAATGCCAGCCACCAGGATCTGCGGGGGAAGGGACGGGGCTGGGGTGTCCAGAGGGCAGTGAAGACTTGCTACCCCAGTGCAGCGCTCAGGCCCAACTCCCTCCTGTTTCATTCCTACCTTTCCTCCTGTGAGCCTGCACTGCTTTAGGTCCCCACCTAGACAGACTGTGTGTGACATGCCTCTGTGCTTTACCCAACCTGTTCCCTCTGCTTGGAACACCCTTCTAGCTTTTTTTTGCCAGGTTCACCCTTACTAACTGTTCCAAGATCTGCCCAAGCATTTGCTGCCTCCAGGAAGCCTTCCTGAAGCCCACTTGATCCCTACTGCCCACCTGGGCACTCCCAGCACCCGGGGCTTCCGCAGAGGACTGAACTCCCCCGGTGTTTCCACCCTCCCCACCACCTGTGAGGTCAGCTTCCAGCCCAGGCTGAGCCCAGGTGCGTGCTCAATAAATGTCTGAACAGATCCTAAGCCTTCATCTTGTACCCCGGAAGCACCACCAATGTCCTGTGTGGCCAAGAGGGGGCCAAGGGCCCTGGGCCCCAGTCTGTGTCCTGCCCCCACCCCCGGACAGGGACCCAGAGCTGCCTCCCGTCCACTTATCCCCTTTCTCTTCCTTCTCTCCTCCCACTCTCCTCTCTCTCTCTCTCTCTCTCTCTCTCTTTCTCTCTCGCCAGTCCCCAACCCTGCAGGCTCCCCCAGCCCAGCTAGCAGTTGTGGTGGTAGCAGAGAAGGCACCTTAGGGGACAGGACTCCGACCTAGCCCCCGCTCCAGCTTCCCACACAGCCTCACCCCTGCCTGGCTTTAATATGATGCAGCTCTGGAGACATCCTCATTGGAATAAGAAGGCTTCTGCTGCTAAAAGATAAACTTTTCAAACCTGGAAACACAGACCTAAGAATAAAGTTCGAATTGCTTAATAACAGGATCCGGTTCTTGTGTCCTCTCTGTGCACTGGGCACTTGCACACATTGGTCACGTGGAATTAACTTGACAACCTTGCAAAGCAACTGTCATGAGCCTGTGCAGGAGATGAAGACAGACTCAGGGGGTGAGCATCTTGCTAAAGTCACAAAGTCATTGAACCTTCCCTCTCCATGGGCTATGCTGCTGACAAGCCTCTGGCCACCCTCTCTGGCTCTTGGTGACGCTGTCACTTAACCCAGTGTGGCTGCTTTGCTCATGCTGCCCCATCGGCTCCGGATCCCTGGGCCCCCGTCCCTATGGAGGCCCAGCTCAGATGTCCCTCTCATAACTGCTGGAGCCCACACCTTGGGCTCTGTGAGCCTCTCCCACCACCCCCTTATCTTATTTCTGCGGGGTTGAGAGCTCTGTTGCACTTATCTTATCCTTGTGCTGGTCTGAGACTCCTTGAGGGCAAAAGTCCACTATTCACTCATCCTGCCTGAGCCCCCCCACCCCTGCCACCGCCCCTGCATGGTAGGTGTTCAAGATACACCAGCCAAATGGCAAGGAGTTGAACTCTGACCCTCTTAGGGGTTGTCAGGCCCCAGGCCCAGAGTACAGGCTTAGGCTGGAAGGTGGTGGCAGGCAGCCACCCCTGCCTTGGGGGTCCACCTCCATCAGCCTCCGCAGAGCCTCTGCCAGCCCCAGCTCCAGCAGATCAGATCCCAGCTCCCAAGCAAGGCAGACCCAGCTGCCTCTGACTGGCTCCTTTCTCTTCACTGACTGGTGGCCGTTTTTGGACAGGCCCTGGGCCTGTGCATGTCTTGCCTAGCCTAGGTCCTGCTCCCTTTCTCCTGAGCCCTCCGGGACAGGAGGGCTCCATCCTCTCCCTTGCCGGCTCCCAGGATGTTCTGTGACCTATCTCTTTTTTTTTTTTTTTTAAGATTTTTTTTTAAAGATTTTATTTATTTATTCATGAGAGACAGAGAGAGAGAGAGAGAGAGAGAGAGAGAGAGAGAGAGAGGCAGAAACACAGGCAGAGGAAGAAGCAGGCCCCCTGCGGGGAGCCCAACATGGGACTCCATCTCGATCTCCGGTCTCCAGGATCAGGCCCTGGGCTGCAGGCGGTGCTAAACCGCTGCGCCACCGGGCTACCCTCTGTGACCTGCCACCGATGCCTAGCTATTTCCTGCCCAGCTCTGAACACCCCCCCCCCAACACCCCGCCGCTGCCTTTTTGTTTCCTGTGGCCTCAGACTGGCACAGAGTAGCGTCTTAATAAATGCATGCTTAAGGGCTGACCCACGGGGGGCGAGGGGAGGGGGCAGGCGGGAGGCCCGCAGTAATTGCCGCCCGTGGGCTCCATCTCCAGCACCACACATTTGTGAAACAATAGGATGCCCAGCAGGCATCCTGAGAGTATATGCAAATCCACTGTTCAACAGCAGAGAAAGGCTAGGGGATGGAAGGGTCAGAGTACCGGCTTTGAGGGGGGAAGTCTCCCTTAGAGGGGAGTCTGAACTTAGCGTTTGCTGAGGTGAATAACGGGGAAAAAGCGCAGAAAGGAGATGGGGCTGGGGGCTGCGGGCAGGGGTGGGGGGCCTGGGGGCCTGCTCTTCTGCGAGCCTCACTCCCTGCGGCCACCACCAGGGGGCGCACTGGGCCGCATCCCTGCCTCCCAAACTGAGTGGGGCGCGTCCTCCCCATCCTCCTCCCCAGCCCTTCCGGGAGCAGGCCCCAGGCTGGTGAGGCTCTGTCTCTGTCTGTCTGTCTGTCTGTCTCTCTGTGTGTCTCTCATGAATAAATAAATAAAATCTAAAAAAAATTATAAAGTAAATTATAAAGTAAGAAAGAAAATCTCTGGGGGCGCCCTGGTGGGGCAGTCAATTAGGCATCGGACTCTTGATTTCAGCTCAGGTTAGGATCTGGGGGTCCTGGGACCAAGGGAGGTTGGGGGACTCCTTGCTCAGCATGGAATTTGCTTAAAATTCTTTTTCTCCCTCTTCCTCTGCCCCAACCCCCCTGTGCACTCTTGCTCATTCTCTCTGAATAAATAAATAAATCTTGGGGCACCTGGGTGGCTCAGTGGTTGAGTGTCTGCCTTTGGTTCAGGTCATGATCCCAGTGTCCTGGGATCTGGTCCTGCATCTGGCTCCTCCTCGCAGGGAGCCTGCTTCTCCCTCTGCCTGTGTCTTTCTGCCTCTCTCACTCTGCATCTCTTATGAATAAATTAGAGGCAGAGACACAGGCAGAGGGAGAAGCAGGCTCCATGCAGGGAGCCCGACGTGGGGCTCGATCCCAGGACTCCAGGATCATGCCCTGAGCTAAAGGCAGACACTCAATGGCTGAGCCACCCAGGGGTCCCTCAATCAATCTTTCTTTTTTTTTTTTTTTTTAACATTTTATTTATTTATTCATGAGAGACACAGAGAGAGAGACGGAGACACAGGCAGAGGGAGAAGCAGGCTCCATGCAGGGAGCCTGATGTGCAGGACCAGGCATTCCAGGATCATGCCCTGGGCCGAAAACAGGGGCCAAACCACTGAGCCACCCAGTGTGTCCCTCAATCAATCTTGAACAAAGAAAATCTCCGTGCTGCAGGGCCCCCTCACATGGTCTTTCCAGGGGACCTCTTCCCAGGTCAGCTCAATGGTGCTCTTAATGATAATCATTTCATCGCCCTTCACTGCAGTTCACCACCCGTGTACACAGCCTAAAACAATATGTGTTCATTTTGCCTGCATTTGTTGTTGCTGTCGTTGTGTGTTTTTTTTTTTTTTTAATTTTTTTTTAATTTTATTTATTTATGATAGGCACACAGTGAGAGAGAGAGAAGCAGAGACATAGGCAGAGGGAGAAGCAGGCTCCATGCACCGGGAGCCCGACGTGGGATTCGATCCCGGGTCTCCAGGATTGCGCCCCGGGCCAAAGGCAGGCGCCAAACCGCTGCGCCACCCAGGGATCCCGTGTCGTTGTGTGTTTATCAGACAAGTGGAACCCTGCCCCTGGGTCCAGCTGTCTGCATAAGGTGGCTGGAGCCATCGTTGGTTCCCATTCATTCACTGCTGTGCGGCATTCCATTGCATGAAAACCGTTGGTTCCTCCATCGTTTTACTATAAATGGACTTTGGCACCGCTGGATGGTGCACGGGACAGCAAATAACACGGGACCAGGCTGTAGGGTGCCTGAAAGGAGGAGCACCTAGTCACAGGCCTTTTGTTGTTGACAGTCCTGAAATCTTCAGAAAAGTTGCAAGAAAAGTAAGAGGAACACCCGCATACCCTTCACCTGGATTCACCAATAGTTAACATTCTGCAACATTTACTTTCTCTTTCTCTTTCTCACACAGCTCAGGAATTTCTTCTGAACCATTTGAGAGAAGGTTACATGGGTTATGACCCTTCACCCTTAAATATTTCAACATGTATCCCTCCCCAAAATGACATCTCTTACACAACCACGATACAGTTACCAAATTTAGGTCTGGCAACAGTGAAGCAATTCTGTGATTAAACTGAACGTGCTACCCACTTAAAAAAATTAAGATTTTATTTATTTCTTTGAGAGAAAGAATGAGTGCAACACTTGAGAGCAGGGGGAGGAGCAGAAGGAGAGGGAAAGAGAGAATCTCAATTGGACTCTGTGCCCAGCCTGGAGCCTGACGTGGGACTTGATCCCATGACCCTGAGATCATAACCTGAGTCAAAAATCAAGAGTCAGATGCTTAACCGACTGAGCCACCCAGGTGTACCTGCCATCCACTTTCAAATGTCACCAGCTGTCCCAATAAAGGAGGTCACACTTCACATGTGGTCGCCAGGTCCCTTCAGGCTTCTTAAGTCTGAAACTGTGCTCAACCTTGCTACGTTTTTCATGATCTTGACATTTTTGAAAAAAGAAAAAAAAAGATCTTGACATTTTCCAAGAGTACAGGACAGTTGTTTTGTACTGTGTCCCTTAGCTTATTCCCTCCTCCCCCCAATTAAGAAAATCAAATATGTCCATTATATCAAATTTGGGCAAGAGATAAAAATAAACAAAAATTGCCCCAGGTTCTATGATGCAAGCATAGCTCTGTAGACATTGCCTGTAAGCACTCAAGTTAGCTGACTTTGTCATTCTATGCACTCTGTACGTTAACTCATTTAAGCTGAGAGGTAGGTGCTTTCCTTAGAGCTTGCCCCAGAGACCTTAAGTCTTGCTGAAGATCACATGGTTGGTAGGACTCGAGTCTGCCCTTGTACTTGGCCCTTATGGTGCATTGCCTCTTGACAGTGGCTGGGTGTGAGTGGATGAGTCTCAAACTTCTATCAACTTTTGGAGCTGGATAATTCTCTGTTGGGGGCCGTCCTGTGCATTGTGGAATGGTAAGCAGAATCCCTGACTCTGGCCTGCTACATGCCACCAATGCTCCCCAAGTTGTAACCACCAAGAATGTCTCCAGATGCTGCCAGATGTTTCCTGCGGAGCAAAACTGCCTCTGGTTAAGAATTTCGCGTGTGGGGCGCCTGGGCTCAGTCGGTTAAGCATCTGCCTTCAGCTCAGGTCATGATCCCTGGGTCCTAGGATCGAGCCCCACATCGGGCTCCCTTCTTAGTGGGGAGCCTGCTTCTCCCTCTGCCCCTATACCCTCATACCCTCATTAGTTTCTCTCTCTAAGTAAAATTAAAAAAAAAGAAGAACCTCGTGTGTGTGTGTGTGTGTGTGTGTGTGTGTGTGTGTGTCAAGCCAAGCCACACTGTGTTCAGTTCAGTCTTACAATCTGCTTTTTCAGTTATTGATTCCACCATCACTTTAGTTTTCCTTCCTTTTCTTCTCATCAACAGTTCAATGGCCACCAGATCCAGGTGCTTCCCATCAAATAAATCATCAATTGACCAAAAGACACATCCATTGCCACAATAGTCTTTCATGGCTGTGCAAAAAATTACCACAAACTTATTGGCTTTAAACAACCTGCTCATGGTTCTGCAGGTCTGAAGTCCAGAGTCTCAGATGCTGAAATCTGGTGTTAGCATGGCTGAGTTCTGAGCTGGAGGTTCAGGGGTGGAGGGAGTCTCCCTCTACCCTTATTCTTGTCCCTTGGCAGGGACTGGGCTTCCTTGCTGGTTGTCAACTCTGGGTTCCTAGAGCCCACCACATTCCTTCCATGGGACCTCCTCCATCTTTAAGCCAATAATGGCATGTCAAATTCTCCTTGTGCTTTGAATTTCTGACTTCCTTCCTCTGCCACCAACTGCAGAAATCTCTGCTTTTCAAGAGCTTATTTGATTACATCAGATCATTGGGAGAATCTCCTATTGAAAGTCAACTATGGGGGGCACCTGGGTGGCTCAGTCAGTTAAGCATCTGCTTTTGGCTCAGGTCATGATCCCAGGATCCTGGGATCAAGCCCCATGTTGGGGTGGGGGGGTGTCCCTGCTCAGCAGGGAGCCTGCTTCTCCCTCTCCCTCTGCCCCTCCCCCCTTCTCTCAAATAAATAAAAAATATATATTTTAAAGGTTTTATTTATTTATTCATGATAGACACAGAGAGAGAGGCAGAGACACAGGCAGAGGAAGAAGCAGGCTCCATGCAGGGGAGCCCAATGTGGGACTCGATCCCAGGTCTCCAGGATCACACCCTGGGCCAAAGGCAGGCACTCAACCGCTGAGCCACCCAGGGATCCCCTAAAATCTTTAAAATAAATACACAAACAAATAAAGTCAACTGTGCCATTGAACATGACCTATCCCAGAGTAAACCCATCGTAGTCACGATCGTAGGCTCTATTCCAGGTATGTGCACCAGAGTGGGGAATCCTGCATACAGCTGAGAATTCTGTCCACCATGAGGACTAAATGGTGATAGGGGTGTTTCAGGGCAAGCTCTTAGAACCAAGGAGCCAGAGGCCAGGCTAGCTGAGCAGGAAGTGGAGACTCAATGCCAGCTCTCAGGAGGGTCCTGCTGCATATCCCTGCCCTTGGAGAAATCCTAACATGTATTTCTGGGAGCAAGCATGGAGCTTGGGCAGACCTGGGTCCTCTCATCTCCCCAGCTGCCAGTCCCTTTTCAGATGACTCATTTTCACTGCCTGTACTTAGGACAGAATGAAGACACAGGGCAGGGAATGTTCCAGCTGGGCTGGAAGGGAAGTGAGAGGCTGACTCTTGGCAGAGTAGGTTGCCTGGGGCAGCTGCATGGACCCCCCCAGCTCAGTGGGACTTTTGCAGAGACTGATGTGGGGAAAGGAGGGAGCTGTAGGCCAGTGGAGGGGCCTGGTGGGTGGCGTTGGGCACAGTGTTTGACCCCCACACTGAGGTATGGGTGTGAGGGGCTGGGCCAGAAGCCAGAGGAGCCAGGCTTGTGCCCCGGTAGCCAAGTGTGACACACTGTTGAGCACAGAATTGCTCCCCAGCCCCCAGCCTGTGAGGCCCACAGAGTGGCCCAGGGTAGCCCCCAGCCACAGGGGAACAGGAGCTCAAGACTATGATGAGAGAGAGTCAGCTGGAGCAGAAATGCCTGCCTGGAGGGGACGTGAGGAGGGCAGCGGCCTGCACTCCTACAGTGACCAGTGGTCACTCAGCAGCCACCTCGGAGCCCCTATGTGTACTCTCCAGCTGCTGAGGCCAGACCTCCCAAATCTCGTCTTGTCTCAAACTTTGCCACGAGCCCTGGGAGCCTGTTGACTGGCGAATAGATCCACATCCTGTGTCCCCCGCTGATCTCAGCATCTTCCTGCCATTTGTCCTCCCACACCCTCCATTTCCACCAGTACAGAATAAGGAGACCCCAAGACCCTGCCATAGGACCCCTGACAGTATCACGCAGAGGGCAGAATTCTCACGTGCCAAATAATAAATGACCATTGGGTCCCCAGACCCGATGTGTCCACCACAGCAAAGACCTGGAGGGCAGCACAGGGTTGGTGCCTGAGCGCCCCAGGGAGCTGAGGGTAAACACTGCATCCTGAGCTCAGCTGCAGCTCCTGCCTCGGCAGCCCCTGCAAGACGGGGCGCTGGGAAGCCCTCAGTGGGTAGAGTTTCTACCACAAGTACTCAGGGGCTTCTGTGGCTCAGATCTGCAAAGCACTTTCAGGTTCTGTACACACAGCACCCTGGTCAATATGCAGGCTGGGCTCCCAGGCTGCTGAGCTAACGGGTAGAGTTCACCCCAGCCCGCACCTGCGAAGGAGGTGCTGGAAACCCCTCCTTCTGAGTGGCCACTGGCCCGACCTTGCAACTTCAGGATTTGAGCGTGAAGAGGGCAACGTTAAGATTCCAAAGGCTCAGCTTCTTATTCAGCCTGAGTGACTCCAAGCAAGGCACTCACCATCCCTGTGCCTTGGGCTCTTCTCATTGAGAGTTGAAAGCAGAGATCCTGAAGAGCCCCGACTCTGTCACCTCCAAGCTGGGCCTATCCTTGCTCCTGGACAGCTTCTGAGGCCCCTGAAACACAGCAACTGTCGCCAGGACCCTCCCCCGTGGCCATGTGCCTTTTAAGGAGAGAGGCTTCTTTGGGGTGCCAAGGATCCCCTTGTGGCTGGTGCTGGAGACCCCAGGCTGCTGAGGAACAGACGTTCCCCTTTCTTTACTTTGATAAAACTCATCTGTTGGCCAAATTTATTCCTCTTGACTGCAAGAAAAGCTGCATCTGCACAGACTTTCTCCATAGTCTCATCCCAGGGACAAACCTATGGGTTTTTGGTTTTTCCCAGCCTGACTCTTCTGCCATATTTGAACACAAGTTATTTTCTTCTTCTTTTAAATTCTATTTATTTATTCATTAAAGACAGAGAGAGGTAGAGACATAGGCAGAGGGAGAAGCAGGCTCCATGCAGGGAGCCCAATGCGGGACTTGATCCTGGGACTCCAGGATCACGCCCTGGGCCAAAGGCAGGCACTAAACTGCTGAGCCACCCAGGGTCCCCCCCCCTCTCTTTTTAAAGTTGTTTTTAGGGGCCTTGTACATAGACCCTTCTCTAAACCAGGCCATTATGGGACTGAGCAGACCGCCTTGAGAGAAAGGAGGTGACCCTTTTCTGCTGAGAGCAATCTCTGCAGAGACCTAGTGGCACAAGGCCAGGTTGCGCAGTGTGCGTTTCTGAATCTGAAAGAAGGAAACACTGGGAGTGGGGCATGGTTATCATTTCCACAATAAAGGAAAACATTTGAACTCTTAATCTTTTGTCAGGGCCCTGGGCAAAGACAGTGAAACAGAGAAACCAAAAGTGAAATGCTTCATTCATGTTTTACAAAACTCCCACTAAAAACAATCTACTCTGCTCCAAAAACAAGAAGAAAATTAGGACACTTTTACAATCTGGGAATTACTAGATAAGGAAGCTCCCCAGGACCTGAGTGCCAACTCCGTGAAATTGGGAAAACTAATTTCTGTCCCCTTGAGCCTCATGAGAGAAAGAGAGATCCCTTCTTTCAGTCCTTTGTGCTCCTTGGAGAAAGTCAAGTGGCCATATAGAAGAAACAGTGGCTGAAGTTTCATGTATAAATAACCCAGGAACATTTTGTTTTCAATTTTATTGGGCTGGCTATTCCCAGCACAGAGGACTCTGGGGAGATGTGAAGACCACGGCGGGTCAATGTGAATGCTGCCGAGAGGGAGCTCCCTGAAGCCTCATTCAGGCCATTGAACAACCACCTCTTTCAGGATCCTCAGCCCCAAGCCCTTCCCTGGAACAGCAGAAACTGCATCTCCGGGGTGGACCCCTCAAAGTGTCACAGAGGAGGCAAGTTCTTTGGCTTCTAAGGCTGGCCCAGGAAGTCTGGACTGGGGCCCACCCAAGGCTCCTGATCATCAGCTGGCACACAGCCTCTGGTGACAGCCCTGCCTAGGAGTCTCAATATGTTCTTTTGAGGAGTCCACCAAGAAAAGTCTTGTGGCTTCTGGTATACTGGTATTGATGAAAAGAATGCTAAGGAAATCCCAAATAAAAGCAGTAAGTTGGAGACTTACAAGAGTGCCAGCTGGCCGGGCTCTCCAATGATCAGGGAGGCAGAGGGAAGAGGGGAAGGCAACTGACTTAACATTTCTTCAGAAAGAACTGAGCCTCATCCTACATGAAGTGGCAATCAAAACCTCCCATTTTGCCCTCTCTGGCTCCCACTTGACCCAGCTCCCCAAGTAACTCTACTTGTTCTCAGATTTGAGTTCCCGCCTCCATCGTCTTAGACTGCCAGCCTGCTCTCTTTTCAAGTATAGGCATCTGGCCCTCTGGGCTCTCACATTTCCCAGAAGCCAGAGGTTTGGACACCAGGCCTTCAAGTTCTTAAGTGCAGTTTAGATCTAACTCCGAGGCTCCCCGCCCCCTCCTACACTTTGGTGTCCTGATACTGGTTGCATAACAATCACAGTCCCCAAAGCTCTGACATCACCCACTGAAGATTCTCACCAGCCTGGACAGCCAAGGGGGTCTAAGTGTGGCTGGGAATGATGGCGGGGGAATGAGCCTAATGGAACAGCCAGGACCTGGTAAGGGGGGGGGGGGGTCACAGGTCAGCATAAAGGTTAACTAGTAGTGACCCTGAGAGGAAAGCAGAAGTATTTGGGTTTTTTAATTTCCCCTAAGTTCCCACAAGATTTCATTGTTGCCCCACATTCCCCGTCCTCCCCCCACGGGGAATTTCCGATTTCACTTCCTCAAGACTCAAGCGGCCAGAGGGCCTCCACTTCCTTGTGCCCCTACCCACCCTCCCACAGATGCAGCCTCCTCCGAGAAGCCGTCTTTTCTTCCCATGTGTCAGCGGTCACGTGTCTTCACTGCCGCGTCCACCTCGCAATCCCCGGCACCCGCCCGAGGGGGTCCGGCCTCTGGCTGCACTGCCAGATTTCCCCGGGGGCCGCCTACTCCCGCCCCGTTCGTTCCCCAGTCACCACCCGGCCTGGGATGCTCCACTCCCTCGGCCTCCTCTCTCCACTACGTCGTTCCTATCTCTCCCTCTCCCGAAGCAGGTAAAGCAGAGGGGCAGGAAGGAGGATCGGGAGGTTGGGGAGAGCAGTTGGCCGGGGGCGGGGGGGGGCGAGGCCCCCGGGGTTCTGAGCCGGCGGGGGAAGGGCGACCGTTCGCAGGGCGACCGCGGCTGGGGCGCGCAGCCGGGAGCCGTCTCGAGGGCTCTGAAGGCACGTAGGCTCCGGGACCGCTTCGCGCGGGAGCCTCGCTTCCCGCCTTCCCAACCGCAGCACCTCCGCGAGCCGCCCCAGCCGAGGAGGGACCAAAACAGGTGCGGTTGCCACGGCACCCGGGCCGGGGGCGGGACGCGGAGCAAGCGGCGCTCGCGATATTTGGAGCCGGCCAATGGCAGGCGGGGGAGGGAAGGACGTGGCACGGGGTTCGCGGGGGAGGCTGCTTCCTCCGCGGCCCTCCCGCGCGCGCCCGAACGCGAGCCCGGCCCTATAAAGGCCGCCCGGCGGGGCGCGCGCTCCACTCCGCAGAGGGCGCTCCGCGGACCGTGCCGGGCGCCTGCGCAGTGCGGGCCGCTCCCCGCCCCCTTCCCTGCCGCCCCTCCGCCGGCTGGCCCGGCCCCGCCCCGGCTCCGCGCCCTCGCTCGGCTCTCAGCCGCCGCTCTGCCCCGCAGCAGCCAGCCCCGTCCCCGGCAGCATGTTCAGCTGGGTCAGCAAGGATGCCCGCCGCAAGAAGGAGCCGGAGCTCTTCCAGACGGTGGCTGAGGGGCTGCGGCAGCTGTACGCGCAGAAGCTGCTGCCGCTGGAGGAGCACTACCGCTTCCACGAGTTCCACTCGCCCGCGCTGGAGGACGCGGACTTCGATAACAAGCCCATGGTGCTCCTCGTGGGCCAGTACAGCACGGGCAAGACCACCTTCATCCGGCACCTGATCGAGCAGGACTTCCCGGGAATGCGCATTGGGCCCGAGCCCACCACCGACTCCTTCATCGCGGTCATGCACGGCCCCACCGAGGGTGTGGTGCCGGGCAACGCGCTCGTCGTCGACCCGCGGCGCCCCTTCCGCAAGCTCAACGCCTTCGGCAACGCGTTCCTCAACAGGTACCCGCCCCTCGCCCCCCGAGGAGCCGAGCGGGACCCCGGGGCCGCCCTCCGGTCCGGACCCTACCGCGGCCGCGGCCTGCCCCCAGCTCCCGCCCGTCCTTTGTCTCCGAGGCCCTAGCGAGCCCCTCAGCGACCGCTCCCTGGGACCAGGGCCCCTGCCGCTTCGCACAAAAAGCCCATCCGGAGGTCTCCGCCCCCTCCCCCGCTTTTATCACCTCCAGAATTTTCCAGGTTATCAGTTTAACTCCCAAACCTTCCAGCAGATCTCAGCCCCGCTACCCTCAGGACCGGGGTCAGCGTTGGGAAGGTGAGAGAGTCCTGTCTCCACCTCCTCCTAGGGTCGTCCCAGACTGGATGCACCTAATTCATTCAAACCAACCCCTTTCCCCTCTCTCCTTCAAGTGCCTGCTGCCGAAGTGTCATGGAAAAATACGTGAAACTTTTAGTTATTCCCTTTGCTGCTGTGCTGTGCTTCCTCCGTGACCGCTGGTTTTGTGTGGGAGGGAGGGACAGAGAGGATCTGCTGTGGCCTGTTGTATTTGGGGCAGCCCATGAGGTCTCAGACAGAGGGAGTGTGAACACTTCTCCTTGGAGGTCAGCTCTAACGGGGTTTGTGCTCCTTTAGGGGTTGCAGGAAGCAGCCTCAGGCTGTACCACTGGGAGCCCTGGAGTGAGATCTGGGCCCTGAATCCCTCACTAGAGGCTCAGTTTCCCCAATTAGATGGGTGAAGTCTGCCTCATGATCTGGGTCCTCCTCCCAGAGTCTAACCCTCCTGATGCTGGGAATGAAACACTTTGGCCTTCTTTCTTCTTTCCAACAATCAAGTTCACTCCTCTGGAAAGGAACTTGTCCCCACCCTTACCCCCAGCAACCAAAGGACTCCACAGATCTGCTTTTCCTGCCACCACCCCCACCCCCCATTCAAGGAGTGACTCCACATGCCTTTCAAAGTCTGTGTTGGGGGGAAGAGCCTAGGAAAGAATCCTGGACTCCTGTCTTCCAGATCTCCACCCTGTATGATCACATTCCTTTCCAGACACTGTCCAGCTACACAGGGTGAACCAGCTTGCTCCTGATCCAAGCCAGTGGCCAGCCTGCCTCTGTGCACAAGAGCTGACTTTTAGCAGAGAAGACAGGCAGACTTGTGATTTTTTTTTTTTTTTTTTGTCCCTTGGAGGCATTTAAGCCTGTCCACATGTTTGATGGCTGAGGGCATTTGTGTGTCACAGCCGGAGCTGAGTAGAGCCCTTCATGTGAGAGGCATGGCCCTCTTAGCCTTGAGCCCTCCTCTGGAGAATACCTGTGTCTGGGAATTACTGTGCTTATAGATAGGCGACTGGCCCAGACTGTCAGCTGGTGGGCGCCTTAGGATCTTGTGCACGGTTTGGCTGCTAGGCTGAGAATTCCAAGCATTATTAGGTCTTGACTTTCACATAGAACTTTGGAAAGCTAGAAGGAAGGGTAGCTACACTTCCTGTCCTTGGGCCTCCACTTCTGATTGTGAGAGCAGACTGTTTTTGAAAGGAGAAACGAGATGTGCCACTTATTTCTGAAGTTGGAAACCTAAAATTTCAGAGTTGGAAGGGATCAGAGACATCATCCAGGCAACCCCCATCTTGGTGGTTCAGGAAACCCCAGCTCGGAGGACTCTGCTGATTTGTCAAGCTCACTGGGGCAGCTTAATGCAGTGCTGATTGGCCTTTAAGCATCCGGTTCCCACCTGCTGCTTCTGGCCAAAGGTGCAGCTCGAGGATGCTGGGCACTCTGATGATGGTGCCACAGGATTCAAGAACCACACATTTCTTTCCTCCTTCTTTTTTTTTTAAGTAGGCTCCACACCCAACATGGGGCTTGAACCCATGACCCTGAGATCAAGAATCGCGTGCTCTACTGACTGAGCCAGCCTGGAGCCCCTTATTTCCCTCTTGCCACTTCATCTCCAGAGGGCTCCCGATCACTAACAGCCCTGCCAAAGGGGGCCTTATCAGCTGAGGGTTGGGGGGCCATGGGTTTGCAGTGGAGCAGGGGCCCCAAGCTGTGTCAGCCTATGGAGTACACTGAGTGCTGGCTAGCTAGCTAGGGCACACAAAGGGGGCTCTTTTCTGGCTGACACAGCCTCTCCCTGCTGTTTAAAAGACCCATTGAGACATAAACTTGACTTTCTGCCCTTTTTACCCTAAGTGGCTGCTCTAAAACTAAAATCCAATGGAGCAGACCAAGGCAGGGTACAGTCAGGATGTCCTAAGTGCATCTTTGAAAACTCCATTGTGTAGCTGGCACCAGCCACTTGTCGGGTGAGATGCAGTCGGTGTATATCCTTGTTGGTGAGAGATGAAGCGTCTGTATCTGGACTGTTTGCTCCCTTGTTTCCTGCCAAGCTCCCCAGGCTCTGTGGGGCCTCTTATCTCTGTATCTTACAGATGTTCACTTACTCAGAGGTCTCCTTTACAAGGCATTTTTATGTATTGTTACTTCTCAGAGTCAGTTCTATCTCAGATTCTTCTAGTTTGGTCTTTTCTCCATGACCCTTCCCCAGCAGGAGCCCCAGACCTGGCATGTAGTTAATCATGGCGTGGGTGCTCTGCTGCTGGCACTGGCAAGGCCCAGGTCCAAGGTCTGTGGGTCAGCTGTTTTTGCTCTGTTGTGCTTGCAGGCAACACCTCTCACCTTGGCCAGTTATCCTTAGCCTGGCCACTGGTCACTTGGGAGGTTGAGCCAAAAGGAGAACCTTATCAGCTCAGATTCCCCCCACAATTGGAAAGGCAGTTTAAGCCTGCGTCCTACAGACAAAAGGTCAGTATTTTCTTTGCTCACAATATCTTTTTCAGAGAAGTTTTTAAAGGAGCCTGTTCTGGGCTGTTCTAAGCTCAGAACTCAGGCACACATGGCTAAGCACTTGCTCATGAGTTGCCAGCCTCTCTGCTTCACTCGTTCTTCCTTGGCCTTCTCTGGCTTTCAGAGAATGGTGTCTGTACTTCCCCGCCCCACCAATCAGGCCATGTGTCCCCCAGCTTTTACTAGCCGCCCACCGGCAGCTGGGTGGAAGGGGTGGGCTGGTCCCAGCAGCAGGAGAAAAGCTGCTCCCCGCCTTCAGACTGGGAATTTCACCAAGTGGTTGAACATTTTAATATGGAATTCCAAGGTCCCAGTATCCCCTTTCTGTTTTCCTTCTGGAGTTGAACAGTGACCTAGGCTGGTGCAGTTTTCACTAACACATCAGCAACTTGAAAGCTGAACTCTTGAACTCTTGGGGGGAAAGCTAACGTGAGGGAACTGCTGATGTAGGCCTGTTTGAGCTGCTGCTTGGATTCCTGGTCACGGAGTTCAGCTGCCGCCCCTGGGAAGAAGAGAAAACCTCCTTTAAATTCCTAGCTTCTGGGAAAGAAGGCAGAGGTGGAGAAGAGGGTATACAGAAAGCCCCACGTTGCTTCCGGAGCAGTGATAGCTGAGTCTATTTTTTTTTTTTTTTTAAGATTTTATGTATTTATTCATGAGAGACACAGAGAGGCAGAAACACAGGCAAAGGGAGAAATGGGTTCCCTCTGGGGAGCCTGATGCAGGACTTGAACCCAGGACCCCCAGATCATGCCCTGAACTGAAGGCAGATGCTCAACCACTGAGCCACCCAGTGCCCCTGATAGCTGAGTCTTGATGTCTCTTCTGGTTCTTGCTCTTGTGCAGGTTCATGTGTGCCCAGCTGCCCAACCCGGTCCTGGACAGCATAAGCATCATCGACACTCCTGGGATCCTGTCTGGAGAGAAACAGCGCATCAGCAGAGGTAAACAGGCTCTGACACCGTACAGGGTGCCTCTGGTGTGATGTCTGTGATGTGGACCAGATGCTGCCTCTGAATCTTTCCCAGCCCAAGTGAGAACCCACTTGACATCAGACCTGGGTCCACCCTGTGCGCTGAGTCCTGATGGGACAGGAGTTGCTCTTTCTCATTGGCTCTCTTTGTTAAGGTTACTAAGAGCTGTCCAGGGCCAGAGCACAGCCTATTTCAGGGCTCCTGTGCTTTCTGACCCCTGGAGCATGCTGGGAAAGAGGCCAGGCTTGTGAGATGGCACCCTGGGGCTGGCCGTGAGGTCACAGGAAATCACTGGGCTCCAGGTACCTCAGCCAGCATTGCCATTCTGAACGGGCCCTGGGCTCCCCTGGGGCACCCTCACCTGAGCTGGGGTTTAACAGCTTTGCTCCCCGGTGTCATATAAATTCCTGGTGAGCCCAGCAGGCCTGTGAGAGAACACTTGACTCGAACAAGACAGCCAAGAGGAGAAGCTGCGGAGACGTGTTAAATGTTTAGGGGCTAGTGGAAACGTGTTTAATTTTGCTTCGGGGGTGGTGTCAGCAGCTTCCCTGGGTGCTGTGTGCAGTGGAAGGTTTTTGTGCAGAGAGTCGGTGTGCCAGGCCTCTAGTTGTGTAAACTCCTGTCTCGGCTTTGCCAAGCTTTCCTGAAGATCTGGTAAAGGAGGGGCCTGAACTGGGCGATATTTCTGCCACTGTTCCTTTTGCAGATGGGTGGGGGAGCCTTGGGGCCTGAATATTTTCTGGCAGGGGCGTGAGGGTTGGCCAGGAGTGGAGCCTACAGCTGCAAATGTGGAAATGAAATAAGATCACACTCAGGGGTTGAGGATAAGCTGCTGGATTTGTGTATCGTTAACTTGCAAATCTTTCCAGTGTTCCCTTTCCCCTTGGGCTGCCCGGCATTGGCAAGCTTTGCATTTGAAGCCAGCAGCCTGATATTTGGGGGATGTTCGTGTCTGCTGTAGCTCCAAGGGGGTGGGGGCCCTGTTCTTGGTGCTGAGAAACCTTGCTTCTCCTTTTTTCTAGGCTGTGGGCCCCTGCCAGTAAGAGCTTGCATCAGAGCATCCTGAAACTGCCCTGTCTCAACCTGGTTTAAGCTTTTAGGTTCTGCACCCCGGTGACACTCTTGGGCGTTCAAGGAAACAGCTTTTGGACCCCTTCTAAAATGGCAAGGGCTGGGCACTTGCCTGGCTCAGTCAAGGGAGCACGTGACTCTTGATCTCGGGGTTGTGAATTTGAGTCCTACATTGGGTGTAAAGATGGCTTAAATCTTTAAAAAATAAAAAGGCAAGGTCTAGTTTTTCCTCTTACTGCTATTATTGTTCCAGGCCGGTTTTAAGAAATGCCTAGTAAAGCATTCAAAGAAAGACATACAATGGGGAATTGATTCTCTCTTCCCTTTCTGGCCTGAGTTATCATCCTAGGTGGACTTTCTTTGAGGCTCTATAGCATTATCTTTGTAATGACCTGGAAGATTGGATGGAGGGGCTTCTTCTCACTGGGGCTATGGGATAGAGAACTAATGTGGGGAGCAGTGCTCCCAGCCCAGAGTCAGTTGATGTGTACACATCTTCAGATAGGGACAATAGCTCACGAGGAGAGGCTTATCTTCTGTGCAGGTTGTGTTTACTTTGGCTTTCAGAGCTGGGAGTTATGGGATTTGAGGGAAAGGGAAAGGGTTCTTGTGGGACCCCGTGATCTGGTGAAAGGGAACCCAGATGCCACCGCTTGCCACCAGTGCTGGGAGAAGTCTCCTCCCAGCTGGGAGGAGTCTTTGATCACTGAGCCTGTGTCCACAGAGTCTAGCAGGCTGACTGGTGAGGAGTGTAATGTTAATGTCTTGCTGCTTTGGGCACCTCAGCCCTGTCTGCTGGGATGTTTCCCTCCCCTGCCTCCTTTCCCGATTGGCAAACAGGTGGGCAGCGGTGTCCAGACTTGCTCTCTGCGACAGGCACCACCAAGGTGCCGTCCTGCGCTCCCTAGTCGGTGGATTGGCAGATGTAGGGTACACTTTGATTGGGGACCAGGGGAGGATGCAGCATGCAAGGCAGTCAGTCCCAGCCCTCAAGTCATCCGTGCAGTTGGCAGATACTTGGAGGAGGAGGCCAGTGAGAGGCACCAGGGCTCACCCCTGTTTGCCCATGCCCCCTCTGTCCTGGGGCAGCTGCAGAAGGCCTCCCTCACCCCATCATGGCATGAAGGAGGAGGAAGGCTTCTTCTGTGAAATAGCAAGATTAAACTGATTTCACTAGATAATTTCTCTTTCCCTCCATGACCCTAGGTGTCTTGGTTTCAAGTACTTTACCAAAACTTATCCAGGTGGGATTTGCTCTGCAATGTTTGGTGTCAGTGTTTTATCAGCCAGAGAAAGATCATGGCACAGTACCTGAACCTCTCAAGTATGCTAGCTGCGGTCCTTAAGGGATGACTGCTGGGTGGATGGGGAAGGAGTGGATCTCGGCTTTGAGGCCCCACCCATCAGTCATGGGAGGCCCCATGTTGCCCTGTCCAGCAGAGGAAGTCATGGTAGGGCAGCGCGTTCCAGACTCCCTGGCTAGCTTGCCTGTCTGCTCCCTTTGCTGACAGCGTGGAAAGCAGGTGTTTCCCTCTCAGAAAGATAGGACCAATAGAAAACACGGGTCCTGGGCAAGCAGCGAGAGTTTCTGTGGTCTGCCGCCCTTGCTCTCTGGAAACAGAAGGTTCTTCAGGAGGTCACATGTGTGTTAGAGTTGTTAATTACGTTTACTTCCATTTCCCACCCTATCTGCCTGGCCCCTCCTGGCTTTTTCCCCCTTTCCCCATGGTCCCTAATGTGTGCGGGAAATTCCATCTGGAAAGATAACGTAGGCCTAGAGCAGTCAGGCTATAGGCCAGGCTGTGCAACAGGCCACTGAGAATTTTTCCAGGAAGGAGTTGGGGCCTCCATGGGGGTCTCCGGCTGAACTTCCCTATCATGCTAATCTGAGCAACTTTATTTTTCCTAACAGTTTGATTTATTTTTTAAAATTTTATTTATTCCTGAGAGACAGAGAGGGGGCAGAAACACAGGTAGAGGGAGAAGCAGGCTCCCTCAAGGGAGCCTGATGCGAGACTGTCCCAAGATCCCAGGATCCTGACCTGAGCCAAAGGTAGACGCTCAACCACTGAGCCACCCGGGCGCCCCTAATCTGAGTAGCTTTAAAGATAAACGATCTCCTGTGTCAGCAAAGAAAGGTGTACTGTTAGGGACAACATTTATTCTTGAGTGCCGTGTGAGTGACAAAGGGCATTCCAAAGGACATCCTGGACCTGGTGGGGCTGGTACCCTTGGCTCCCGGGCTGCCGCCTGCCTGCGCAGTCTCAAGCTGGAGCAGGGATCTCCCACAGCAGATTCCCAGGAGGCCCGGGCACACTCAGGTGGAAACCCCAGCCTAAGGGTCAGCGGCCTGCCCAGGGCACTCCCTGCCATGTCACTACTTGGCTGTGAGCTGGCCATAACTATTGTGCCTTGGTTTTCACCATGCAAGTCATGTCAGCAGGGAAGTATTACTTAAACTTGGGTTTGGAGACTGATGCCCGGCCGGCCTTGTGCCTGGCTTTCCACAGACCGCCCGTACTGTCGCCATATGAACTGGCTCCACTTAGCTGTCACACAGCCGCACCCGTTGAGGACGCTGCTGCTTTCTAGATGAGGAGGCCAAGGCTTGGGAAGGTTGAGTAGTTTGTGCGAGGCCTCGCAGGCTAGTGTGTGTCTGCAGGCCTGGCAGGAGCTGTGCATATGCCACCCCGTGCTGAGAGGGGATGCTCCCGCTTGAAGGAGTGCGGGGGGGCGGGGGTGCAGATCGGGCAAGTCTTTGACCCTGTTTGGTGGACTGTGCAGGGTTTCTGAGCTCTCCTGACAGGCACAGGGACCACTTCTGGCTTCTCTCCCTGCTTAAAATCAGACTCGGAGCCAGAAATGGACCTGAGGTCCAGGGCTTGACCATGCTGGCAAGACCAGAAATTGGCCCCCAGACCCCCTGGGGATGGGTACTAGGACCCCTGGCCCTAGTTGGCTGGTTCCCTAGCTTCTCACTTGCCCTCCTGCTGACTGTCCCTGGTTCCCAGGCCCCATTTAAGCCTGGAAGCCATCTCAGGAGGTAAGGCAGGGCCTTCCAGGTCCAGACTTGGGGTCCTCTAACTCCGAGGAGGGCCTGCACTGTGGACAGCCCTCCCTGCCTACCAACCGTTGTGCTGACTACCTCCTGAGATGCCCCCAAGCATTTTCTGCAGCCCGTAGAATGCCCCACGAGGTTGCCTGCCAGCCTTGGGCCAGGCCAAGGGCTACATCCCTCCTGGATTCTTCGTGCCCCCGGTACAGATGATGACAGAAGCTTCAGGCCCCAGCGCACTACTTTGGGAGCTGGGGACCCCAGGGAGTTATTGCATCCTGTGTGTTTACCCCTTGCCCTGTTACCTAGTACTCAGTTGCATGTTCAGCACATGTCAGCTAATTCTAGATAACACCAAAAAAATCCAGGGATTCCCAGACTTTGATTAGAAAGACATTTTTCTGACTAACAAGCCAAAGAGGCCAGAGGCTAGGGAAGCACTGACTCAGCTGGAGTTTCCCTTCTCAGGGCCCCGGGCTGCCTCCAAGCCTCCCTCTCACCACCGCACCCCCTGCCATTCCCCGCCCCCTGTTCTGGTCCCCTGGACAGCTTTTGGCCGGAGCCTTTGGTGGGAAGGGTGCAGCTCTGCCTAAGGGCGTGGGCCACCACCCACGGAGGAGCCATACCAGTCGGTGCCGGGGCTCAGCACCTGTTGGATTGAAGGCTGCGAGCCGGCAGGCGGCCCCGTAGTAGCTGGCGCGAGCGCCTGCAGACATTCCATTTATATCTGGTGGGATGAGGCATTCTTCGAGCATTAGAAGTGGTCAGCGCCCACACACCCCTGAGAATCTGAGCTGCTTGAGCCCAAAATACAGTTCCTGTGTGTAAATAACAGCAAACATTTACCAAGTGCTTACAGTGTTCCAGGCGCTCCCTCGCTGCCCACAGCAGCTAGACAGTCACACCTTCACATTATAGACAAAGAAACGAGGCTCAGAGAGGGGCCGTGGTGCTGGGGTCACTCGACTGGTTGCCAAGGAAGGGGCTCCAGAGCCCGATGTCAGCCTGATGTCAGAGTCCACCTGTCTTTCCCTGCCCTTTGCCCATTTACTGGTCAGATTTGTAGAGGTTTTCACCCTCATTAGGTGCATAGCTCTGTGGAGCGGTCATGTAACCATCGCCACCACCATCAAAATCTAGTCTTTCCATTCAGCCCAGAAAGTTCCCTGCTCCCCTTTGCGGTCTCCTCTGGTCCATGGCAACCACTTAGTTGATACTTATCCCTAAGTTTTGCCTTTTCCAGAAGGTCCTATATGGGTCTTCCGTGCCTATCCTCCTCCACTTAGCATGTGCTTTGTGGGTCATCATGTGTGGGAGAGCATTGATCCATTGTTCCCTTTTGTTGCTCTCATTCTTCCTGTCACGAGTCTGCGCTCTCATTTCTTACCCTTCACCTGCTGAAGAGCCCTTGGGTTTCCAGTTTGGAGCGATTTTGAGTAAAGCTCCTACAAATATTGGGTATAGGGTGGATTTCAGTTTCTGAATTTCTCTTGGCATCAACCTAGGCATCAGGAGGCCCCCTGTCTCCTCGCTGTTGGGTGACCCCAGCAGAGTCCTTTCCTGAAGAGCGTGCCCCTGGAGAAAGCTCGCCAACCATGGGGGTCCTCTCCATGCTCCTTAACCTTCGTCTTGGGGTCCTGTGCGCCCCCCTCTCCCGAGCCCAGCACCCATTGGAAATGTGTGTGGTAGGGGCTACAGCAAGAAATACTGAGGCCCACGCAGCTTGAATGGCAGGAAGTGAAAGTCGATTGCAGACAAACCCTGTATTGTTGATGTTCTAGAAACTTGGAATGTATGAAAGCAGCTTTTCCCTCAGCCACTGGAACTACCTGTGTTTGGAGGGTGCCAGGATTGGGCGAGGACCTGTCATAACTTCCCCTCTTCCCACCTTTGTGCCTGTGGTGGGGAGTGGGACTCTTGTTGGAGGACAGACCCGGTGAGGAGGCCAGCAGGTGCTCCCGAGAGCAGGAGGGGCCCAAGGAGGCATGGTGGGAATGGACCGGAGATGGGAAGCACGTTTGGACCCCCTGTCCATGTCTCCCTATGTGCTTATGTCCCCAAGTCTGAGCCCAGCCCTCAGCCGGGTATAATGTTTCCAAAGTTCCAGAACTCTATGTGAGAGCTTGTCCCTTGTCAGAGATGGCACCGGCTCTTCCTTACACTGTGGGGTTGGCCTTCTCTTTCCAGGTAAGCCCCCTTGGACTGTGTTGTCCAAGGGACACAGGTGTCAGCGCCCTCACTCCTGTCTGCACCCAAGGCAGACGAAGCTACAGCAGGTCCTGTCTCCACTGGTGAGGATGTAGTTTGCTCTTTTACCAGGCGCACCAGGAACTCCTGCTTTGCAGAATTGCTGTGCATTAAGCCCTGTCTGATGCCCAGTGCAGGGGCCAAACGTATCCTGTCACTGAGGCTGACATCTAACATGTCCCAAAGCCTGGAGGCTCACTCCCTTGGGCAGTGCTGTGAGTGGGGGCGCTGGCCGGCATGCTTGTCCGTGTACTTGTCACCTGCTGCCCTGGTGGCTACAGCCGCCCTGCTGATTGCACGGACTTGATTGATGTTTTGGTGCTGCTGCTGTGAGTCCGGCCCTTGGTTCCTTTCGAGACACCATCACGGGTCAAGTGACAGTTTGGTGGACAGATGTGTGCTGGGTGGGCCTGGAGGTGGCTGCAGCCACATGGTTGTGTGTGGTCATACACCTGTGATGACATCACACACGCCTGTGTATTATGACCTTTTTCGTGACCCGTGGACATACTTGGCCAGCCATCATGTCTCCCTCACTGAAAGTGTGAGCATTTTTCATAATAAACAGGAAATTTCATTCACCTGCAAAAAAAATGGACTGAGTTCTGTTGGCTCCAACTGGAGATGATGGCAGGTAACTGGGATGCAGGTGGGGCAGGAGGGGCCACTTGGGGTCCTCCACTCTTCCTGCAGTGACTCTGGTGCCACGATTCAGAAGCAACTCCTCCCCCTCTTCTGTTTGTCCTTCCTGGAGTCATCTTGGGCCCCTTCCATTGGGGAGGGGGTGTGAGGCCACATTGGGTGGAGTCTGGGGGGTGAGCTCAGCTCCCTGTGCGCCCTCCTGACTCCCAGGCCAAAGCTAACTTGGGCTGGAGCCCAGTCCGTCAGGGCGCCTCCGTTCCTAGTACCTCGCCTCTGGCACCGCTGCCTTCCCAGCTATGTGAATTTGTGGTCATTCAGCTTGTGGCGGTTTGAGGACGAGCAGCTTGACCAGGGGAGGAATGGGGCCTCATATTTGCTGAGAGGGAGCCATCATTCAGTCCTGAGTCATTGCTTTTCCAGCACTGACCTGCTGCTCCCAGAATCAGCCATAAAAGGCGCTGGCTGTGCAGCCCAGGCAGGCACTGCAGGCTCCTTGGCCGCTTCCTTCGCCAGCCCCTCTGTCTTCCTGTTCTTGTTTTCTGCTGGTGGCTCCTCTCCGGGCATGCTGTCCCGTGGCTCTTGGAGCGAGCTGCATAGTGTCCAGGGACTGTGGGGACCGTGTCCTCTGGACCCGGCAACCTGTGATACTGGCTGGCTGCTGGCACAGGGGTGACCATGCCTTCCCACGCTCTCTGAGCACAGAGAATCAGGTGGTCTGGCTGATTCTGACCATCGGCATGGGCCTCAGGAAAGTTGGTGGCTGCCCTGCTCAGGCTCAAGTTCACATTCATGGGGGCTTTACTGCCCTCCCCTTCACCCTGTTAGAAAGTCCGGCCTTTCAAGGGGCTGCTTCAGATCAGAGTGCTCCGTTTGCCTGGGTTGCTGTGGCAGGAACAGGCTGCATGTTGCTGCCATCACGAGGCTGCTGTGCTAAGTCAACAGAAACAGTGAATTGGGGGTTTTCCTTTCAATGTCTTACCCCAATGACGAAAGCTGGCCTCTAGCCTCAGAACCAGGCTGGACTTTTGTCACTGTTCCTGACCAGTAATGCTGTCCTAGGCCAGTTAGCCCCTCCTGCCGTGGGGCCGGTGCTAGAAGCCTGCTGTGGTACCTGATCTAACCCTCCCCGTGGTCGTAGGAGGAAGAATTGTTATTTGAATTTTACAGAAGTAGAAATTAGAACTCAGAAGTTAAGAACCTCAGATCGCAGTCAGTGGCCAGTGCTGGGAATTGACTCCAGAGCTGTCTTGTTTAAGAGCCTGTGTTCTTTCTGAGCGCTGAAGTGTGGGGAGAAGCTTGGAATGCTGTGCATTCGGGTACACAGCTCTGAAGCACTTAAACCTGGGGGGCTTTATCCAGAAGGTTTATCCAGCCCAGCAGACCTTCACCCCCTAGACATGCCCCAGTGTCGACTGTTGGTCTTAAAGCTCTTGTGAGTGAGAGGGGCCTAGTTCTGGCCCAAGTGGAAGCAACCTCTCAGGGACTCTCCTGTGGACTTGTCTTCAGTCTGGGAGGCTTGGCAGGACCAGGAGCAGCTGAATACCACTCTGATGACCAACTCAGCAGGTTCCTCACCAGCAGGGTGGGGAGGGCTGCCCTCCCTCCTCACAGCACTGTGGTCGCTCTGTTCTTTTATTTGTTCTCTCCTTCTACGTGCTACTTTCCTGTAACCTGCGGTCTAGAGAGTATGTCTCCATCCCAGTTTGGTCAGGAGTAGTGGTGTGTTTTGTGAGGGATGCGAGCTAGAAGCAGGCTGTCAAGGGGAGGAGGTTGGTCTGGTCCCGTTTCTGGGCAGCATCTCGGGCTCTTCTCTATAGGAGCAGCTTCTCTGGCTTACTTTCAGGAGCCTGACTGCATTCTGGGATGGATTTGTGCTGGTTAAGAGGGCTGGCCTATGCTTGAGGTGGCCTGTGGGTAGTGGGTGAAGAGCGAGGAGGAGCCCAAGGATGAGGAGGCTTGCCCAGAATTACCCAGAGAGGAAATGGCAGCTCAGGGCCTTTGAACCAAGCTTCCCTAAGACTCTCAGGCTGTGGCCATCACATGATCTTCCTATCTCTCCTCATCTTTTATTCCTAAAAGGTTAGAAATAGAGCCATCACTTCTTCTGGAGGCAGTGGTAAGAAGTAGAAACATTTTAAGAGTTGTGATTGTAAAACAGGATACAAACTAAACTGCCGTTAGAGAGACCCAAAAATCCACGGACTTAAATCAGTTATCAGATCATTTACATGGAAAATAACAGTCCAAGGCCATCTCTGAACTCAAGGTGGTTGCTCCAGTTCCTACCATCACGTCTGCATTCCATTCTTGAGGAAGGAAGAAAAGCAAAGGGCACATAAACTTCTTTTGTTCATCTGCTGCAGGAGAGGCTAGGAAATGTGGTCTTAAAAGGAAGGGCCCGGGATCCCTGGGTGGCGCAGCGGTTTGGCGCCTGCCTTTGGCCCAGGGCGCGATCCTGGAGACCCGGGATCGAATCCCATGTCGGGCTCCCGGTGCATGGAGCCTGCTTCTCCCTCTGCCTGTATCTCTGCCTCTCTCTCTCTCTCTGTGTGACTATCATTTAAAAAAAAAAAAAATTGAAAAAAAAATAAATAAAAGGAAGGGCCCTGAATTCAGCTGGAACTAGGCTGTTCTGTTATTAAAGGAAGAGCTCCAGTTAGCACTCTCTGCTATAGTTGGCCACGTCCACTAAAAAGGGCTTCCAGAGGATGGTGGGAAACAGCATAGAAGCATTTAAGACCTAGAGAGGGGAAGTGGTGTGTCACACTTTGTAGGCTTGTCATAGGGCAGGGGCCAGCAAAGTTTCTGAAGGGTCAGAGTTAATATCTTTTGGCCTGGGAGGCCTGTGGTGGTGTGTGTCACAACAACTGGATTCTGCTATCGTAGACAATAGCAGCTGAACAGAGGAGTGTGGCTCTGTTCCAATAAAACTAATTTATGGGGGCACCTGGGTGGCTCAGTGGTTGAGCATCTGCCTTTGGCTCGGGTTGTGGTCCTGGGATCAAGTCCCACATCCAGCTTCCTGCTCAGCAGGGGGCCTGCTTCTCCCTCTGCCTGTGTCTCTCATGAATAAATAAATAAAATCCTTAAAAAAAGAAAAAAACAAAAAAAAACAACTTATTTACAGAACAGGTGATGGGCCAGGCCAGCTGCAGTTGGCCAGCCCCTGTTGTGGAGAATAAATGAGGTTCCTGGAGAATGGGGGCCCAGCACAAGCACCCCACGAGTAGCAGCTGCAGGTGTTATGGCTGTTCCTTACTGTCCTTGTCATGTAAGGACATCCAGCCAGCAGGTGGCAGACCCCAAGTCTCTGTCCTTCTCGCCACACGGTGCCGAGCCACACTGCTGCACTCTCCTCTTCACTCTTGACCTGGTCTGAGCTACTTTAGGGCTCAGACTTTGTGACAACTTTTATTTTTTCCTTTCTAAGATTTTATTTATTTGAGAGAGAGTGAGTGAGCACAAGCAGGGGCAGGATCGGGGGATGGAACAAGCAGACTCCCCGCTCAGCAGGGAGCCCCATGTGGGGCTCCATCCCAGGACCCTGGGATCATGACCCAAGCCACAAGGCAGACGCTCAACTGACTGAGCCACCCAGGTGCCCCTGGGCTTTGTGACTTCTTTTGCATTATTTATCTGTGGCACACCTCTCCTTGCCAGGTGCTGTATGCGCTAGGGTACTGAGTGGGCACAGAAACGGGGGAACAGGAGGGTGCTGTGCTGGCCCCTTGAGTATGTGGTGGAAATTTAAATAAATACCAGCTTGAGTCCGGGAAGAGAGCCATCAGAGCTGCCTGGCCATGGTGCCCCTGAGCTCACCCTGCTCTTCCCGTAGGTTACGACTTCGCAGCTGTCCTGGAGTGGTTTGCTGAGCGGGTCGACCGCATCATCCTGCTCTTTGACGCTCACAAGCTGGACATCTCTGACGAGTTCTCCGAGGTTATCAAGGCCCTCAAGAACCATGAGGACAAGATCCGCGTGGTGCTGAACAAAGCCGACCAGATTGAGACCCAGCAGCTGATGCGGGTCTACGGGGCTCTCATGTGGTCCCTGGGGAAGATCATCAACACCCCCGAGGTTGTCAGAGTATACATCGGCTCCTTCTGGTCCCACCCACTCCTCATCCCTGACAATCGCAAGCTCTTTGAGGCGGAGGAACAGGACCTCTTTAAAGACATCCAGTCTCTGCCCCGAAATGCTGCCCTCAGGAAGCTCAATGACCTGATCAAGCGGGCACGGCTGGCCAAGGTAGACTAGGAGTGGGGGGCTGGGCCCACTGCTGGGTGGGGCCCAAGGGGATCCAGGACTGGCACTTGGGGCTCTAGGATTGGTCTGCTTTGGCTTTTGGGGTGCCCAAGACCCATTCCCACAGCTACACCTGTGTGTGCTGTGTCTGAACAAGTCCTCTCTGCACCAATGGGTGTAGCCCTTGATTCTCAGCTGAGTCTTCTTGATGCACGCAGACATTCAGCGGGAAGGTAGCGCTATGCCCAGGGGCAGCCTGAGAAGTGGGGTGCAGGCGGGGGTGCAACTCCAGTCCTCACCTCCCAGGCCTGTTGAGCCCTCAGCCTATGCTGGGGACACAGTGGGGACTGACACACACAGTCTCTGCCCTTCCAGCACACATTGGTGGCAACGGGAAAGTGAACACGTAAAGAAAAACCAAGCTTGGTTTATTTGTCCTGTCATGGTATGCCATAGAAGCCGGCAACTGGGGGGCCTCAGGTGGGTGATGCTGCATAAGCCAGGACAGGAGGGAGCTAGTGGAGAGATGGTGCACAAGAACCCTGGGTGGCCTGTGCCCCCAAGGGTCTTGTAAACCATCTCTGCCCCTCTGTGGAAGCACAGGACCTGCTGGCACCTGCTGGGTGGCATCTGAATTGCTCAAGACCTTGGAATCTCAGTGCCTGGCCAAGAAATGCAGTGAGACCCTGGTGTGGCTAGAGCTGGGAAAGAAGGTTGATGGCACCAGTGGGCCCCTCAGACACGAACATGTGCTCTGATTTAGCACCGTAGCACATCATGAGCCCACCTGGATAAGTCTGTAGGCTGCATCAGTGCACACGTGAGAATCATGGGTCCTTGGGCTCAGAGCTCAGCTTCAGCCCAGGCCCCATCAGTGATGGTTGTTAGCCGGGACCCTGTAACCCTGTGCATCACCACTTCTCTGATGAAATGGCCAGAGGATGGGGTTATTTACACATACCTGTGTAAAGTGGCTTGTGGAGGAGTAAGAACATGTTCTCTGGGTGTGAGGGCTTCGGCGAAGGCAGTCCGGGGAGATCCAAAGAGGAGCCCCACGGGCCATGCTTCTGCTTCCAGGGAAACAGCCACCTGGATGTAGCTCACAGCTTTTGAGAGTCTACTGTAGGCCAGATATAGTGGTTCAGGTTCCCTGCACTATCTTGCGGTGTGAAGTCGAGTAGCATTTTGGTGCTCAGTCTTGAGTAAAAAGAACTGACCTTTCATCTTCTCCACACTGGTTACCCGGAGTGCTCAAGGACCATATTGGAGCATGCTGGAAGTGTAGGTTCCCTGCCCTACCCTCCACTACTGAACCATCTGCATTTGAACACCATCCCCTGGTAATCATTATGCACAGTTCAGTTGCAGAATCCTGCTCTGCGGGATCCAGGGCTACACGGTTTCCCACATCTCACTTCTGGAGCCTTCCCAGTGAGTGGAGCTGGTTTTAAGAAAGAAACCCATGAGGAAACCTGCATAACTGGCTCCTGGTCTTTCCCATATCCAGGCTGCAGGGAAGGGCAGCTCTACTTTCTCTTTGAAGAGCCTCCCATTGCCAGGGCCGCCTGTGCTCTCATGCAGCCTCCTTTGAGGACCGAACAAAGGATAGGCTCTGTTCAGCAACAGAAATGGTGTGTAGTTGCTGGGCCTGCATGCGCACTGAGTCACCATGCCTGGAAAACCCCAGGGCCTCCGATCTCATCCCGCACCTGCGGTTTCCAGACTATTTCCTTTTCCTGGAGTGAGTGGCTCTCTGTGCCAACTTGCACAGGCCCTTGATAGGCAGTGTGGTGACTGCCACTTTCTCACACAGCCCTGCTTACCTTGGGCAGTTCTCAGCCAGGCTCCCAGCCTGTGGTGGACAGGGTCAGGCCGGTGGAGGGGTTTTGATGGGGTAGAGCTTGGCAGCCTGGGAGAAGGAGGGTGAGGCTGGCTCAGTGACCTGATCAAGGGCTGGCCGCAGCCCTTCACGCCTGGACATTTCTCGGAAGGCGGAGGGATCCGAGGGCCCATGCCCTCAGAGGGTTGCCAGTGTCACTGGCCTGCTGTGGGGAAATGAAGGGTGTGCCGCCCTCAGTTGGCAAACATCTAAGTAAGGTATTGAGCTTAGATAAACTTCAAAACATCTAGGAAAAGCTTTATGTGGTTTTCCTAATCCTTACTCATTCTGAGCCAGCAGGGTGATAAATGGAGCATAACATGGGCCGTATTGGAGTTTTGTGAACTTGACAGCAGCCACTGCTATGCGTGTGTGGGACATCGGGGCCCTACCTGGCTCTGGACAGTGTGCTCCACATCTCTGCTGCATGGAGGGGGGACAGGGGGTATGCCCAGCACCGCGGAAGACAAGAGCCCTAGATGGCTTCAGGCAGCCCCCAGTTTCTCAAGTGTCCTGGGAGCGCCTGACAACCTGACATCTGCCCTTTCCTGTCTTCTAGGTCCACGCCTACATCATCAGTTCCCTCAAGAAGGAGATGCCCAATGTCTTTGGTAAAGAGAGCAAAAAGAAGGAGCTGGTGAACAACTTGGGAGAGATCTATCAGAAGATTGAGCGGGAGCACCAGATCTCCCCCGGGGACTTCCCAAGCCTCCGCAAGATGCAGGTATGGCCATCCCACACACCCTCCTTTGGGCGGGGCCTCCCCAATGGGAGCCCCTGAGTTAGTCAGCAGCACCCTGCCCGAATGGAAGAAGGTGACACCGCAGAGGGGAATGCAGTGACTCACTCTGAGCAGTGGGGAAGGGGTGGGGCGCCTGGCCTTCCAGCAGATCCGCCGCCCCCCCCAAGCCCCTCAGGGAAGGTATTCTTGTCACCTCTACTTCACAGACTAAGAAGCCAAGGTCGAGGGAGAAGTTAGGTCACCTGAGTGGTTGGGTGGTTGGGCCTGTGACCTGGCACCAGTTCTTTTGCTTGGGAACCCCAGCTCCACCCACTCAGCCTGGAGTCCCCAAGGGACCTGACCCACCCATCCCCTCCCCTGCCTGCTATAGGAACTCCTGCAGACTCAGGACTTCAGCAAGTTCCAGGCCTTGAAGCCCAAGCTGCTAGACACAGTGGATGACATGCTGGCCAATGACATTGCCCGGCTGATGGTGATGGTTCGCCAGGAGGAGTCCTTGATGCCCTCCCAGGCTGTGAAGGGCGGTGCCTTCGACGGCACCATGAACGGGCCCTTTGGGCACGGCTACGGCGAAGGGGCCGGCGAGGGCATCGATGACGTAGAGTGGGTAGTGGGTAAGGACAAGCCCACCTACGACGAGATCTTCTACACACTATCGCCTGTCAATGGTAAGATCACGGGCGCCAATGCCAAAAAGGAGATGGTGAAATCCAAGCTGCCCAACACGGTACTGGGGAAGATCTGGAAGCTGGCCGACGTGGACAAGGATGGGCTGCTGGATGATGAGGAGTTTGCCCTAGCCAACCACCTCATCAAAGTCAAGCTAGAGGGCCATGAGCTGCCTGCCGACCTGCCCCCACACCTGATCCCCCCCTCCAAGCGGAGGCATGAGTGAGCGTAGCACCCCCGCCCAGCAGGGCTGCTGTGGAGAGGGGAAGGGCCATAAAGACTGAGCCATGATTCTGCAGCTCTTGCAAAGAAAAACCACCATCTTTCTTTTCAGGCTGTTCCTGGGCCCAGCAGGGAGGCGGGTAATAGTCGTATGTGAATGATGGAATTTTGTGCACAAGAACTATGGATATTTTTAATATATAACGTTAGAGGCAGTATTCTTTCGTGCCTCCTCCATCTGACAGCCCCATGCACACGAGCCCCTGTCCTGCCCTGTTCTCCTCTGCTGTACAGCAGCGCCTCCCATGGCTCACTGACCTCCCTATCCTGGCAGCTGCGGGGGCCGCGGGGCCCTGTGTAAACAGGAACCCCAGAATTCCAGTTCATTTCTGAGTTTGAGTGCTACTTTGCTGGGCCAGTGGCTCCTGCCCTGTCCAGCTCTGCCCTCTACCCCTGCTCCTGGATTGACTTGGTTCTGGTGCCTTCTTCCCTTGCTCCGCCATGCACAGGCCTTGCTCTTTGTTCCTATCCACCCCCCGCCCCCAGTTTGACTACCCCAACTACCTTTATGAGGTCCAGGGGATGAACAGGAATGCGAGAACATTTCCCAGAAAAACATAAGCTAGCTGTGTTCTGTAAAGTAACACCTTCCCTACTTGATGGAATTTTCAGTAACTGCCCAACCACTTGTTCAGAAGCTGTGATTTCTGTCTCCTTTCCCACAGTCCAGCTAGGGGCAGCTCCACCCAGGGGCCATTGGATGTGCAGAGTACACCATTGGGAACCCCAGAGTTTGTGTTTCCTGCTTTTCCCTTTCACTTTCCCGGAACATTCTGGTTTGCCTCCTCCCCCACCTCGGCTGGGTGGTGGGCCCTCACGGACCTGGCAGGCTCGGTGCTCCAACCTGGGCCTAGTGTCCAGACAGCAGAGACCAGGGACAGCCCAACCCCTTCCCTCCTCCTGTGACCATTCATTTCCCATGGAAGCTCTGTCCTCCCTCCTCCCATCAAGCAAAGGAGGGCAGCGTATGTCTTGGATCTCCTGAAAATGACCTCCTTACAGGCTGAGCATCCAGGCTGCCTCGTCAGCTTTGCTGTGGCCAGGTTGTCCCAGCACACCTAGAGGGCCTGGATGCACTTGCTGGTTCCTCACAGGCTCCTGGTTGGGGGGAGCAAGCTTCGCACCAGGCACTCCCAGGGTAGGTCTCAGGGACTTCTCCATCTGACCTCTTCTGGCCCCCACCGAGCCCTTCAGTGCTGCTCTCTGGGCCTCCACTGGGTCTGACTCCCTGGCACTGGCCTCTCTACCTGCAGCTGGCTTTGGCCCACCACTGTGCAGCATTAGGCGAGGATGGAGGCAGCCTCCTGGTCGGGAAGTCACTGCAAGGTGCTGTGGCTCATCTGCACTTGGCTTTGGGAAGAAAGGGCAACTGAAGACAACTTTCTTTCTTGTATTAAAAAAAGGTTTAATTGTGCCAAAGCTGGCTTTTGGTGCTTAGTTGTGTCTTCCAGGGCCTGCACCACACAGTGCCTACTGTGACGCTGGCGGAGCATCTGGAGGGCCAAGATGCCAGCGGAGACAGATTGGCAGGCCCGCAGGGGGGTGAGGGCTAGTCCTTGCCCGCCATGCTCAGCCCAGCAGCAGCTGCTGCCTCGTATTAAAGTGAGGCCTGTGGTGTGGCTGACACACACACACTCCCATCCCCCACCCTGTCTTTGCTTAGGAGCGGGCTGAGCGGGAGTATTTTATTTGTGGGGGGAGATTGAGGTAGAGAAATCAGGAGAACTTCTGGTGACTGAGGATGAGGCTGGTCCCCCAGGGTCTAGGGAAGAAGGTACTCTCTGCCTTCTGTGACCTTCACAGCTTCTCCAACCTGGGCCCCTCCCTGGCCTCAGACATGGGGACGTCATGGGGCCCTCGGCACTGGGAGGGGTCCAGTAGACAAGGGTTTATTGTGTGTTCCCTGCTAGCCCCGGGGTGGCTTGGAGACAGTGCAGCAGGCCCTCTGAAGACAGACCAAGCGGACATACCAGCGACAAAAACAATTATGGAAATTACGAAGGGTGGGGCCAGCCAGTGTCAGATAGGGGGCCTGTTGGTACCAGCGGAGGGAGGGGTGAACACTTGAGGTGCAGTCCGGATAGAGACTGTTCCAGGCCAGCACATTTGTGATGGTAGGCAGGACGCACACAAGTGCCCACAGGTTTTCAGGGCCAGGTCATGTGCCACAGCTCATGTGACAAGCGTCCGGTCTGCTGGCCAGTAGCTGAGCTAGTGGGGGGTTCACCAGCCTTCCCGTTACCACTCAGAAGGTTTGTCTTGACCATTGAGACCTAGGAGGTCACTTTTTCCCCATTTCACAGCTGGGAACCAGAGACTCCACAGAGCTGGGAAAGCCAGTGAGACGTGACACTCAAACCCAGTCCACCTGACTCAAGCATGAGCTCTTGCAAGTAGCCTTTATTTTATTTTACGATTTCTTTGAAAGAGAGAACGAGAGAGAGAGAGAGCATGCACATGAGCCAGGGAGAGAAGCAGATTCCCCACCGAGCAGGGAGCCCACTGGGCTCAATCCCAGGACCGTGGGATCATGATCTGAGCTGACTGAGCCACCCAGGCACCCCTGCAAGTAGCCTTTAAAAAGGAAAAGCTCAGGGATCCCTGGGTGGCTCAGTGGTTTAGCGCCTGCCTTGGCCCAGGGCGCAACCCTGGAGTCCCAGGATCGAGTCCCACATTGGGCTCCCAGCATGGAGCCTGCTTCTCCCTCCTCCTGTGTCTCTGCCTCTTTCTCTTTCTCTCTCTCTCTCTCTCTCTTTCTCATAAATAAATAAATAAATAAATAAATAAATAAATAAATAAATAAATCTTTAAAAAAAAAAAAGAAAAGAAAAGCTTGCAGCTCTCTGTGCCCCAAAGTCTGCTCTGAAGACTCAGATTTGAGAACCCCACACTGAAGGTCCAGTGCAATCACTCCAGCCGAGGGCCTTCAAGACCTGGGGCAGCCCTCCGTTTCCAGGGGTCACCCAAGAGGTGGAGTGCACTTGTTTTCAAGCTGTTAGGGAAAAAACAGAACTTTAAAACAGTTCTTCCAGAATGTGGGTAAGAGGCGCTGCTGGCTGGCTCTGCCCTTTGCAGGCTCTCCGAGGGCCTGCACTCAGCACGGGGTGCTGCCCCAGGAATTGGCTGTGCCTCTAAGGCTTGAGGGAGAGGCCCTCAGCAGGTGTCTGCCCCCTGCTGCTTCAGAGCTCAGATCCCCTGTCTGGGTCTGTGTTTTACAGTTGGGGGCGGTGAGGGGCTGCTCTTCTTCTCCCAGGCTGAGGTTTAGGCATGGCCACTCTCCTGAGGGCCAGTCCCTCATCCCTTCCCCCTCCCCCACTCCAGGATCCTGGGCAGAAGACCTCCCCTTTAGAGATTAGTCTGCAACACAGGGGGGCTGTTGCCACCCAGTCCCCACAGTTCCTGGAATAAGATGCATCTGGGGTCGTCATCTACCCACATGGCACCTCAGAGTCCAGCACCCAGGAGGCACTGGGGCCTACCCACTGTCTAGGCCCCACTCAGCAGTTCTGTTTTATATATTGACATCCCGTGAGAACACCTCAGAATGAACATTCCTCCTAGTGCTTAGTAAACAAAAAAGTAAACCATGAATCCAACCCAGTGTCCTGTTCTTATCTCAAGTGGGCTAGTCTTAGGATTTGCCCAAAGCCACCAGGTTGTGATAGGATTAGGACACCAAGCCACCACTCCTGCCCCTCCTCATTCAAAACACCACAGCTGAGAAAGTGCACAGAAGGCAGGCCTTAGGCCAGACAGGCAGGAGTTAGAATCCCAGCTCTGCCACTTGCTGGGACTCAGCCCCTCCCTCCTGGAGACTGTTTCCTCATGCACCAGATGCAGTGACCCCAGCTTCACAGAGGCTGGGCCCCTGGGGTGCCCAGCTTGAGTGGCCTATGTGGTGGGCCAGAGGGGCGGGTAAGTCTTGGCGCAGGAAGCCCAGCACCCCACCCCACCCAGAACAAAGCAGGCAGGACCCACCCTTCCCTGAAGCAGCTCGCAGACTGGGTGGCGCCCATGGGCCAGAGGGGTGGTGGCCAAGGGGGGGCTTAGAGCCTGGCTTCCTGTGCACCCAGAGGGATTGATAATTATAAAACCACGTGGAGTTGCAGCCGCTGTGGAGTGTGGGAGCCCCTATAGTGTTTTGGAGCAGCCCAGAGAAGGTTTTTGGAAGAAAAACCAGGATGATGAAATCACCATATGTCCATCCATTTGGAGCTTTGGATTTTTCAAAGGACACACCCCTGGTGTGCTAGGGAGGGCAGAGGATTGAGTATGTGGGGCTGCCAAGACTAGCTTGGGGAGTGGGGACCCTTAACCTCACCATCTCTACCAGCACTTCCCCAAAAAGCCATCCCAGTGGACACTGAAATAAACTCGAGTGCCTGAGCAGCACGACATAGCTTTTATGTAAGCTCTGTACCACCCCCACCTGCCCCCCTCAACCACACACTCTTCTAGGCAGATGGGCTCCAGCAGCCATTGGTGGCCGTTCTGGGTTCCATTTGCCTCTCACACCTGAGCTAGACATTTCTCCCTTGTGCACAAAGACTGGCCCAGAGAGAGGAAGTGACTTGCCCAAGGCCACATGTGTGCGTGGTTAAGAGCAGGCAGGGCTGGATGACGCCACAGCCAGCCTCCTCTTTCCCTGGCTCTCTGGGGCAGGAGTAGGTTACGACTTATGGTGTGGCCAAGGGCAAGGGCAGTCTGCCACTCTAGTTAGCCTGCAAGACCATCTGCTGAGAGCAGCTTCCAGGGCAGCTCCAGGAGGGGTCATCCTCAGTCACTGGAGCTGAATCTTACTTTTGCTTCACTGGGGTGGGGAGTGGGGGCACAGACCAGGCTGGGGAGGCTGAAGATGTGGCTGTGGATGCAGGAGACCCTGGAGACTGTCTTGCTTCTGGTCCCCTCGCAGACCGGGAGGACTATGTTCAGGGGTGGGAGAAGCTGGGTTCCCTGTCACTTACTTGGGGCCCCCTTATCTGGGCTAGCCTCTCCCTCACCCCCCCCACCGCTAGGCCTGGGTCTCACCATCTAAAGGCCCTTGGCAGAAGGTCTATGTCAAGTCCACCGCAGTTTGGCCTTTCCTCGCCCCTGTCCCCAGCATCTGAGCACAACACGCTGCCCTCCTGAGCTGCCAAGCCCTGGCCAAAGCCCGCAGCCTAGGTTAGGAGGCAAAGCTGGCACCACTCACCTCCCATCTCCTCTGCCTCAAGGTATTAATCCTTTTTGTTGTTGTTAAAGATTGTATTTATTTATTCATGAGAGACTTAAGACAGAGTCAGAGACGCAGGCAGAGGGAGAAGCAGGCTCCATGCAGGGAGCCCGACAAAGGACTCGAGTCCGGGACTCCAGGATCAGGTCCTGGGCTGAAGGCAGCGCTAAACCGCTGAGCCACCCGGGGCTGCCCTCAAGGTATTAATCTGTCAAGGGAGGGTAATAATAGGTCCTGAAAAGAACATATCCGCAGTCACTTTGAAATGCCAAGAAGCATCATAGGAATATTCCTAAGGTGTTATCCAGGTGATCTGCTCCCTGCAAGGCTGGGTGAGAGATAGTGCTGGGCACCTCAATACCAAAGGGACTCGGAGTGGGGGAGGGAGAGGTTATGAGCAAAGAAGCTGCCCCTGCACCCAGGAGGGCCTCCTACAAGCAGTGACTGAGAAGGTAGTGGGGGTCTCCTGCTCAGACTCACCTGCTGAGCACCCACTGAGCTGGGCCAAGATCCTCGCCCCACACAGGGCTCCGTGGGGCAAGGACTCTGTGGCCCTGGCAGTCTGGCTCATACAAGCTCAGAGAACAGATCTACTGTGGTGAAGCAGCACCACATGCAAGAACTTTCTGCTGCCAGGGCTGGAGGACAGGCTGCTTGTGAAGGCTGGAGCAGTTCAGGCACAGATGGAGTCCCGAGAGGCTTTCTGACCTTGGAGCCACAGTGGAGTGGGCAGGGTGCCCAACCGCCTTTTACAGGCAAGGAAACTGAGGCTTGGAACAAGAATGTGACAAAAACGAACACAGGACCAAACAGAGTCAAGTATGGGATGGGATGGGGAGTGCCGTGCACCAGTCCCAGCTCTGTGCAAGCAGACCTCGGTGGGACTCAATCCTTGTTGCCTGTGACTCAGTTTCCTCTCTGCTGTCCTATGTGGGGATGGAGTCTTTTTTTTTTTTTTTTTTTAAGATTTTTAATTGTTTAAAGTGATTTCTATACCCTGGGGCTTGAACTTAAAACACTAAGATCGAAAGTCCCATGCTCTAGGATTGAGCCAGCTAGGTGCCCCTATTGTGACAGCTTTTATAGGGAGCCCCAGTAAAAGGCAGGAATTCCAGGCATTCAGGTCCAGGCGCCCCCGTGGGCATGGTCTTCAGGGCTAGAGGACAGCCTTGTCTGAGAACAGCACTCAGAGAGGCTAGGGACTTGCCAGAGGCTGCACCTGCAGTGATCCAGGACCCAGGGACCTCACTGGTTGGCCCGTGACTGCTGCCCCCTGGGGGCCGTGGTGGGCCAGGCGGGGAATCAGGCTGTCCAAGAGGGGCGGCGGGGAATAGAATAGCCCATCTCCCCATCCAGGACACCTTCCCTCCGTTCCTTAGGAGATGGCACTTGGGCTCCTCCAGGGCACCTGGCCCTCCTCTGGTCTCTGGCGCCCCCCTGTGGCCGTTGGTGGGGGGCTCTCCCTGCGGGGTCCACCCGGCCCTGCCCCAGGAGAACCTAGAATGCTTCAGGTAAGAGTGCACCAACCGGCCGGACTCCTGCCCGCACGCCTGGCCAGCAGTGAGTGAGCCGGCCTGACTCCGTTTCCCCATTTCGCAGACGGCGGGCACAGGGAAGCCACAGGGCATGTCTCAGAGGACGGCAAACGGGAAACCTGATAGAAGGCCCCCTGTGTGCTGCCAGGGAGGCTCAGCCCAGCTCCAGACACCCAGAGCGCCTCCTCCCTGAACGCTGGCAACGACCCTGTCTGGGCTCAAGGAGGTCCCCGTCAGAGCGGGCAGGCAAATCCTCAAAGAGATCTTTTAATGGAAGAATTTGTTGTCTAAAGCCACTAAAATGCCCCACCCTTCGTTCCCTCCTCTTGGACCGACGCACAGTCCCATGGCGTCCGGGCCAGCCCAGCTGCAGACAGCTGGGCAGAAATCAGAAATGCCACTGGACAGACAGACTCAGTCCCTCCCCTCTCCTACCTCGTCCAGCCCAGCTCCCACCTCTCTCTGGCCCTCCTGTTCCAGGCCGGCCGCAGGCCTTGCTCCCGCCTAGGCTTGAGGAGCCTGTGGGGAGTTCCAGCCCGGCCCCACTCCGGGGGCTTGTTGCGGGGCCTCCCACCCTCAGCCTCTCCATTCCCCTTCGTCCTCCTCAAGCCTCGGTGTGTCCATCTGCCAAATGGGTGTAATCGTCCCTGCCTCACCTACCTGTCTCCCAGGTCGGCAGTAACGATACAAATAAAATGAAATCAGAAACTAGCGAGTTACCCCCCGCCCCGCCCCCGCTCAGGGGTGGGAGGTTTGCCAAGCGCTGCGGGCATCCCGGGGAGGGGACTACAACTCCCATCCGGCTCCGGGGCGCGGGCGTCTCCAGGCCCCTCTCCCAGAGCAGAGGGAGAGGCTGTCGCTGTCCCAGGGGGCGAGGGAAGCGCTCCTGCCCCCGGCATCCCCTACCTAGCTTCGGGGCCGGCGACGGGCCCGGTAAGGCTGGCTCTGGGGCCGCGCGGGGATCTAGGCAGCCTTCCCGGCCCCCACGGGAGACCCCCTAGCCCAGCCCCGCCAGAGCTTACTCTTTGGGGTCCGCCCTCCCCACTTCCTGGCCGAGGGTTGGCCCAGTTCCCGCGCGCCTCCGCCCTCCCACCTTCACCTCCAGTCGCGCCTTCCATTGGCCAGCGCTCACCTGCCCGTCCGTCGAGGGGCGGGGCAGAGGGCGGGGCGCGGCGCCCAGGTGTGGGCGCGCAGGCTGCGAGGGAGGAAGGTGACAGCGGGGAGGGCGGGAGGGGCGGGGGGAGGACTCGCGGACGACCCGCGGACAGACGGACGGACGCGCCGGCGGGCGGGCATGCGGACGGCGCGGCTCTAGCCCGGGCGCTCCGGCCTCAGCCATGGAGCGGCGGCTGCGCGCACTGGAGCGGCTGGCGCGGGGCGAGGCCGGCGGTGGCCCCGGGCTCGACGGCCTCCTGGATCTGCTGCTGGGGCTGCACCACGAACTCAGCAGCGCCCCCCTCCGGCGGGAGCGCAACGTGGCGCAGTTCCTGAGCTGGGGTGAGTGGCCTGGGCGGGACCGAGGTGGGGTGGCCCGGGGGACCCTGTGCCGGGACTCTCCCCGCACGCCCCGCGCCCTCAGATTCTCCCGCCGGGAGCGGCACCCCCGCGGGCTGGCCTGACATGTTACTGGACCCCTTGGGCCCTCTCTGCACACCTTACCCTCCCTTAGACTCACAACACGCTCCTTACTACTCAGACCCTGGCGCGTGTGCGCCACTCACACAAACGTGGTCCCAAGCATAGACCTCGGACTCAAGTACATAATACGTGTGCTACGGGTCACGTCAGAGATTCCTCACTCACACTCCTACCTCATGACCCTGGAGAACAGTCACACATGCAGACCTCCATGTGTCTCATGCACTGACACACATGCTTTCTCTGGCTCCCACATACCACACGGACACACTGAGGTACTCACAGCTCAAGGAGAGACCCAGAGAGCCCCACACTTCACCCCAAACACCATCCGGACCACCTTGGCTATTACATGCTTGCCTACTTCTACTCCCAGATCCATGGGGATTGCACACCTACACACATTCCCACATGCACACTTCCATCTCTCGGCATCTCTCACACCCCAAACTGGACACAGAAACCAACCTCAGCCCCTTTCCCTCTGCAAGTCGCCGGCCAGGCTTCCTGAGGTCTATTCCCCAGCGACAGGGAGAGGGGCCTGGCTGGAGGTGGGTCTGTACCCCTTCCTGGTTGACTCATGAGTCACCGGAAGTGGCTGACCTGGAGTAACCCTCCACCCAGTGTGGGTACCGGCACCAGCCCCAGGCCTCCCTGGTTATGCCTGGCCAGGCCAGGGGGGAGGGCTGAGGGGCCTGGCCAGGAGGATGGGGTGAGGCTGGTGTTTGCCCGGTGGGTGACCAGCGTTCCCGGCACACCTTAGCTCTGAGCAGGCCCAAGGCCTGGCCTGGCATGGTTGGGGGGCCTGTAAGACATTCTAGTGAGCTGGCCCCCAGCCCGGCCCTGTCCTCCAGAGTGAGTGCAGCTAGGAAGCCCCTACCTCTGGTGCCTGCCACTCTCCCTGGGACTTCACCTTATTCATGTGTATCTGATTGTGTTGTCATCACCTGCTGTGATGCCTACGCACCTGTGTGTGCGTGTGTGTGTGTGTTTGCACACACATGTGCTTCTCCCTGCCTGCCTCTGGCGTCTCTGCCTGAGACCCCGGCATGGGGGCCTGTCTGTTGACATCTCCCAAGGTAACTGGCAGGGTGGTGACTCACTCTGCTCCCGCTCTGACTTGTCCCTGCTCCTGCCCAGAGCCCCCATCCCCTGCGGCAAGGCAAGAGGACTGGGCAGCCTGTCCTGGGGACCTTGATCCTCCTGACCATGGACTCCAGGTTTTGGCTCCTGTCTGGCTGATAGGTAGCCACCCTGGCCTCAGTTCCCCCTTGGAGGCCTGTGGCTCCTCCTCTCCAGCTGCACACACAGACCTGGGAAAGAGACAATTAATTTCTGTAATGAGGTTTCCACACCACCCCTGCTGCAGGGGTTCTCCCTGACAAACCTGTGGAGCAGCTCCCTGTCCTGCCCACAGACCCGCCCAGCTGGCAGGGAGTTACCTGGGGGAAACTGAGGCAGGGGGCCAAACTGCAGCTGCCCCCAGCCCCCACCAGGCACTCTTGCCTCCCTAAGCCTCCAGACTCCACTTCCCTCTCCGGGCCTGGAAAGGGTCCGAGAGCGGCTGGAGATGCCCCTCAAGGGAGTCTCAGGACTGGGAGAGGAGTAAGTTCTTGCCCAGATAAAGGCCAAGTCCAGATGGGAGGCAGTGCCTAGAGTTGTAGGGTTGGTCAGGCCTGCAGGACATCTTGAGCGCTCACTCCCTCAGGTGCCAGTGTCAGGGGCCAAGGAAAGGTTTTTTGGCTCTGTTTTTGAGTCTTGTGAGAACACGGGCAGAGCTATTTATGCCTCCAGACCCAGAAGGCCCCACACGGGAAAAGCCTATCGTCCCAGAGCAAGCCCTGCAGAACCATCTGACCTCTCCTCCAGGGCTGCCCCAGGCCTCACTCCCAGCCAGATACCTCTGGGCCTGCAGGCTCCGAAGAGGAGGGCTCACAGCTCCCAGTGGCAGGGAAGCCTCTCTGGGGACAAGGAATGTTGCCCGTCCAGTTTCCCAAGACAGGCCCAGGCCTGGTCCTGCCAGGCGCCAAGAACTGTGAGCTGAGGGTGGGAACGGTATCCCCTTCCTCCCCAGGGTGACCTGGTCAGCCAGGTTCAACCCCACCCAGGCTGGGAAGGACTACAAGTTCCATCAGCTCCTGGGATGGAGACTGCCTACCTAGCATCTGTGGACAGGGGTCCAGGGAACCATGGATTCCAGGAGGTCTCAGGGCCAGGTGGTCAGCAAAGCCTGGACCCCACCTTCCATGCTTCCTACTCACAACTGAGGGGGTTGTGGCCCCTCCCAGTCCTGGCCTCATGGGGGTTGCAGCTCCTGCTTTCTCCAGGCAAGAGAGAGAGCTGGGACCCTCCCTGCAGGTGCCCTGAGCCCCACTCTGTGTTCCCCTCAGCTAGCCCCTTCGTAGCGAAGGTCAAAGAGCTGAGGCTACAGAGAGATGACTTCGAGATCTTGAAGGTGATCGGCCGAGGGGCATTTGGGGAGGTGAGCAAAAGGCAAAGGCCTGGGGTAGATGGGAAAGGGGGTTTGCACCCAGGCAGAGCTGACCCCTATGCTCCCCATGGCCTCAGGTTGCCGTGGTGAGGCAAAGGGACAGTGGGCAGATTTTTGCCATGAAGATGCTGCACAAGTGGGAGATGCTGAAGAGGGCCGAGGTCAGTTTGGGGTCAGCTGGGACTTTGGCACCCTACGAATGGGTGGGGGTGTGGGGCAGGGTGAGGGTGCTGCCTGTGGGGAAATCAGGGCATGCTGGGGAAGGGGCAGGCATGGCTGCTGAGCCGGCAACCATGTTCAGTTCAGGTTGGCTGAACTGCCAACCTCCCCCATTGCTTTCCCACGATAGGCCTTTCTCAGAGACTAGCCTAGTTCCCATTTTCCTTAGAACTCTGAGGCCTGGAGCCATAAAGCACAGGCCCACCTGTGCCTGGCCCACACAGGCAACCTTGACCAGAGCTTCTAGACTTATTCTTCCTCTGTCCCCTGAGCTAGCAAGGAGAGTTTCCAGGGCTCTGATCCCATCCTTCCCCCTGCTCCCCAACCTGCTGCAGACTGCCTGTTTCCGGGAGGAGCGGGATGTTCTGGTGAAGGGGGACAGCCGCTGGGTGACTGCTCTGCATTATGCCTTCCAAGACGAGGAGTTCCTGGTGAGGATACTCAGCAAAGCTGGAGGGTGTACCCTAGGGACAAAGGAGAAGGCCCTTGGGGGCCAGAAGTGCTGGGTCCAAGGAGAGAGAGACCCCTGCTCTGGGCACCGAGAGGCACCAGCTGCTGGGCCTGGAGGCCCTGCCTGAACTCTGGCTGGTGGCTGGCTACCCTAGAGCTGCTGGAGACACTCTTGCCTTCCCAGAACCCCTCAGGACCATGGGGAGGCAGGCAGGAGGCAGGGCCCCGGGACAGGTGCCCCTCACCCTCCCCATCTGATCTTTGCCCCACCTCTCCCCCATCCACCACCACCCAGTACCTGGTGATGGACTACTATGCCGGTGGGGACCTCCTCACTCTGTTGAGCCGCTTTGAGGACCGCCTCCCACCCGAGCTGGCCCAGTTCTACCTGGCTGAGATGGTGCTGGCCATCCACTCTTTGCACCAGCTGGGTTACGTCCACAGGTAGGGCCCCCAAGGCCCCTGCTGCCCTGTCTAGCCCCTGCTAACTGCTCTGGGACAGCTGGCAGTTGCTGAGTCCTCACCACATGCCAAGCCCTAGACCAGGTGCTTTGTACACACAATGTCTTTGAATTCTCACACCAAAACCTTTATGTGATGGGGGCTGCTCTTGTGCCCACTTTACAGGTGAGAGAGTCAGAGTTTAGCATAGGTAAGCGCCTGGCTCAAGGTGACTCAGCTAGTGGTTTGCACCGGGTTAGTCTAACTCCTGCATCCCTCACTGCGTGCCCTGCTGCCTCCAGGGGTCATCCTTATGGGTCGCTTTTCCCAATCTAACCACCTTCCTTCTCGGGAGCCAGGAGGCCTCGCCACCAGCCTCCCTCCTGCATGCATGCACACACACGTTGTATCTTGTGAACAGATAGTGAACGCTAGTGTGCATGTGTGCCTGAACTTACACCTACACATGCAGGTCAAGCCCCTCTCTTTCCCTGCGCTCCTCAGGGACGTCAAGCCAGACAATGTCCTGCTGGACATGAATGGTCACATCCGCTTGGCTGACTTTGGTTCCTGCCTCCGTCTCAACAGTAGTGGTATGGTAAGGCCCCAGGGTGAGGGCAGGGGACACCTGGCCTGGAGAGCTCCCAGGGGAAGGAAAGACTGGGTCTAGGCCCCAAGTGGGGTCACCAGGCCAGTGAAGCCTTAGGGAATGGGGGTGTCAGGGCCAGAGCCGGGGCTACGGTGAAGGGGCATCAGGCCGAGCCAAGTCCAAGGCTGTCTTCATGGCATCTTCACCACCAACACCCCTAGGTGGATTCGTCAGTGGCAGTAGGGACACCAGACTACATATCTCCGGAGATCCTGCAGGCCATGGAGGAGGGCAAGGGCCACTATGGTCCACAGTGTGACTGGTGGTCACTGGGAGTCTGTGCCTATGAGCTGCTCTTTGGGGAGACGCCCTTCTATGCTGAATCCTTGGTGGAAACCTACGGCAAGATCATGAACCATGAGGTCAGGCCACCAGCTCTGGGATTCTGGGAGGACGGCAGGAGGCCTGACCCCATATGGTTGGTATACCCAAGGGGGTAAGATCCTGGACAGCCACCTGCACCCCTTCCCCTGGCCTACAGGACCACCTACAGTTTCCCTCGGATGTGCCTGACGTGCCAGCCACTGCCCAAGACCTGATCCGCCGGCTGCTGTGTCGCCAGGAGGAGCGTCTGGGCCGTGGAGGGCTGGACGACTTCCGGAACCACCCCTTCTTTGAAGGTGTGGACTGGGAGCGGCTGGCAACCAGCACGGCCCCCTACATCCCTGAGCTGCGCGGGCCCATGGACACTTCCAACTTCGATGTGGACGATGACACTCTCAACCAGCCGGTGAGCAGTGGGTTCCACTGCACTAGGAAAACTGCCTTGACCCTTGCTGGCCAAGGGAAACCAGAAGTTCTCCAGAGCAGTTGCTGGGTGGAGGATGAGGCCCTTGCTTTCCAGAAGCTCACGGGAGTCATGGTTCACCTGGGCTGGTTCACCTCTACCGAGGTGGGTTGTAACAGGTGAAGGTCCTTGGACCCCAAGTGTTATCCTAGTAACCAGAAGTCTTATCAAGAGGAAGGCTCTCAGCGGCACCTGGAAGGCCATGACCATAAGGGCTCATGGGAATTGTGGTCTGTTTAGGTGGGGGCCGTGGCACCCTCCTAGGTTCCATCTGAGCAGGAGGTCAGCACTCCCAGTCCCAGGGATGTCTCCTGGGTCTTGAGCCTCAGCCTGGAGCCATGCCTGGGAGTCTGACACTCCTTCCCCTCCTTCTGCAGGGGACCCTCCCACCACCCTCCCATGGGGCCTTCTCTGGCCACCACTTGCCATTCGTGGGCTTTACCTACACCTCCAGCAGGTGAGTCTAGTCATCACATACCTAGTGGGAGGCCAGGGGCTGCCTGGCCTGGTGGACACTGGGAATGCAGCCCACTGGGACCGTGGGAAAGGGGCTAAATGGCCTATCAGGTGCCTGTATGTGGCAGGGAGTGTGCTCTGAGCCCTCAGGAAGACAACTCTCACGTCCTCAAATTCTAGTGGAGCCATGCCTATGCCTCCTATGAGTCGCGTCCCAGCCTCTGGCCCTCAGAGTACCCTCCATAGCAGGCTCAGAGTGTTTTAGCCTCAGAACCAGAGGCCTGCAGTTGGAAGGACCCCTCCAAGTCCTGGAGACGCACTTTATGCCTCTTTATGCCCATTTTACACTGGGTCAGATGATCTAGTTCATTCGAGGGGCTGGCCTGAGATCACGGTGAAGAGGTACTCTGTGGTACAAACAAATGTGTCTGACCTGCACTCTGAGCGCCACTGGGTGCCAGGCATGGGGCCAGCTGGCCTAAATCACCATTTCCTCGTGGCAGTCCTTGAAAGAGGCCCTGTGAGGAAACTGAGGATCAGATATATTAGGTGACTATTCAAGGTCACACAGCCTATAAGGGCCAGGGTTGGGGCTTGAGCCTGAGTCTGGGATCTTGTGGGCAGTGCCTGGTCTGGTCTCTTTCTTCTGGCACAGAGCCCAGGGATGGACACAGAGCTGAGCTGGCTCACAGAGGGTGTTTCTTAGATGAATAAACGACTTGGATGAAGGAAGATGGAAGGGCTCTGGGCGGGGTGGGTTTTTTTTTTTTCCTTAAGATTGATTTATTTACGATAGACATAGAGAGAGAGAGGCAGAGACACAGGAGGAGGGAGAAGCAGGCTCCACGCCTGGAGCCCCATGTGGGACTCGATCCCGGGTCTCCAGGATTGTGCCCTGGGACAAAGGCAGGCATTAAACCCCTGAGCCACCCAAGGATCCGTGGGGTGGGTTTTTCTGCCAACCCATGTCGCCCTGCTCTCCCCAGTCCGGGCCCTGAGAGCAGCTCTGAGCAGTTGGCTGCCCTAGAGCAGAAGCTCCATTGTCTGGAACAGGAGAAGATGGAGCTGAGCCGGAAGCTCCAAGGTACAGGGGGGCCCGGTGGGCTAGGGCAGGGGTGGGTCTGACTCAGGAGCTACTGCTGGACTGGCTACTCACCTACGAGTGCCCCCTCTGCAGAGGCCCTGCAGGTCTCCTCAGACCACTGGGAGCTGGAACGGCTACGGAAGGAAGTACAGACTCTACAGGGCAGGCTGTCAGGTACTCCGCCCCCCAACGCCACCCCATCTCTTTCCCCCATCCTCACCCTGGAGGTTGAGGTGCTTTCCTAGCACACACTGGAGTCCAGCCTGGATTCCAATCCTGCCCTTACTGTATACAAGGTGTGATCTTGGGGAAGTATTTTAAATTCTCTGAGCCTAAATGTAGAAAATGAGCCAAGGAGACCCACTTCCCAGGCTGTGGTGAGAGTTCTGTGAGATGCTGCATGTGGAATGTCAGGCTGAGGCTGTCAGTACTTGTGGGCCTCAGTGACAATTCCTGGCAGAGACACCAAGGGATGGTGAGGCCGAGATGGATGGCAGCAGCCCAGGCCAGGACTGCAACCTATGGCAGGAGAGAGACCGGCTTGTCCAGGTGAGAGCTCAGTGAGGTGGGTGAGTGGCCTGGGGCTCCATGCTAAGGAGGTCAATACCCTGACCCCAGGCCTTGCCCTCTGCACCCCCTCGCTGACCCTCTCCCCGCCAGGAGCTGGCCGAGGCTCAGGCAGGGCTGCGGGCGCAGTCACAGGAGCTATGCAGAGCCCAGGAGCGGCAGGAGGAGCTGCTCCAGAGGCTGCAGGAGGCCCAGGAGAGAGAGGCAGCCACAGCCAGCCAGACCCAGGCCCTGAGCTCACAGCTGGAGGAAGCCCAGGATACCAGCAGAAAGGTGAGCGATGGGGGTAGGTAGGGACAGCAGCAGAACCCTGCCCCCTGTGAACCCCAGTGTGGCTGGAGGGAGCCCAAGGAGCTCAGGGCTGGGTGCTGGCAGCACCATGTGCCTTTGCATCCCCATTGTGGCTGGCTGAGGCCCAAGTGAGGGGATATGTTTAGAGTGGGGCCAGCTGGAGGTCCACTGCCTACCTTCCTGCTAGGGCTGACAAGGCCCAACAGTCTGCAGCAGGGGAGCGGGTTGGGGTGGACAGGGTCAGCAGTGGCTGCCTCTGAACCTTGTTACAGTTGCAGGCCCAGGTGACCACACTTTGCCGGGAGGTGACACAGCTCCAGAGACAGTGGGAGCAAAGTCTTGAGAAGGAATCTTTCCGAGTCAAGGTAGCAAGGTCTTAACCTTCTTCCAAGTAGCACTCCCTTTGGCCTGACCTACTCAGGCCTGGTCCCTAGGGTGGGGTGGGCCATGGCCTCTCAGGCCCCTGCCCTGACCCCTCTCGATGTCCTCAAGACCATCCACATGGCCTCTGAGACCAATGGCACGGGGTTGCCTGAGGGTGGGCCGCAGGAAGCACAGCTGAGGAAGGAGGTAGCTGCCCTTCGCATGCAGCTGGAGGCAGCCCACAGCCATGGGTGAGTCGGGCAGCCTGGGTAGGTAGGGGACGGGAGGGGGGGTCTGAGCTGGGAGTCATTGAGTCATCCACTCTTCCCCAGGCTGAGTGGGAAGGAGGAGGCTCTGTGCTGGCTCCAGGAAGAGAACCGACGGCTGAGCCTGGAGCAGGAGCGGGTGAGCATGGCAGATGGAGGGCACAGAACTGGTGGGGGCAGTGGGAACAGAGGAGGGGAGCTGGCAGGGTGAGTGGTCCATGCTGCTGGGGTCCCAGAGCAGGCTGTCTCCCAGCCCTGTAGGACCCACAGCCGGCAGGCAAGTGATGGTGAGTAAACAAGGGTGGACGTGGATTGGGATCGGGGGTGCTGGGGTCCCTGAGGCCTGACCCATCTTCCTACCCGGCCCCCAGCTGGTGGAAGAGCTGGAGCGGGAGCAGCAGAGCAAGCAGCAGCTGGAGGGCGAGCGGCGAGAGACGGAGAGCAACTGGGAAGCCCAGATCGCTGACATCCTTAGCTGGTGGGGGCCGAGGGGCTAGTGGGGAGGGGCTGGCCCCAGGCAAGGGGGCTGAAAGCCCAGGCCATGACCCTGAGCCCCCTTCCCAATCAGGGTGAACGATGAGAAGGTCTCAAGAGGCTACCTGCAGGCCCTGGCCACCAAGATGGCCGAGGAGCTGGAGTCTATACGGAACGTGGGCACCCAGACACTCCCTGCCCGACCACTTGTGAGCCCCAGAAATACCCTGGGGGGAAGGGGTACCACTCGGCAGGTGGGGACACTGAGCTCTGGGAAGATCAGGGACTTGCTTGAGCTCACAACAGATCAGTGGTCTATCTAGGGCTTTGAGTCCGGCAGTGCACTCTGGTGGGCAGGACCTCTGAAGCAGCCAGGCCCAGGGATGTCTTACATGGGTACCCCTCTGGCCACCAGGACCACCAGTGGAAGGCCCGGCGGCTGCAGAAGATGGAGGCCTCAGCCAGGCTGGAGTTGCAGTCGGCCTTAGAGGCCGAGATCCGGGCCAAGCAGAGCCTGCAGGAGCAGCTGACACACATGCAAGAGGCCCAGCTGCAGGCCGAGAGGTGAGAGTGGAGGAGGCCCTGCATGGGGGCTCGGGACCCACGCAGTGGCCTCTGACAAGCCCTCACCCCACTCTTAGCCGTTTGCAGGAGGCCCAGAAGCAGAGCCAGGGCCTGCAGCAGGAGCTGGCTGCGTTGCGGGAGGAGCTGGCGGCCCGTGGGCCAGGGGGTAGGTGCTCGTTGGCGTGCCTGTCCCTGAGCAAGGCCCCCACTTGAGCCTCACGGGGACTGGGCTGGGGAGGGGCATGACAGCCCTGCAGTGCTCTGGAGACAAGATCTGGTTCCAGACTCAGCTGCTTTACCCCACCATCCGTTACCCAACACTTAGCAAGCACCTGCTGTATGTGTACCCACCACAGCCTGCAGTCACTGCTCCATTTTCCTGCTGGCCCCAGTTCCTCAGGAATGAGTGTTGGGCCTGGGCCAGGGCCACCCCCACCCCGAGTGACCTTTGCTTTCTGTCTGCAGACGCTAAGTCCTCAAACTCCCTGATACCCTTCCGGTCCCTCTGGAGCTCAGAGGTGAGAACTGTGCGCAGGGGCTGGTTGGGAGGCATCCTCCGGTGAAGCTCAGGGGCCTTGATTTCCCCCCCTCATCTCACTCCCCAGAAGGATTCCAGCAAAGACCCTGGCATCTCAGGAGAGGACCTGAGGCCCAGTGTGGAGCCAGAGCTGAGGCCAGAGGGCCGCCGCAGCCTGCGCCTGGGGGTGAGGAGGCGGGAGTCCCGCTTTTGGAGGGCTGGGCCACCCACCACCCGCCGGGCCCTCCTCACCTGTTTGCTTGCCCTCCCCTGCAGGCTGTGTTCCCCAGAGTGCCTGCGGCTCCCACCACCCCAGCAGAAGGACCCCCTGCAAAGGTCAGCACCCAGAGGGCTGGAGCGGGGTAGGGGCACCAGGCCATCTTGCCGGGTCTCCAAGGACCTGCTTGGGTCCCTCCGCGTGCATCATGCTGGCCGACTACACTGGGGACGGCGGCAGTGAGTTTGAGTGCTGTGACAGACTCATTGCAGCTGGGTTCACACTGCCCCAGGCTCATTCCCTGATCCCATCAGACATCTCAGGGTGGCCTCAGGGGTGGGACACAGGGCCCCAAGAGGCCGTGGACAGGCGTGGGTAATGCGTGTCCTGCCTCCCCAGCCTGGCTCACACGCGCTGCGGCCCCGGAGCTTCCCGTCCCCTACCAAGTGCCTCCTCTGCACCTCGCTGATGCTGGGCCTGGGCCGCCAGGGCCTGGGCTGTGATGGTGAGACCCCACACCCCACCCCCGACACCCGCATGCCCACCTCCTGTCCCCAGGTAGAGAGAATGAGACTGCTCTGATCCTGACCCATCCTGGTTTTCCTCTTAGTCCACCCCTCATTCCCGATGCTCCATTTAGTTTTTTTTTTTTTTTCTCACTTGACTGGGGAATTGGTGACAGCTGGAGGTGCCACCACAGCCTCAGGGAAGCCCAGGGTGGGTAATACTTAGAGTCCTGGTTCTGGGCTGTCCCCACCCAGCCTCACACCGCCTGCTTCTCCTGCTTCCCCCATAGCCTGTGGCTACTTCTGTCACTCCGCCTGCGTCCCCCAGGCCCCGCCCTGTCCCGTGCCCCCTGACCACCTCCGCACAGCCCTGGGTGTACACCCCGAAACGGGCACAGGCACTGCCTACGAGGGCTTCCTGTCGGTGAGCTGGGGCTGGCTGGGGAGGGGGAGGCAGCGGGGGCCATCTCAGAGCCTGGCGGGCCCTCCCATGCCTGCCTTCCCCCCAGGTGCCCCGGCCCTCGGGCGTGCGGCGCGGCTGGCAGCGGGTGTTTGCTGCCCTCAGCGACTCTCGCCTGCTGCTGTTTGACGCCCCAGACCCACGACTCAGCCCAGCCAGTGGGGCACTCCTGCAGGCACTGGATCTAAGGTGGGTGCCAGGGAGGGGCAGGGGCAAAGGGGTGCGGCAGTGGGGGGCTGAGGGGGCGGCCAGAGGCAATGTGGTCTCTGACCAGCCCCATGGACCTCCCCAGGGACCCCCAATTCTCAGCCACCCCTGTCCTGGCCTCTGATGTTATTCACGCCCAGACCAGGGACCTGCCACGCATCTTTAGGGTGAGCGCCAGGGCAGGTGGGCTGGGCCACCGTCGGCCTCCATGTGGCCCTGCTCCAGCCACTCTTCTCTGTCTCCTTTACCATGGCTGCCCTCCTTACCCGCACCCCAGCCCTCCTTACCCGCACCCCAGCCCCCCTGCCCCCCATTGCCTCCATAGGGACGGCTTCGGTAGCCTCCACTCCACAGCCGCGGTACACTTTCTGTTTGTGAAGCTGTGTCCTGCTAGTCTTGGGGCCTCCTGTGGCTTCCCATCACCCTCGGGGCGCTCCTGCCCATGGCCTTGAGACCTCACATGTCTGACCCTGCCAGCCTCCCCAGAATTCCTCTGGAGCCTCTCCCTGCTATGAACATACGTCCCCTTCCCCAGCTCTGAAAGTGCCCTCTAACCATGGATCCTGCACATCCTGTTTCCTCTGCTGGGCCCAGACCACACCCCAAGCGTTTCCCCACCCTGGACCATTCCTGGTTCTTCCACTCATCCCCTGGGCTCCAGCAGAAATGTCTCTTCCCCTGAGAGGTCATCCTGGCCTGGGTTAGGGGCTCTGCTGCATGTGCCCACGATGCCCTGTCCCCTACTCAAGCACTGGTTCAGGGCTCTAGACTTACTGGTGTGCTTGTCGAACCACCTGCTGCTGTAAGACAGCTTCTAGCACTGCACCTGGCCACTCACGTTGGTGCTAAGAGGCATCAGTGGGTGGAGAGAGGGAATGGCCAGCCCTCAACCCACAGCCCTCTCACCTGAGTCCCTGCCCACAGGTAACAGCCTCCCAGCTGATGGTCCCCCCCGCTGTGTGCACTGTGCTGCTGCTGGCAGAGAGCGAGGCCGAGCGGGAGCGCTGGCTGCAGGTGCTGGGCGAGCTGCAGAGGCTGCTGCTGGACTCACGGCCAAGGCCCCGTCCTGTGTACACCCTGAAGGAAGCCTATGACAACGGGCTGCCCCTGCTGCCCCACGCGCTCTGCGCTGCCATCATCGGTGAGTTACATGCTGAGGGGCATTGCCCCGGGCAGGCTCTGGGGAGGACTGCCCAGTGACCACTGCCCAGTCCCTATAGCCATGAGCTGTGGTCTCCACATTACATATGTGACCCTCCCCTGGGTATGGGTGTGTGGCAGCCTTTGCTGGGGGGCCGGGGGCTTGGCTTCTGCCACTCCATTTCTCTGTGCCCCGGTTTCTGCTTTTGCTCAAATAATCTTAAGTGAGTGAAAAGAGCAAAGGCTTTAGGAAGAGACAAATGAGGGTTCCAGGCCCGGCTCTCTTACCAGCAGCAGGGTGATCACGGGGGAGCCTGGACGTAGCTGAGCCTCACATGACCTCCTGTGGGGCAACTGTGTTCATCCCAGAGCCTGGAGCTCGGCGGGACCTTCATGACAGCTGGGGAAGAAGTGAGGGAGTGGTGCTTCCTGGCTTCTCCGGGCAGCTGCCGGGGCCCTGAGCCAGCCCCTGCCCTGGAGAGCTGGGACTTCCCCTGGCATGCAGAGTGGGAGCTCCTGGAGAGCCTATGTGGCTCCTCCAAGTCCCCTGTGTCAGTCAGGAGCTGGGGGGACAAGGGCATTGAGCAGGGACTGCTGTGAATGTACTCTCAGCCTGCACTGTTTCAGCCTCCAAGCAGTGCTGGGAAAAGGACCCATTGTCCCCACTTTGCATAAAGAAAGCCAAGGCTCTGAGCGGTGACAGGTCTTACCCCAAACCCCACAACTTGGGGTAGGGGCTCTCACCCAGCCCCCTGCCCTTGTGGGCCTTCCATCCAGTACAGCCAGCCCAGACTTTGAGAGAGAAGGGTCCAGTGATGCAGGGACAGTGGGATTGCCATCCCCACATCCTCAGGAGAAACTGAAGCTCAGGAAGGACAGGCAGGCTGTCTCATCTCCGGCTGTCAGATGGGCTGTCTGACCCAATCCTCTCCCTCCCTCTACTAGACCAGGAACGGCTTGCTCTGGGCACCGAGGAGGGGCTATTTGTGATCCACCTGCATAGCAATGGTATGTGCCAGGCTGGGCTGCCAGGGTGGACCCAGGTGGGGGTCAGCCCCAGAGGACAGAGGATGGCATGGGGCTGTTCTTCACCCACCTACTGGTGACTCTTCTTTGCCAACCCCGAAGACATCTTCCAGGTCGGCGAGTGCCGGCGGGTACAGCGGCTGGCTGTGAGCCCCATGGCAGGCCTTCTGGTCGTACTGTGTGGCCGTGGCCCCAGCGTGCGCCTCTTCGCCCTGGCCAAGCTGGAGAGTGCGGAGGTGGTGGGTGCCAAGATCCCCGAGTCTCGAGGCTGCCAGGCGCTGGCAGCCGGGCGCATCCTGCAGGCCCGCACCCCTGTGCTCTGTGTAGCTGTCAAGCGCCAGGTGCTCTGCTACCAGCTCGGCCCAGGACCAGGGCCCTGGCAGCGCCGCATCCGTGAGCTACAGGCACCCGCACCTGTGCAGAGCCTGGGGCTGCTGGGCGACCGGCTGTGCGTGGGAGCCGCCGGTGCCTTTGCCCTCTACCCACTGCTCAATGAGGCTGCGCCCTTACCGCTGGGGGCCAGTCTGGTGCCTGAGGAGCTGCCAGCATCCCGTGGGGGCCTGGGCGAGGCTCTGGGCGCTGTGGAGCTCAGCCTCAGTGAGTTCTTGCTACTCTTCACCACTGCGGGGGTCTATGTGGACAGCGCCGGCCGCAAGTCTCGAGTCCATGAGTTGCTGTGGCCAGCAGTGCCCACAGGCTGGGGTAAGGCCTGCGGAGGGTCCTCCTGCCTGACCATACCCTGCTTTGCCCTAGGTGGGCTGCACCAGATCTTCCTCTCCCATGCCTCTGCTTATGCTCTTCCCCCTGTCTAAACTCTTCTTATACCTGGCAAACTCTTAAACAGGTCCTGCCCCAATGCCAGGGCAGGGCCTGGAGCTGGTAGGCTCTCCATAAATGACCACCATGATTTCTGTCATAGTCATTACTGCTTTCATGCTCCCTGCCCTGCCTTCCCCCATCACTGGCCCTTTGTTCCTTTTTGCTCCCCATCTGTGTGTGCAGACCTCTGCCCTACTGCTCTTCGCACTTTCTTGTAATGACTGGTTTGGTACACCGGGGGCCTATGAGGGGCTGTGATGGTTTCTTTATCACATCCTGCACCCAGTCCAGGGAAGCACACCTTCGGGGCTATGAATGTTTGGAGGAATGAATGAGTGAGTCAATGAATGAATTAATGAATGAATGAATGAGCAAACAAGGCAGTGGAAGCATCCAGCACATTCACATGTAACTGTGAGATGGTGTTCGGGCTAGAAGACGGGGACAGAACTCCCTTCATAAGCAGTGGCTCTTCTGGGGTTGGGCCTGGGAGTTGGGTGTAGCGTAGCACAGACTTAGCCTGTAGGAGTTGGAATCAGACTGCCCCGGGCTAATTCCCAGCTCTCTCCCACCACTGCGTGACCTTGGCCATTACTTAGTTCTGGGGTTCCATTCTGTCATCTATAAGTTAGGGATAATAGGATCCCTGGGTGGTGCAGCGGTTTGGCGCCTGCCTTTGGCCCAGGGCACGATCCTGGAGACCCGGGATCGAGTCCCACGTCGGGCTCCCGGTGCATGGAGCCTGCTTCTCCCTCCGCCTGTGTCTCTGCCTCTCTCTCTCTCTCTCTGTGACTATCATAAATAAAAAAATTAAAAAAAAAAAAAAAAGTTAGGGATAATAATACTACCTGCCCAGAGCTGTTTGAGAAGTCAAGGAGAGGGCAGCCTTGGTGGCTCAGCGGTTTAGTGCCGCCTTCAGCCCAGGGCTGATCCTGTAGTCCTGGGATCGAGTCCCACATCGGGCTCCCTGCATGGAGCCTGCTTCTCCCACTGCTTGTGTCTCTGCCTCTCTCTCTCTATGTCTCTCATGAATAAATAAATACAATCTTTAAAAAAAAAAGAAAAAAAAAGAAGTCAAGGAGAAAAAAGTTAGCCAAGTGGTTGGAACTATGCCTGGCATGCCACTGAGCGAGTGCTCCATAGACTGTAATCTCTGATTGGTTATGGACGGTGGGTGGGACAACCTGAAGTCTTCAGAAGGACCTTGGGTTGGGCATGGAAGTCACTGTGCCAGAGCCGAGGACAAGCCCCCAGAGGTGCGGGACTTGCCAGGGCGGCACAGCACAGTCTCCTGCCCTGCAGGTTATGCAGCCCCCTACCTGACAGTATTCAGCGAGAATTCTATCGATGTGTTTGACGTAAGGAAAACAGAATGGGTCCAGACGGTGCCACTCAAGAAGGTGAGGGTCGTCCCCCCCCAGGCTCCTGGCCCTGGCCTCGGTGCAGTTGGGTAGCACGGCTGACCTCTGTGCCTGCTGCCTCAGGTGCGACCCCTAAACCCGGAGGGCTCCCTGTTCCTCTTTGGCACGGAGAAGGTCCGCCTGACCTACCTCAGGAACCGGCTGGCAGGTGAGGAAGCGCGTGTGCATGAGAGTACGGAGAGTGTGCGTTCACGTGTGGCTGTGACCCTGAGCTCCAGCGGACGGGGGCACTGGGGGCTTGTGAGCACCGTCCGGCTCTCGGCTTCTCCCACAGAGAAGGACGAGTTCGACATCCCCGACCTCACTGACAACAGCCGGCGCCAGCTGTTCCGCACCAAGAGCAAACGCCACTTCTCCTTCCGCGTGTCGGAGGAGCAGCGGCAACAGCGGCGCAGGTGTGCGTGCGCGATGCGGCCGCTGGGCGGGGCCTCCCACGCCTGGGGGCGGGGCGACGTGCAGGCCAGTCCGGGGGGAGGGCCGGGGAAGCGTCCCTTTCGCCACCGCCCCCCCAGTACTCCCTCTGCCCGCAGGGAGATGCTGAAGGACCCCTTTGTGCGCTCCAAGCTCATCTCACCGCCCACCAACTTCAACCACTTGGTGCACGTGGGCCCCACGGACGGGAAGCCGGGCGCCAGGACCCAGCCCCCGGTGAGTTCTCCGAAGCCAATCACAAGCCTCCCCGGTGGGGCTCAGCCAATCACCGGCCCCTCCGACGCGCTGGAGCCAATTGCAGCCCTCTGCTTACCTCGGGGCCTGGGGCCTCGGCACCCCAGGCTGGCGCGCCCCCTGGTCCCAGCCCTGCCGCACTGTCCCCCCAACAGGCTCCAGAAGGGAAGGGCCGTGGTAGCCGCGGCTCTGGCCCGCAGCGTCCCCACAGCTTCTCGGAGGCCTCGCGGCGCCCAGCCTCCGTGGGCAGCGACGGGCTCGCTGGTGACGCGGACGCCAGTAAGGACAACCCCTCCGTTTCCCCTGCCTCCACAGCCCTCCCCCAAATTTCCACCCCTTTGGACACCTGATTTGTGACCTTGGGTTTGTGTTCCCTCTCTCATCCTGCCCCTGGCTCAGGGAAGAGGAAGCCTTGGACATCTCTGTCCAGCGAGTCTGTGTCTTGCCCCCAGGGACCTCTGAGCCCGGCAGACTCCCTGATACAGGTGAGCTGGTGGGGCTGTTCCCCCTCCTATAAAAGGACAGGTAGCTCTGTTCTTGCTAGGCCTTGTGCTGGGACCTGAGGCTAGAGAACAAGCTGAGCCCATCCCTCCCGGGATCCTAAGAGAAAGACTAGCCCCACAGTGGGCCCCAACAGAGGCCTGGAGGCAAGTTGTCCCAGGTGGGCATTTTAGCTCAGACTGCTCCAGGATTGTGGCCCTGGTTGAGATGTCGAGCCCCTCTGAGCTTATTTCACCTATAAAATGAGGTTACTGTTTGATATTATTATTATGTAAGTGATAACCAGATGAGGTGATGATTGCTTCAGCAGGGTACCTGGCACATGGGGAGAAGGCCACAGAAGGGGAACTCTTTAGAGGCCCGGCCTGAGGTGAAAGGATCAGGGGAGGGCACAGTCCACTCTGGGAGGGGACCTAGGAGGAGCTGGGAAGGCTCCCATTCACCCTCTGGCCACTTCTCCACTGCCACCCCCACTTTAGCCACACCAGGCTGCTGGGAGCCCTGGAACTTGCCATTTTCTTTCACACCTTCAGGTTCTTGCGCCTGCCATCCTGTGTCCCCCACCCCCACCCCGTGTCGTCCCCCACCCCTGCTTGGAATCCTCTCCTTAACATCCAGGCCACCTTCAAGGCTTTGCGCTAATAGCACTTTTTCCAAAGATCACCTAAGTGCCTGGCAGCCACCAGCTTCTTTAGGGCCCACGCCCTGCTCCCTCCACCCATCCTTGTCAGTCCTTATGTGCTAGGGTTTTCCTTGGATGCCAGTCCTCCTCCCTCAACTCTGGGCTCCCTGATAGTGAAGGTCAAGTTTGTTTTCTGCCTGGAGTAAACCATGTTTGTTGATAGATGAGGAATAGAGTAAATGAACAAACGGATTTTGATTTGGGCTCCAGAGTTAATTAAAGTTGGAGTTGCCAGGGTTCTTCTGTAGGCCCACCCCCACTTCACATCTGGCCCCCTCGGAGGGCCTGGATGCAGCAGGTGATGGGTCCTGGGGAGGCCTCTGGGAGGCACTGGGAGTCTTTCCTTCTGTTTCCCCTCCAGGTGTCAGAACGGCCCCGGAGCCTCCCTCCAGCCCCTGAATCAGAGGGCTCCCCTTGACACTCTTTGGCAGGGGCCACCCTGATCCCAGGACCAAGAGACAGGAATGAACAAAGAGCTTGAGGAATGCCATGCTCCGGCTGGCCCGGGATGTGTGGAAATTTGGACTCAGGGAGGCCCTGTGTTGGAGGCGACTCAGAAGCTGGTCTGGGTACCCAGGCCCTGGGGGACCTTGACTCCCAGCCCTCATCCTGCCTTTGTTCTCTGCTTTCACCTCCTATCTGTGCTAGCTACTGGGAACACAGTGGCCCCCTTTCTGCTCTGAGGGCCCATCTGCCCTGGAGTCCAGGGGCAATCGTGCCAAAGCTCTCCTTTCCAGTGCCAAGCTTCAGAAAACCTGCAAGCAAGAGTTGGGCTGAGGGATGGAGAAGGACAGAGGCCCTGGGAGCAACCTGGGGTCTTGGCTATGGACTGTCTAGCTCTTAGGTGGGGCCAAGTTGGGGCATAGCGCTGTCTCTGCTTGGGGTCAAGGTAGGAAAGACAGAGTCTGATCCAAAGGAAAGGAGGGTGGGGCTTCTGGCTGGTTTAGTCAGTAGAGCGTGCGACTCGAGTTCAAGCCCCATGTTGGGTGTAGAAATTACTTTAAAAATTAGAAGGATTAAAAAAAAAATAGATGGATTTTTTTTTTTTTTAAAGAGGAGAGACAAGGAGCAGGAGCAGGGAGGATGTAGGTGAAGGAGGGTGTAGGTGAAGGAAGTGAGGGGGGATGGGAAAGGAAAGGAAGTGGAAGAGGCAGTGTTAGTGACTGGCAGGAAGGGAGAGCCATCCAGAGGAGGAGACAGATAAAGGAGGAACTCTCAAGAGGAGCCAAGAGGAGCCAAGGAGCAGAGAGCCGAGGGGAGCCAGAGGAGCACACTACTGAGAGGGGCCTTTCTCTGTGATCAGGAACAGAGAGGGACCCTGTGAACCAACTGACATTGCATCTAATCCGCCCAGGGGGGAGGTAATTCCTGGACAGGGACAGGATGGGGAGGGTATTTATAAAGGCTATTTGGTAGGAGATGGACCCTGATGGGGGCCTGCTGGAGGGTCTCCAGACACACCCTGGCCCTTGCCAGAAAAGGGGTGGTCCTTTCTCTCAAACCTTTAACCATCTGTGTATTAGGGAGCAATAGGGGGCATTTTATTATTGATCATAGTCATAATAATGACTAATATAATAATTGTTATTATATTGCTATTTTTATTAAACTTCCCTCTACTGATAAGTTGGGGGCAAAATAAGTATTTATCTCTTCAAACACCATATTCCCAGGAGGGATTGACCTGATGCTCTGTGAGGCAGTGAGAAACCAATAAAGATAACTTTTTCAGCTGTTGGCCTCCCTGCTTGAATCTGTCCTCCTTGGGTTCAGAAAACTGGGGTAACAGATGGAGGGAGGAATGGATGTCTGGGACAATTGTCTTCCCTGCACTTTCGGGAATCAGTACACACGCAAATGGGGGTAGCAAGGACAGTTCGATAGCAAAAGGACAGTTTATAGAAGTATGGGCAGTGTTCATGGTGGCTACCAAGGAGTGGCAGCACTTTTGAGCCCCAGCAGTGTGGGAAGCTGTTACCACCACCAGGCCACACAGCAGGAAGATACCAGGGTGTCACCTGACAGGAGCTGTGTCTCTCCATAGAACTTGGCTGTGGTTGAGCAGAAAGGTGGCAGCCAGCCCAGGGAATAAATTCCTCATACCTCACTCTACTCCCTCCCTCCATCTCCTGCCTCCCAAGCAGCATCCAGAGGACTTTAGAGCTTGGTTTCTGCAGCTAGTGGAGCGCAGCCTTGGGGGTACTGAGCTGCGGGGAGAGGGGCAGAGGGAGAGAGATGGAGCTCCAGGTTGGAGCAAGGTGGGAGGGGAAGGGCAGGGCAGGGCATGCCAAGGGTAGCCAGCCCACTCTTGCCCCACCCAGGCTGGGAGGTGTGGGAGACCAGAGGAGACCTGGGAAGGCTCCTGTTCTGAGCTCAAGGGTCCCCGACTGAGGGGGACGCCTGGGTGGCTCAGTGGTTGAGTGTCTGCCTTTGGCTCAGGGCCTGATCCCGGGGTTCTGGGCTTGAGTTCCACATCAGGCTCCCCGCAGGGAGCCTGCTTCTCCCTCTGCCTGTGTCTCTGCCTCTCTCTGTGTGTCTCATGAATAAATAAATAACATCTTTAAAAAAAAGGGGGGGGGGGTCCCTGACTGAGCAGGACATAGGCCTGATGTGCATGAAGAAGAAGGGTACAGCCTGTGCATGCCCTGGGATCAAGGTAGGCCTGGGGAACTGATGGCTATGCTCTGAGACTAGAGCCAGCCCTAAACTGAGGAAAGTACCAAGACAAGGCTGTAGTGTCACATCTGGTTGGGGATGGAAGGGTGTCCAGGGAATTCCAGCCCTAAGAGCCCAACAACTTCAGAGGCATCTCTTAAGAATAAGAAGTCCTAAAAAAAATAAAAAATAAAAATAAAATAAAATAAAAAAAAGAATAAGAAGTCCTGGGCAGCCCAGGTGGCTCAGCGGTTTAGCGCTGCCTTCAGCCCAGGGTTCCTGGAGTCCCGGGATTGAGTCCCGCATCGGGCTCCCTGCATGAGCCTGCTTCTGTCTCTGCCTCTCTCTGTGTGTCTCTCATGAATAAATAAATAAAATCTTAAAAAAAAAAAAAAGATTCTGTCTCTCTCCCTCTGCCCTCTCCCCCACTCATATTCTCTCTATATATAAAATAAATAATAAATAAATAAATCTTTTAAAAAAGAAAAAGGAGCCACCAGAAGTCACTTTTAGTGTCTCAAGAGATTTAACATTGATACAAGAATACCATCTAATGACAATCTGTTATTGGTATACTATGATCCCCCAAATTCATATGTTTAAGTCCTAACCCAGCCCTCTCCCACAATACCTCACACCCTTCCTTTCCAACTAGGGCCCAGCAGAATGGCTACCACAAAGAAGGGTGGTGAGAAGAAGAAGGGCCATTCTGCCATCAACAAGGTAGTGAGTGACCAGAGAATACACCATCAACATTCACAAGCGTATCCATGGAGTGGGTTTCAAGAAGCGTGCCCCTTAGGCACTCAAAGAGATTCGGAAATTGCCATGAAGGACACAGGAACTCCAGATGCGTGCATTGACACCAGGCTCCACAAAGCTGTCTGGGCCAAAGAAATACGGAATGTTCCATACCATATCCGTGTGCGGTTGTCCAGAAAATGTAACAAGGTTGAAGATTCACCAAACAAACTCTACACACTGGTTACTTACATACCTGTCACCACTTTCAAAAATCTACAGACTGTTAACGTGGATGAGAACTAATCGCTGACTGTCAAATCAAGGTATAAAACTGCAAAAAAAAAAAAAAAAAAAAAAGAAAGTCCTAACCCCAAATACCTCAGTAAGTGACCTTACTAGGAAAGAGCCATTGCAGATGTAGTTCATTAAAATGAGTTCATTAGGGATCCCTGGTGGCGCAGCGGTTTGGCGCCTGCCTTTGGCCCAGGGCGCGATCCTGGAGACCCGGGATCGAATCCCACATCGGGCTCCCGGTGCATGGAGCCTGCTTCTCCCTCTGCCTGTGTCTCTGCCTCTCTCTCTCTCTCTCTCTGTGACTACCATAAATAAATAAAAATTAAAAAAAAAAAAATGAGTTCATTAAGGGGAGCCCTAGTCCAATATGACTGGTTCCTTTAAAAAAGAGGAAACTTGGGATGCCTGGGTGGCTCAGAAGTTGAACATCTGCCTTTGGAACCAGGGCGTAATCCTGGAGTCCCAGAATTGAGTCCCGTGTCGGGCTCCCTGCATGGAGCCTGCTTCTCCCTCTGCCTGTGTTTCTGCCTCTCTCTATCTCTCATGAATAAATAAATAAAATATTTTTTAATAAAAATAAATAAATAAAAAGGGGAAACTTGGGGACACCTGGCTAGTTCAGTCAGTAGAACAGGCGATTCTTGATCTTGGGGTAATGACTTCAAGCCCCATGCTGGGGTTAGAGTTTACTTAAAAACAATTTTATCTTTTTTTAATAATTTTTTTATTTATGATAGTCACACAGAGAGAGAGAGAGGCAGAGACATAGGCAGAGGGAGATGCAGGCTCCATGCACCGGGAGCCCGACGTGGGATTCGATCCGGGTCTCCAGGATCGCGCCCTGGGCCAAAGGCAGGCGCTAAACCGCTGCGTCACCCAGGGATCCCTTTTTTTTTTTTTTTTAAGATTCTATTTATTTAGTTGAGAGAGTATGAGTAGGGGGAGGGGCAGAGGGCCAAGTAGACTCCATGTTGAGCTTGGAACTCAATGCAGGGCTGGATCCCAGGACCCTGAGATTACAACATGAGCTGAAGTCAGATGGTTAACCAACTGAGCCACCCAGGCACCCCATCCCCCAATATTTTTTAAATTAAAAACGGGGAAACTTGGACACAGACATACACATACAGGGAGGAGGCCATGTGAAGGTGAAGCTGCAGGCAGAGATCAGGGTGATGCTTCTACAAACCAGGACCACCACAGATTGCCAGCAAACCCCCCACAGGTGAGGAAAGGTCTGGACCAGATTCTACCTCATGGCCTCGGAGGGAATCAGCCCTGCCAACACTCTGACCTCAGCCTTCCAAACTCCAGATGGGGAGACAAGGCATTTCTGCGTTTTCAGTTGTTTAAGTTGCCCAGTTGATGATACAGCTGTGTCAAAAATGCTCTTTATAGGGCAACCCCGGGTGGCTCAGTGGTTTAGCGCCACCTTTGGCCCTTCTGCCCAGGGCCTGATCCTGGAGACCCAGGATCGAGTCCCACGTCCGGCTCCCTGCATGGAGCCTGCTTCCCCCTCTGCCTGTGTCTCTGCCTCTCTCTCTCTCTCTCTCTCTCTCTCTCTCATGAATAAATAAATAAAAATATTAAAATTTAAAAAAAAATGCTCTTTATAGCATTAAAAAAAATAATCAAGTATCTAATTCTGGATCGCATGTTGCATTTGGTGGTCCAGGCTCTCTCTAGTCTCCATTAACCCAGAACAATTTTCTTGGTCTTCCATTTTTTGTTGCCTCCATGATATTAACATTTTTTTTTTTTAAGATTTTCTTTATTTATTCATGAGAGAGACACAGACACAGGCAGAGGGAGAAGCAGGCTCCACGCAGGCAGCCCGATGTGGGACTCCATTCTGGGTTTCCAGGATCACACCCTGGGCCGAAGGCAGGCGCCAAACTGCTGAGCCACCCGGGCTGCCCTTAACATTTGTTTAAAAGTCCAGGCCAGTTATTTTGTAGAATGGCCTGCCATTTACATTTGTTCTGATGGTTTCCCCATTAAATTCATATTCAACTTTTTTGGCTTTGTTTGTTTGTTTAAGATTTTATTTATTTATTTGCTCATGAGAGACACAGAGAGGGAGAGGCAGAAACATAGGCAGAGGGAGAGGGAGAAGCAGGCGCCATGTGGGGAGCCTGATGTGGACTCGATCCCGGGACCCCAGGATCATGCCCTGGGCCAAAGGCAGGTGCTAAACTGCTGAGCCACCCAGGGATCCCCTGCATTCAACTTTTTTGTCAAGAATATTATGTAGCTGGGGCACCTGGGGGGGCTCAGTCGGTTAAGCATCTGCCTTCCGCCCAGGTCAGGATCCTGGGGTCCTGGGATGGAGCCCCTGCTTAGCAGGGAGTCTTCTTTCCCCCCTCCCTTTGCAACTCCCCCTCCCCTCCTCAAGCTCTTTCTTTCAAATAAATAAAATCTTAAAAAAAAAAACTATGTAGCTGATGCTATTTTAAATTAATTTTAATTACAATATATTTTTTTTGAAATTAGAGGGTGAATTCCCTGTGACTCTCTCTGCTCCCCCCATAAGGTTAGTTCATGTCAATGTGTTGCCATATATGCCCGTACATAGATACTGGTAGACATCAAGAGGGTCCACCTTACCCCAGCCTCCTTGCTTCCATTAGTGGAAATCAAGTCAGAGCCTCAGGGCGCTTCCTACTCTCGGCAGGAAACCCTGCCTTTGGTACAGTCACATCACACTTGCCCCCCTCCCCACCTCACTCCTGCCTTAGGACCATCAGAACAAGTTCTGAGAGACTCAGGCCTCCTAGGTTCTCCAGAGCTCTGACCATCCCCTTTTCTGACCCCCATCTCCAAAATTAGCTCTTAATAGCTGTCTGGGTGCCCTCTTGGCTCATCTCATGGTCCATCTTCAGCAAACCACCCCCCCTCCTTCTGCAAATGGTCCTCAGCCCACTGCTCTGGCAGAAACCTTGAGGTCACTACTGCCCTCTGCCTTCTGTCACTAGGTCTGGAGGTCGGGTAGGCACTCTCCATGATTCTCATTGCTGCTTACAGACCCCTTCCTCCCTCCTTGCAAACACTCAAGTTGGCATGCACTCAAGTTATCAGGGTATGCTGCCCACTTTGTTTCTGACATCTCCCAACCCATGGATCGCTCCTTTCTTGACTATTCCAGCTCCTGGCTTGCTGTCACTCTTTTCCCTCCTACTCTGGTTTTAATTCTTAGAGACTTTGGTATAACATATAGATGATCCAGCGTTGAGTCTTTCAGTTCCTTGGAACCACCTCTCCCTGACCGTGACTGTGTGTCTTCCATCCTGCCTGAACCACACGTTCCTGTAGCCATACTGGGAAGAAGCTCCAGCCTACATGAGAGCCACCAAGTAGGCTATAAAGCCATTGACAAGTGATTAGCCTGAAACAAGATGTGCTATGAGTATAAAACACATAGCAGATTCTAAAAACTTATGTGGAAATATAAATTTTCATTAATAATTTTTATATTGATGACAAGTCGAAATAGCCTCTTGGATGTTATTAAAATTAATTTCAATTAAGTCTTCTACTTTTTTAAAAGATTTTATTTATTTATTCATGAGAGACACACACAGAGAGAGAGAGAGAGAGAGAGAGAGAGGTGCAGAGACACAGGCAGAGGGAGAAGCAGGCTCCATGCAGGGAGCCCGACACGGGACTCGACCCCAGGTCTCCAGGATCATGCCCTGGGCCAAAGGCGGTGTTAAACTCCTGAGCCACTGGGGCTGCCCTCTACTTTTTTTTAGATTTATTTATTTATTCATTCATAAGAGACAGAGAGAGAGGCAGAGACATAGGCAGAGAGAGGCAGGCTCCCTGTGGGGAGCCTGATACTGGACTTGATCCTAGGACCCAGGATCACAACCCAAGGAAGGCAGATGCTCAACCACTGAGCCAGCCAGGCGTCCCAAGTCTTTTACTTCTTTAATGTAATTACTAGGGATTTTTAAATTATATATATAGCTCCTGTTACATTTCTACTGGAAGCACTGTGCTAGGTCTTTTCATTGCCAATAATGACAGCTCTCTCCCCACAACCTCAGTCCCAAGCATCCCTAACTGCAAGCATCTCTAACCAACACCCATATCTTTCCAGCTCTCTCTACCCCTTCAACTCCAATAAACTTTTGACTCCACTGGAACCTACAATCCATGGATTTTGCCACACTTTTGCTGTCCCTCATCCCTCATGTGTTCTTTTTTTTTTTTTTTTTTTTTAATTTATTTATGATAGTCACAGAGAGAGAGAGAGAGAGAGGCAGAGACACAGGCCGAGGAAGAAGCAGGCTCCATGCACCGGGAGCCCGACGTGGGATTCGATCCCGGGTCTCCAGGATCGCGCCCTGGGCCAAAGGCAGGCGCCAAACCGTTGCGCCACCCAGGGATCCCTCCCTCATGTGTTCTTAATGTCCCTCCTCACACAGCATAAATTCCAGGTCAATCATTATAGTTACTCTTTTGCATAATGCATTTATTCATTCAGCACGTTTTTTCTAAACACCAGTTATATGCCAGACTCTATTCTAGGAACATGGGACACATCAATAAAACAGACACATATCCTGTCCTTGTGGAGCTTATATTTTGGTGGTAGGAGACAATTAATAAATAAGTTATATTATATACTGGAATGGTGTTCTCAATTGGGGGTAATTTTGCCCCTCCCCCTGTGGGGGACATTTGGCAATGTCTAGAAACATTACAAGCTGTCACAATGAGGGAAGAAGTACTACTAGCACCTAGTGGGTAGAAGCCAGAGATGCTGCTAAACATCCTGCAATGCAGAGGGCAGTACCCAAATACAAAGAATTATTCAGCACCAAATGCCAATGGCGCCATGGTTGAGAAACTCTGTTCTAGGTGTTAGTAATTTGGTGTGTGTGTGTGTGGGGGGGAAGTAGAGCAGAGTGGAGGGATTAAAGAGAAATTTGGTTGGAGAGTATGATATATATATGTTTTTAAGATTGTATTTATTTGAGAGAGAAAGAAAGAGAGCATGAGGTGGGAGGGGGGGAGAGGGACAAGCAGACTTCCTGCTGAGCACAGAGCCTAATTGCAGCAAGGGAGGGAGCTCAAGCCCAGAAACCTGAGATCAATCAAGAGCTGAGCCCAAATCAAGAGTCTAGATGTTTAACGGACTGAGCCACCCAGGCGCCCCAGAGAGTGTAATTTTAAGTAGGCAGTCAGGTCTGGGTCAGCCTCATTAAGACGCTAACATTTGAGCAAAAGTGTGGAGGGATAGAGACCACCAACTGGGTTTCCAGTTTCATTGAGAAAATTAAAGTACCCAGGGCAGGAGCCCACACATTCTTCCTTCTCTCCAATTACTTAGATGAACTGTTAGTGCTTCTAGTAAAGGCCACACCTGCCCCTCGGAACTCTCATTCCCTCCCCCCACTCAAGGCCATCCATGTGCAATCATCTCCTCTGAAACACCACCACCACAGTCTCCTTTGACCCTCTCCCCACTCCCCAGCCACCATCTTATTTTTCCCGTCTTTGCTGCAAAGTTTCCTGAAAGAGCTCAGTATTAGCACTGTCTCCAATATCTTTCCTCTCATTTTTCTTAAGCCCAGGAACTTTAGGCTTTTGCTCCCAAACTGCACTTAATGTGGTCACCAGGAATACCCACCGAAGCAAATCCAGTCTGTCCTTCGTGCTCAGTTTGCTGATCTATGAACAGCATCTGACATTCTCTGTCACACCTCTGCCTTGGTGCTGCATCATCTTCTGCACGAACGCTTGTCTGGTTTTCTTCCTATCTCTATAGCCAATCTCCTTTGCTGGTTCCTCCTGGCCTCCTTTTTTTTTTTTTTTTTTAAGATGTTATTCATTTATTTGACAGAGAGAGCACACAAGCAAAGCAGAGAGAGCAGGAGAGGGAGAAGCAGGCTCCCTGCCTAGTGGGGAGCTGGATACAAGGTTTGATCCCCGGACCCCGGGATTGTGACCTGAGCTAAAGGCAGACGCTCAACCAACAGTGCCCCTGGTCTCCTGATCTCTACATGAAGTAGTATCCCAGGACTTCGTCATTGCTGATCTCATCCCCATGTACTCTTCACCCAGCTTCCCCTAATGTTGGGAAGTGCCCCTGGTCTCCTGATCTCTACATGAAGTAGTATCCCAGGACTTCGTCACTGCTGATCTCATCCCCATGTACTCTTCACCCAGCTTCCCCTAATGTTAAATCTGACATAACCATGATATATTTATCAAACCTAACTGATGAAAACTATGAACAAAGCTACAGACTTTATTTGAATTTCACAAGTACGGTTCCCAGGTGCCCTGTTTTGTTTTTTTTTTTTAAGATTTTATTTATTTATGAGAGACACACACACAGAGAAAGAGAGGCAGAGGGAGAAGCAGGCTCTATGCAGGGAGCCCAACTTGGGACTCCATCTCGGGTCTCCAGGATCACGCCCTGGGCTGAAGGCGGCGCTAAACCACTGAGCCACCTGGGCTGCCCTGACTGGTTTGGTTTTAAGACTAAAAGTCCTGTGACTCTGGGGTGGCTCAGCGGTTAAGTGTCTGCCTTTGGCTCTGGTCATAATCCCAGGGTCCTGGGGATGGAGTCCTGCATCAGGCTCCCTGTGGGGAGCCTACGTCTCCCTCTGCCTATGTCTCTGCTTCTGTGTGTCTTTTATGAATAAATGAGTAAAATCTTAAAAAAAAAAAAAAAAAAAAAAAAGACTAAAAGTACCCGTGCTTCTGGAGTCCCCTCAGTCCTGGTCAAACTAGGATGGTCAGCCACCCTATTGACCAGTGTTTCTATTAATCTTTTTCAGTCACAGGATTCAACCCAGAAAACCATGTTGCATTTAGTTGCCCTGTCTTCTTACTCTTTTCTAATCTGCAACAGCTTCTGTCTTTCCTCCTCTTTTATGACCTTGACACTTTTGAAGAGTGCTGGTCAGGTATTTTGTAGAATGTCCCTTAGTTTTGGCTTGCCACATGCTTTCTCATGATTAGACTAGGCTTATGGATTTTGGGGGAAAATACTCACAGAGGTGAAGAAGGGCAGAAATTTGATATGTTTTACTCACTGCTATATATCCAGTGCCTTCGAACTGAGTGCCTGGCTCACAGGCACCAAAAATCTGTTTGTTGAATGAATAAAGAAGGTGAATGGATGATTCTGTTGAAATTATTTATTATTGTTTTGAAGTTTTAAAATGTTCTTACTAAAAATACTATCTTATCATACATATTATTCGGAAGCTTTTTTCCCTCAACAATATGCTCTGAAGATCTAGTTTAGGATGCATGGAACTGGCTACTTTACCCTTCATTTACGTGATTATAACTAACTATAATGGTTCTTTAGATTTTCCTCTTTACACATATATTAAATTTTCTCAAGAGCGGAACTAGGGAAGAATTGCTAGATATACAGCAGACATATTTACATGTTGACGGATACTGATAAACATTCAGCTAACGTGGCTGAACCCACCCACAGTGCTCTGGCAGTGTTTGAAAGTACTCATTTTCCTCACATCTTGCTGACACACGTGACAACCTAAGCGCAGTGACCGCCTTAGGAATGCCTGGTCACTCATCGGACTACATCTCCCAGGATACACCGCGGTTCCACGGCCTACCTGGAGGGCGTGAAATGGAGAGACCAATCCCTGAGGATTCCAGGAAGGTGGTGCAGCCTCCACTCCTCACCTACCTCTGGAGAGCCCAGAGCAGCGAGACTACCATTCCCATCAGCTACCGCGGACTATCCGGCCCAGCCACCATTTCAAGACTCGGCAGGGACAGTAGAGAGCCTGGGACTGCACTTCCCGGCAGGCCGTGCGGCCCAAGGGGCGGAACTCCATTTCCCAGCAGGCTCCAGGCGGCGGGCGCCGTGGTGCCTTGTGTGGGATGTAAGCGCGGAGGTGGGCGCGGGGGACCCAGGCCAGGAGTCTCCTTGGGATTTGGGGGGCTTGGCTTAGGGGCGCCTTCTGGACGGACTCCAGGTGCCCGGGGGTACGGTCGTAGAGGGGGGCGGGGCGGCCATGGAGGGTCCTCAGCCGGGCGCACCCCCTTCGGGGCCGCGGCTTCTGCGGTTGTGGGAAGCGAGAAGGCCCTTTACAGCTTCGGTTGAGGTGTCTCCTACAGAAGAGGGGGAACAGATGAGCGGAGGGTGGGCGGGGAAGCAAGAGAATGTAGGGAATGGGGGTGTAGGACGTTAGCCGAGCCTGGGAGGGGGTCCCTGGTCGTGCCCGCCCGACCCTCCCTCCGGCTCCTCCGCAGGCCGAGGCCCGCCGCCATGGGGCTGAAGGCCGCCCAGAAGACGCTGTTCCCGCTGCGCTCTATCGACGACGTGGTGCGCCTGTTCGCTGCGGAGCTGGGCCGAGAGGAACCGGACCTGGTGCTTCTATCCTTGGTACTGGGCTTCGTGGAGCACTTCCTAGCTGTCAACCGCGTCATCCCCACCAATGTGCCCGAGCTCACCTTCCAGCCCAGCCCCGCGCCCGACCCACCTGGCGGGCTTACCTACTTCCCTGTGGCGGACCTATCCATCATTGCCGCGTTGTATGCCCGCTTCACCGCCCAGATCCGTGGCGCCGTGGACCTGTCTCTCTACCCGCGAGAGGGAGGTGTCTCCAGCCGAGAACTGGTGAAGAAGGTCTCCGATGTCATCTGGAACAGCCTCAGCCGTTCCTACTTCAAGGACCGGGCCCATATCCAATCCCTCTTCAGCTTCATCACAGGTTGGAGCCCGACAGGTGGCAAAGGGCGAGAATCCTGTTTCACCTGGGAACCTCGGCCCACCTTTTCACAACACTATATAGTTTGCAGAGCCCTTTAAGACCTGTAGGCCTTGCAAAGTGGGGGAGGTGTTACAACCCTATTTGCAGCTAGAGAAACTGAAGCTCAGAGAAGGGAAATGATGTGCCAAAGGCACAAAATGGCAGGGCTGGGACTGGACCCCAATCACTTGGCTCTGCCTCCTCAGCATACCCATCTCTGCCATTGAACAGCTACAGGAGTCCCTCAGCCCAGTATGAGGCACAAAAGGCAGATGCAGATTTGGGGAACAAAGAGCCAAAATCTGGCGACATCTGAGACACTTAAGTGAACAGATGAGGAAGGGACCTCATGTCAAGGAGCTTAGGACTCAGGACTTGCAAAGAACATTCTTCTTTGCTTCAAGCTCAGTTGATTGTCAGATCCTGGAAGGCCATGTTGAGAAGGAATCTGAGGCTGCTTGTGAGCCTAGCAGGAAAAGAGTACAGAGATAAATTAGAAGTATCTATCAGTGGGTGTGTGAAGAAAGAGTGTTGGCCAAAGGGTCTTGTTTTTGCTGTCCCTGTTAAAACCTAATAGGCACCTTAAAACAAGGAAATCGTTGAATTATAATATGGTTGCAGAGAAAGAGAAGGGATAGAGTCAAAGGCTGGGTGGAGTTGTAGAAGAGCCAAGAAGGTCTTTTGCTGGGGCACCTAAAGTGGGAGGGAGAGGCTTCGAACACATAGGAGGAAACGGCTTGAGAGTTGATGGGCTGGAGCATCTAAGGTTTGGGCACAGGCTCAGAGGCGAGGATGGAAGGGAGCATGACCCATCACCCCCTGGCCCTTTCCCCCAGCTCAGAGCTCAGAGGACTCTCTTTCATTACCTTCCCTTCTGCAGGCACTAAACTGGACAGCTCTGGTGTGGCCTTTGCCGTGGTGGGGGCCTGCCAGGCTCTGGGCCTCCGAGATGTACACCTGGCCCTGTCTGAGGACCATGCTTGGGTAGTGTTTGGGCCCAACGGAGAACAGACAGCTGAGGTCACTTGGCATGGCAAGGGCAATGAAGATCGCAGGGGCCAGACAGTCAACGCGGGTGTGGCTGAGCGGGTACTGCCCCCCCCACCCCCCACCCCCCGTCCACTTCACATTCTGCTTTCCTAGCCCAAGCCACCTCCCTTCTTCCTATCACCACCTCCAAGAAGAGGGAGTGTCCACTCCTATCTCCTATCCCTCCCCTCTTCCTATCTCCATATGCCAAGAAGAGGGAGTATCCCTTTCCTGCCTGTCATTCCCTGGAGCAGGCACAGGTGAGCCATCATGAGACATCTGGTCTTGTCCTCTCCCAAGAGCTGGCTGTACCTGAAAGGATCATACATGCGCTGTGACCGAAAGATGGAGGTGGCATTTATGGTGTGTGCCATCAACCCTTCCATTGACCTGCACACTGACTCCCTGGAGCTGTTGCAGCTGCAGCAGGTGAGGGGACCTGTGGGACCCTGGGGGACGGTGCTCACCCTTCCTGTGTTTCAGCTTCCCTTTTGGTACCATGGGTTAATCATTCTTGGCCTGGCCTTTCCCAGGGCTCTTGGGGGACTAGAACTAGGATGTGAAAGCACTTTGGGTCCCATAAGGGGCTGGTTCCCGAATTCTGGCCCCACCTACCTGGTGGGAGGTCCCTGCTGGTGCTGGACCTCACATCTACCTGGTAGGCTGAGCCCCTCCTCACTTTCCCCCAGCTTATACCTCTCTCCTTCGGCCCCCTAGAAGCTGCTCTGGCTGCTCTATGACCTGGGACATCTGGAAAGGTCAGTAGGGGGAAGTGACCAGGCTGGGCCTCAGGGGGCCAGTTGGCAGCCTGGACTCATGACCCTTTCGTAGGTACCCCATGGCACTGGGGAACCTGGCAGATCTGGAGGAACTGGAGCCCACCCCTGGCCGGCCAGACCCACTCACTCTCTACCACAAGGTGGGGACATCTCAGGAAGGTACAGAAGGGAGGCCTAACAGTGGCTGGGGTCCCCTTCTACCTGGGGACTGGGAGGGGGCAGGTGAGGAGAGAGGAACTTTATGTGTATTGGGGGTATTGCCCATCCATCTCCCATTTTGTATTTACTGTGTGCATATTCAGTGCAGTCTGGGCTGTTTGGGGTGGTGTTCTGGGTTCCCTGGCCTGAATTTGTCCCCTTCGCCCTGCTTTTTGTGCTGCCTCTTTATTGTCCTAGAGTATAACAGAGGTCAAATGTGGCTGGAGCACTGAGAAGGGGTTGTTAACTTCTTGGAGGTGGAAGGGGGTAGGAGGGACATTGGGCTGGGCTTAGAAGGCTTTGGTGTTTGTGTAGGAGTGTGTTGGAAAGCCTGGGAAATGGATGTACCCTGAGCTTGGAGGATGGCTCCCTTCCCTTTCATAGCCCTTGTTCTGTGGGAGTCCTTGCATTGTGGCCAGGCCTCAGCAGGCAGTCCTGCAGATTCTGGGGAGTGAGGCTAAAAGTGGTGGAGGTGAGATTGGAGGTGGGCTTTCTGGGATATTGCTGTGCCTTATGGGTGTGACCCAATGGGATTTGTGCCATCCACGGCAACTGGAGCTGCTCCCTGAGGTCCCTCTGCTTTATCCCCAGGGCATTGCCTCAGCCAAGACCTACTACCGGGATGAGCACATCTACCCCTACATGTACCTGGCTGGCTACCACTGTCGCAATCGCAATGTTCGAGAAGCCCTGCAGGCCTGGGCTGATACAGCTACTGTCATCCAGGAGTGAGGATCCCCCCACTAGGGCCTTAGCCCGTCCTCTCTCCCCCACCCTATCTAATTTCCAACCACCCTCATCCAGGCATGAGGCCTGGGTCCCAAGCCCTATCCCCTTTCCATCCAGTCCAGGCAGCCAAGGCTACCATCACCCAGGAGTTTGGGACCCCTGATGAGGGCCTTGCACCTTTTCTGGCTCCCCTGTCCTCCCAGTTTCTAACCAACGACATCCAGCTGTAGAACCTGCACCCCCCACCCTGTGCCCTTCCTTTTCACCCTTGCTCAGACCCATTATTTCCAAGTGAAGAACCCAGCCACTCACCAGGTCCCTGGGGGTCCCTGCCACAGCCAAGACCCCACAATGCCCTACTGCTCTCACAGCTACAACTACTGCCGTGAAGATGAGGAGATCTACAAGGAGTTCTTTGAAGTAGCCAATGATGTCATCCCCAACTTGCTGAAGGAAGCAGCTAGCCTGCTGGAGGCTGGCGAGGAGCGGCCAGGGGAGCAGACCCAGGTGAACCCAGGTTCACCTTCCCCTGTGAGCAGAGCTCCCCGTCATTGGGCATAGAGACTGCTCCATGGGACTGGGACCTGCCCTGGGGAAGGTGTCCATGTGCAGAGAGCTACATTCTCTGCTGCAGTGGCTGGGGCTCTGGGCTGCCTTTGAAGGAGCTGAGGGTATTTCCAGGGTTTCTAGCCTATGCCTTCAAGTAAAGGGGGGAAACCCACCTCTCTCGCGGTCAGTGCTCCTCATTCAGTTGAAGGGTGGGATGTAGATAAGGGATGGGTTCTCCCTCCCCCAAGTCCTGGCTAAGGACTGGTTTTATAAAAGGGAAGAGGTTCTAAGAGATCTTTTCCCCTATGTTCATCTCTTTTGAAGCCAGGACTCTTGCCTAGCCAAGAGGCCTGTCCTGTGCCCTGTGACAGGGGGTGCCTCAGAGGGTCTAACCTGTACTTTCCTTTCCCCATGCCCAGGGGATGCAGAGCCAGGGTTCTGCCCTACAGGACCCAGAGTGCTTCGCCCACCTGCTGCGGTTCTATGATGGCATCTGCAAGTGGGAAGAAGGCAGCCCCACACCGGTGCTGCACGTGGGCTGGGCCACCTTCCTAGTGCAGTCCCTAGGCCGGTTTGAGGGACAGGTGAGGGGAAGCAGTGCAGGGCGGGTGGGGAGGTCAGAGCCTTTGTGATCCTGAAGAGATTGGCTTGTCCCCTTTGGGTGCAGTTGAGACTGCGGCCCTGGGCCTCGATGGCCGAGGCTGTCCTGGGGTTCTAGCCCCCGGTCCTGCAGCCTCATCTGTTTTTCCTCCCTGCCCAGGTACGGCAGAAGGTGCGCATCGTGAGCCGCGAGGCCGAGGCGGCCGAGGCCGAGGAGCTTTGGGGCGAGGAAGCCCGGGAAGGACGGCGGCGAGGTCCGCGGCGTGAGTCCAAGCCCGAGGAGCCGCCGCCACCTAAGAAGCCGGCGCTGGACAAAGGCCCTGGTGGAGGCCAAGGGACGATGTCGGGACCCCCTCGGAAGCCCCCAGGGACAGTCCCTGGCACTGCCCGAGGCCCTGAAGGAGGCAGCACAGCTCCGGCGCCAGCGCCCGCAGCGTCGCCACCACCAGAGGGTCCGGTGCTCACTTTCCAGAGCGAGAAGATGAAGGGCATGAAAGAGCTGCTGGTGGCCACCAAGATCAACTCGAGCGCCATCAAGCTGCAGCTAACGGCACAGTCGCAAGTGCAGATGAAGAAGCAGAAGGTGTCTACACCTAGCGACTACACGCTTTCCTTCCTCAAGCGCCAGCGCAAGGGCCTCTGAACTGCCTGTCAGCCCTTGCGGTGGGAGGAGGAGGGCACTCAATCGGATGGAGGCGCCACCCCAGTCACCCCAACTCCCCCACCCGCCCCTCTGAGCCCAAGCCCCGCCCCCGGGCCCAGGGCCCTACACCCCTCCTTCAGGCCCCACCCCCACCCGGAACCCTGGCTGCAAGTTGCTGGAGTACTTACTACTCCAGGGCTCTGCGGTTCCTTGAGATTTAGAGCCCATCCCCCAGAATCCCAGCTGGCCAATGGAAACCTCACTTTGAGCTCCATCATTAATCTTTAAAGGTCCAAGCACTGGAAACGCCCCACTTCAGAACCGAGGCTGTAACCTTGGGCCAGACCAGGTCTGCTCACCGTTGCTCCCGGCCCGCGGGTCTCAGGTTTTTCCCTACACCCAAAAAGCACAGGTCCTACCTTCAACCCGGGAACCTGGGACTCCGCTCAGCCTCTAGGAGTACATTTCCACACTTAAAAGAATTCCATCCCTTGGGAACCCAAGCCCCCAAACCTCAAAGAACTTAAGAAACTTTAAGAGTTTGGAAATCCTAGCTTCTTCCCCTCTCTGTCCCGCGAGTCTGGGACACGAAATGCAGTCTCTGGCCTGTGAATCCTGAGCCCTGCCCCCTTCCTGACCAAACTGGCCCCAGATCAGAGCAGACCTCTTTCCGACCCTCTGGGAACCTCCCCGAGGTCCAGCCCGTCTCAGGGGACTCTGGAGGAAATCTGCAGGGGTTTACGAGTGGGTGAGGGGAGCCTGATCTCTTCCTGTTTTGTACATAGATTTATTTTTCAGTTCCAAGGAAGATGAATACATTTTGTAAAAAAAAACAAAAACACACACGTCCGTGTTTCATCGGGGAAATGGCGGGCGGGACGGAGGGGGTCGGCCCTCTGCCTCCTGGCCTTCGGGCTTCCCACCTGTAGGGCGCGGGGAACGGGAGTCTGGCTGAAGGGCCGCGGTCGGCTCGGCTCGGCTCGGCTCCGCCGGGCCTCGGGGCTTCCCCTCCCCGCAGAGGGCCGGTCCCGCCGGCGCCTCCTCCCGGCCGGGCGGCGGGGCATCTCCTCCTGGCCCCGGCCCCGGCCCCGCCCCCGCGGCCTCCGAGCCACCCTCGCCGGCCCCCGCGGTCCTGCCCCGCCCCGCCCGCCCCGCCCCGCCCCGCCCCGCCCCGCCCCGCGCCGCGCCGCGCCGTCCCGCGCCGGCTCCGCGGCTCCGCGGCTCCGCGGCTCACTACCGCCCGCCCGCCCGCCGGCCCGCCCGGCGCCGGGCAATGGCGCTGCTGCGGGACGTGTCGCTGCAGGATCCGCGGGACCGCTTCGAGCTGCTGCAGCGCGTGGGGGCCGGGACCTATGGCGACGTCTACAAGGTGCGCCAGGCAGCCGCACGGGCGGGAGAGCGGCGGGGAGGGTACCGGCTCTGCGCCCTACGGCGGATCCAGCCCCAGCCCCGCCCCCTCCTCATCCCGCTTCACCTCCTCCGCCCCTGCAGGCCCGCGACACGGTCACTTCCGAACTGGCCGCGGTCAAGATAGTCAAGCTAGACCCAGGTGAGGGCCCGGGGCCAGCGCCGCTGCACTGGAGGGAGGGCAGAGCGCCAGGCGGGCGCTGAGAGTTGGCCCCCTGAGAGGCAGGCCCCAGGAGGTACTGCCACTTGGGAATATGTCTGGCCCAGATGTGCCCATTTTGCAGATGGGGGCACTGAGAGCAATCCTATGCGCCCCCCTTATGATGCCCTGTGCTCCCCAGGGGACGACATCAGCTCCCTCCAGCAGGAAATCACCATACTGCGTGAGTGCCGTCACCCCAATGTGGTGGCCTACATTGGCAGCTACCTCAGGTGAGGCTGCTTTATCCCCTTGCCTTCCCCCAGGCAGTCCCCATGTGGCCCTGCCATGTGCCCACCCCAGTTCTGTGCCCCCCTCCCCCAGGAATGACCGCTTGTGGATCTGCATGGAGTTCTGCGGAGGGGGGTCCCTGCAGGAGATTTACCACGGTGAGGGCCAGAACTCCAGGCACCAGAGGGCCACAGCCTTTTTCCCAACCAGCCCTTCCCCGGCATGGGTCAGGAGAGGAGAGCTGGGGTCCTGGACTTGGGCCCTTTACTCCTTACTGGCTGTGTGACCTTGAAGAAATGGTGTCCTCCTCTGGGCCCTATCCCGGACTGTGCAGGGAGGGGATGTGGCCAACACCTCTTTGACCTAGTAATGCCTGGGTGGCCTGGGAAGGTCAGCATATCCTCTCTGTGCCAGCCTTCACCCCTTCCGTTACAGCCACTGGGCCCCTGGAGGAACGGCAGATCGCCTATGTCTGCCGAGAGGCACTGAAGGTAGCTGGGCCCTTGAGGTTGTTCATACCTGAAGTCCCCAGGAGCTGTGGGCAGGGAGCCCAGCTAGCCTGGCCAGTGTGCGTGTGTGTGTGTGTGTGTGTGTGTGTGTGTGTGTGTGTGTGTGTTTGGGGGGTGGGTGGAGTGCCTCAGGCAGAGCTGGCCTGAGGGGCTGTGGGTCCTAGGGGGGAAGGGGCCCCAGCCCTGTTGCCGGAAGCAGCACATTTCCCTCTTGGCTCAGTCACTTCCTGTTTGGGGAGAGGGGAGGAGGAAGCTGCTTGGGTGGGGGGCCCAGTGGCAAGAGGGGACTCAGGAAAGGGGGGATAGTCCTGGGTGGTTGCTTGCAGGAGCTCCTCTTTGTCTCCAGGGGCTGCACCACTTGCATTCTCAGGGGAAGATCCACAGAGACATCAAGGTAGGGGTCTGGCCAGGGGCATCACAGGAGGGAGGAGGAAGCTCTTGGGGGCACCAGACGGGATTCTCTTTCCTCCATTCCCACAGGGAGCCAATCTTCTCCTCACTCTCCAGGGAGATGTCAAGCTGGGTCAGTACCCCGGGAACACAATCAGGGTGAGGGTTCTGTGGGAGCTCATGGAGTCTTAGAGTCTATATTCAAGTGTGGGGTATCCTTGGCCAAGTCACTTTACCACTTAACCCTCGGTTTCCCCACTGAGAAAGTGGATCCTTCCCTGCTAGAAGTTTGACATGGTTGGGTCTGTATGGAGTCTAACGTGGCACTGCGCACTTGGTCAGGGATAGAAGGTGGTTGACCCCTCTCGGAGGGGAACCTTGCCTTGCCTTAGCTTGGACCTGTGGCAGTTGTGGCTGAACCTGGGCTGCCTACTCTCTCAACCCTACAGGTGCATTCCGAGCCTCAGCTCTGAGGTGACTGGGGAGTGGTAGCCAGAGGGCGGGTGGGAGTAGCTCTTTCTCCCCACAGCTGACTTTGGGGTGTCAGGCGAGCTGACGGCGTCCGTGGCTAAGAGGAGGTCTTTCATTGGGACTCCATACTGGTGAGGCTGTACAGGCCTTGGGCTGAGGGGGGGCAGCACAGGTGGGGCATCTGGCCATCCCATCTGTGACCCTGCCTCTAGGATGGCCCCAGAGGTGGCTGCTGTGGAGCGCAAAGGAGGCTACAATGAATTGTGTGACGTCTGGGCCCTGGGCATCACCGCCATTGAGCTGGGCGAGCTGCAGCCCCCTCTATTCCATCTGCACCCCATGAGGTCTGCCCAACACTTCTTTGCCCCTTGCCTGACCTCCGGGGCCCTGCTGACCTTCTCCCCTGACCTCGTGCTCTCCACAGGGCCCTGATGCTCATGTCGAAGAGTAGCTTCCAGCCGCCCAGGCTGAGAGACAAGACTCGTTGGTGAGGGCCCACATCCCCTGCTGGGGCCTCCTTCCCAGCAGTCTCCGCGGGGGCGGAGAACCTTCTGCCAATTCCCAGGGCGCGCCTGAGGAGCCCTGCTCGTTCACTTTTTGCGAACCATCTGTGGGAGGGGCCCAACCCTGCTCCTGGGCCAGGGGATTCAGGGTAGGCCGGGAGGAAGGGCTGATGGTTAATGATGGAGGTGCTGCCCTGTCACCACAATATTGCTTACGCCAGCTGCCCTTGGCCTCAGTCTGGTTCCTGGGAGCAGACTCCCTCCTCTGGAATGGGGTAGGGGGCAGCTGGCAGGATGCCCTACATGTATTCTAACCTGGGTCTGGGGGGCGGGGGGGCTTTTATACCCACTAGGACCCAGAATTTCCACCATTTCCTCAAGCTAGCCTTGACCAAGAACCCCAAGAAGAGGCCCACAGCAGAGAAGCTTCTGCAGGTGGGAGACGGGAGCAGGGCAGGAGCCTAAATTCTTGAAGGTAGAGGCCTGGGGGCCAGGAGGCCAGGAGGCCAGGAAGCAACCTGTGCACCCCCTCAATTCTCTAGCACCCGTTCACAACCCAGCACCTCCCTCGGGCTCTTCTCACACAGCTGTTGGACAAAGCCAATGACCCCCACCTGGGAACCCTCTCCCCAGAGGACTGTGACCTAGAGGTAAGTGAGGGGAGCTAAGGAATGGATCTTGACCTCGCCAGGTGGTAAGGAATGCAGAAGTGATACAGGTTAGATTCCTTTATTTTTTTTTTTAAGATTTTTTTTAAAGGGATCCCTGGGTGGCGCAGCGGTTTGGCGCCTGCCTTTGGCCCAGGGCGCGATCCTGGAGACCCGGGATCGAGTCCCACGTCGGGCTCCCGGTGCATGGAGCCTGCTTCTCCCTCCGCCTGTGTCTCTGCCTCTCTCTCTCTCTGTGACTATCATGGATAAATAAAAAAATAAATAAATAAGTTTAAAAAAAAAAAAAAAAAAGATTTTTTTTAAAGACTTTATTTATTTATTTATTCATGAAAGACACAGAGGCAGAGATAAAGGCAGAGAGAGAAGCAGGCTTCCTGTTGGGGAACCTGATGTGGGCCTTGATCCCAGGAACCTGGGATCACGCTGAGCCAAAGGCAGATGCTCAACCGCTGAGCCACCTAGGCACCCCTTTTTAAAAAGGCTTTATTTATTTACTTATTTGTTTATTTATTTATTTATTTTGAGGCAGAGAGAGAGCACAAGTGGGGAGGAGGGGCAGAGAGAGAGGGAGTAGCAGGTACCCTGCTGAGCAGGGAGTCTGATGTGGGGCTGGATCCCAGGACCCTGAGATTGTGATCTGAGCCAAAGGCAGACACTTAACCTACTGAGCCACCCAGGTGCCCCCAGATCAGGTTCCTTAGTAACTTGAATATTTCCAGCACTGGGAGTTTTTCTCCAGACAAGCCCACCCATTAGAAATCTTCCCTGGGCCCATCTTGCCCTCAGTACCCCCCGCTTGATAAACTCCTGCCCTTAGCTCAGGCTGCCTTAACCCTAGCTTAGCTATCTTTTGGTTTCTGTGTGATCTTTGGCTGGTTTTCTCATCTTCTAAAGGAGGGTGCCATTTAATCTTATAATCTCGGAGGGTTGTGAAAACAAAACACATCCGTGTGTATAAAGCACTTCTGTCATACCTGGCGGGCAGTGAGTGCTGGATGTGTGTCAACCGTTTGTGTTCCTTCCTAGACTTACGACATATTTCCAGACACCATTCACTCCCGGGGTCAGCACGGCCCAGCCGAAAGGACCCCCTCGGAGATCCAGTGTGAGTCGGCTTGGGAGTCTACATGTGTGTTTATGTATTTGGTGTGTGTGTGGGTTGTGTGTGTGTGGATTTAGTGTGGGAACTGTGTGTAGATTTGGTTGGGAGTTGTGTGTGTGGATTTGGGGGCTGTGTGTGTCTGAATCTAGTGGAGGGCTATGTGTATGGGTCTGGTAGGGGAGCTGTGTATAGATCCGGTGGGGCTTGCTGTGGTGGGGATCTGGTGGGAGCCTGTGTGGGGATCTGGTGGGTGGCTGTGGTGGAGGCTATGTGTGTCTGAATCTGGTGGGGGAGTTGTGTGTGGGGATCTGGTGGGAGGCTGTATGTGTGTGCATGAATCTGGTGGAGCACTGTGTGGAGGCATTTGTGTGAGTATGAGGGTCAGTCAGGAGCCCACCTTGCTAACTCGCGTACCCTGGGCCCCTCAGTTCACCAGGTGAAATTTGGTGCCCCACGCAGGAAGGAAACAGACCCACTAAATGAGCCGGTGAGGGGGCCGGTGGTGTGGGAGGGTGGTGTGCGGGGGCAGCCGAGGGAGCTGTGTTGGAGGTCGAGTGCCTCAGATCGCTGAAGCTGCAGCAGCTGGGCCCTGAGGCCTGGGAAAGCCGTGTGGGTGGGCTTGCCCCGCCCCCCCGAACATGGGGTGGGAGGCTCCTTCCTAGGCACAGTGACCACACCTTTCTAGAAAGTAGGCCTGTACAGGCACGAGCCCACCCCCACCCTAGCATGGTTCTCTGCCCGTTCTGCGTCTGCACCCAGCTGTCGCACCCACCAGCTCTGGCTCTGGCTGCTACTCTGTCTCCTTCTCTCACCGATCTTCTGTCCTCCTCTTTCATAGTTTCCTTGACTCTCCTTGTTTCTCGCTCACAATTTTCTTGGCTGTTACCACATCATTTTCCATCTGTCTGTCTTCTCTCCCACAGTCTCTTTTTTAAAGATTTTATTTTAAAAATAAATAATAAATAAAATAAAGATTTTATTTATTTATTCATGAGAGATACACAGAGAGAGGCAGAGACACAGGCAGAGAGAGAAGCAGGCTCCATGCAGGGAGCCCAACGCGGGACTCAATCCCGGGTCTCCAGGATCACACCCTGGGCTGAAGGCGGTGCTAAACCGCTGAGCCACCAGGGCTGCTCTCCCACAGTTTCTTGATCACCCTCTCATGTTGCTTCTCTTCCCTCTGCTTCTCTTTTGGTTGTTCTGACTTGGTTTCCCCTCAGTGGGAGGAGGAGTGGACACTGCTGGGAAAGGAGGAGCTGAGTGGGTGAGCAAGAGAGAGGGAGGCTCCAGGGGAGGGGTGAGGAGGAGGGAGGCTTCAGGGAAGGGGTGGAGGAGGGAGAGGGAGGCTCCAGGGGAGGGGTGGGGGCTTATCTTGTCCCCTCCTGCCCAGGAGCCTGCTACAGTCGGTTGAGGAGGCCCTAGAGGAAAGGTGAGAAGCTGGGCCCGAAACAGGGGTGGGGAGTTAACTGGACCTGGGGCCTGGTCAAATTTCACAGCTCATGTCCCTCTGGTTTGTCCCCCCCCCCAGGAGCCTGACCATCCGGCCAGCCTTGGAACTCCAGGTATGGAGTGGGGAAGCAGGGCCCCTGTAGAGGTACAGCTGGGAGTGGGGCCAGGTCATGGAGCCTTGCTGACAGTGGGGCTCAGTCCCCTGACTTTCCTGCCAGGAGCTGGACTCCCCAGGCGACACCATAGGAACCATCAAGCGGACCCCATTCTTGGGGCCGGCCCCCCCTGAGCCTCCAGCGGAAGACCCTCTATCCAGCCCCCTGGGTGAGTCCAGGCTTAGGGGAGTGGGAGGCAGGGCAGGCTCCGGGTGGGGCTGGAATTCATTGCGGGTCTGTGCCTGCAGGAACCTCACCTCCACCTCTCCCAGGCCCTGCCAACCCCCCTCTGCTCCCCACTGCCTGGGCTACCATGAAGCACAAAGAGGATCCAGAGGTGAGGGGAGACCACAGAGGGGCTGGGACGATGGGACACTGGGGGTGTTACCTGGGCCCTGACTTCTCCCTCCCTTGCAGAGATCATCCTGCCACGGGCTCCCCCCAACCCCCAAGGTGCACGTAAGTGTTTCTTCTGCAGCCCTGCCACCCTGCTGCCTCATTGCCTGCCACCCTGTGGTGCCTGCCTTCTTCATTGGCCTCTTGCTTTCTCCTCAGATGGGTGCCTGCTTCTCCAAGGTCTTCAATGGTTGCCCCCTGCGGATCCATGCTGCTGTCACCTGGATTCACCCTGTTACCCGGGGTAGGCCGGGGCAGGGAAGAAGCAGGAGCCTGGGAATCCACAGCTTGGGCTGGGGATGGGATGGGATGGGGGGGTATGACTGACCTCTGATCCTATACCCACACCCCCAGACCAGTTCCTGGTGGTGGGGGCTGAGGAAGGCATCTACACCCTCAACCTGCATGAACTGCATGAGGATACACTGGAGAAGGTGAGGCCTGGCAGGCGTTGTGGGGCAGAGGGCCCAGGGGGGCGTGGAGTGCTGACTCCCTGTCCATCTGTCATTTCATGGCCTCTAGCTGATTTCTTCCCGCTGCACCTGGCTCTACTGTGTGAATAACGTGCTGCTGTCACTCTCAGGTATGGGTCAGGGCAGGCGGGAGGCCAGGACCACACCCTTCCGACCATCACTCTCTGAGCCCCTCTTCCTCCCTGGCAGGGAAATCCACGCATATCTGGGCCCATGACCTTCCAGGCTTGTTTGAGCAGCGAAGACTTCAGCAACAGGTTCCCCTCTCCATCCCCACCAACCGCCTCACGCAGCGCATCATTCCCAGGTCAGGGACCCAGGGGAGCCTGGGCCAGGCCCCGGGCAGCAGGTGGGAAGGGGGGAGGCAGAGGAGCAGGGCCAGGGTTGGAATATGGCCTCCGTGTGCCTGGGCTTGGATCTCGGATGTCCCTTGGCCTCTCTAAGTCCAGTCTCCTCATCTGTGAGTCATGTTGGCAGTACCCACCCCAGGCCCATTGCGAACCGAAGGGACCGAGTGAGGCAGTTGTGGTTATTGGGGGACGGGGCATACATTTACTGGGCATTTGCTGAAGGCCTGGTCATAAGCTAGGCTTGTAGACAGCAGATCAAATGTGTCCTTGACAGTCAGTACCTGGCCCCAAAGTGAGCCAGAGGGAGAGCTGAGAGGGGTGCAGAGGCCTCTGGGAGGCTGGCTGCATAACTGCATGGAGCTGGAAAGTGCATGGTGGGCTTCCAGGCAGGTGAATTTGGGAACAGCATTCCAGGCAGGGGAAGAGCACCAGTGAATTCTTGTGGGTGATCTGAGGAGTTGGAAGGCTGTTTGGCCTGAGGGAGGAGGGTGGAGAAGCCTGAGGGAAAGATGCATGACTGGCAGAGCCCTTCCTTTGATGCCAGGTCCAGGACCTGGGTTTATTGTTCAACTGGCAGCAGCACCGTGAGCATTTTAGGAGGATCACTCTATATGTCACTCAGGACTCTCCTTGTTGCAGGTGAAGCAAGTCTTTGACTTAAGTACAAAAATGGAATTTAGTGGTTCATGTAACTGCGAGTTCAGGGGTAGAGTTAGCTTCAGGCCAAGCTGGATCCAGGCTTAAATGGCTTCATCAGGACTCTCCCGCAGTTCTTGGCTCTGCTTTCCTCTATCACTTTCATTCTCAGGTAGGCTTTCCTGTCCAGTGATGGATGCCCATAGTTCCAGGCCAGCATTCCCTTAGCTAACAGCCCTGCAGTACTAGAACTTCCATGTCTGAGTAATTCCCACAGAGTCTGGGGGCCAGTTGTCATCGATATAGCTTAGGTCCCTGCCCACTTCTGAGCCTATCCCTGTGGCCACAGCATGAAGAGCTTGGGCTGGGGGGCATGGGGGCCAGGCCTGGGTTACATGCCTTTTCTTTTTTTTTTCTTTTTTTTTTTTAATTTTTATTTATTTATGATAGTCACATACACTCACAGAGAGAGAGAGAGAGAGAGAGAGAGAGGCAGAGACATAGGCAGAGGGAGAAGCAGGCTCCATGCACCAGGAGCCTGACATGGGATTCGATCCCGGATCTCCAGGATTGCGCCCTGGGCCAAAGGCAGGCGCCAAACCGCTGCGCCACCCAGGGATCCCACATGCCTTTTCTTAGAGCTGGGGGTCGAGAAAGCGGGGCTCGTCTCGTCTGGACAGATAAAGACTAGAGGCTGGCTGTGCTGAGAGTGGTAGCAATGACAGGGAGGCTGGTGAGAGGGCACCCAGGAAAGAGGTCGGCGGAGTGACCTGAGACTGTGGGGGTCAGGCTCCGAGGTGGTGAAAGCTGGATGGCCTTGGGCCAGATTCAGGAAGCAGGGTTGACAGGGTCTGGGGCCCCGACTAGAGTGAGCAGGAGGGAGGATGAAGGAACTAGGAGGCCTCAGGGATATAGATTATGTCGTGTGTTTAATGAGATGTCCAGGAGGATGTCTGAGGTAGAGTCCCTTGTTCAGTCATCTAGAGAGTATCTACTCAGTACTTAGTACATGTCTGGGGACTCTGAACTAAAAAGTCCTCTTGTTCTCCAGACATTCTTGTCACAAGAGGCAGGCAACAACCAACCAACATAGAAAAGGTATTCCGTGGTGATGCACCTAGGGGAAAGTGGTACAGGAAGAATCAGGAAGGATCTTGCTGAGACCATGCCATTTGAGTTAAGAGTTAGAGCAGGCCTTGTTGATCTGGGGGGAAAGCATCCCAGGGGGTGGGGTCAGGCAGCCAGTGCAAAGGCCCTGGGGCAGGAAAAGGCTTGGCCTATTTGAGGAACAGCAGGAAGACTGGTGCAGCCAAATGGATGGAGCACAGGGAAGATGATCTGTGGGGCCTTGTAGCCACAGTGAGGCCTTTGGCTTTGACTCAGAGCCGCCTGAGGGCCACTGCAGAAGAGTGACGTGGACTGAGGTCTTCATGGGATCCCTCCAGCTGCTGTGTTGAGAATAGACTGAAGGAGTGAGGGGAAAGCAGGAAAGCCTGTTAGGAGGCTCTTGTAATCATCAGGTGGGAGGTGACTGTGGCATGGGCCAGAGTAGCAGTGAAGGAGCTGAAAAGCAGCTGAATTCAGATTTTCTTTTGCAAGTTGAGTCAGCAGGATTTCCTGATAGTTGGTGGATGGAAGAGAAAGAGGAGTGAAGGATGACTCTGGGGTTTTTGGCCGGGGAAGCAGGAAGGATAGGGCTGTCATTAGGTGTGGGTGGAGCAGAATTCAGTGTTGTCACATTGAGTTTGAGATCTGTCTGCTGTGGGCTGGAGGAGGCTGAATTCGAGGAGAGGTCTGGGCTGTGGACCTAGAGGTTGCCCTGTCCAGGTGGCTGGTGGGAGCTGGTAGGGATAGTGGGGAGGTCAGGCTATGTGGCTACCCCAGCGGTGGGGGCCGGGGGGCTGGGGGTTCAGTCCCTTCCTGCAGTGGGCTCACTTCACCTACCACATCTGGAGCCCTGTGGCCCTGGGGCTTCTTCCTGAGCTCAATCCCCAAGCAAACCTCTGCTCTGTCCTAGGACCTGCAGGAAACAGGCCCGCCTGAGCCCCAGCGAGTCACTGGGAGCTTTGGGTGTGTGTTTGGAAAACCACAGAGTCACGATGTCCACTTCAGACATAAAAAGTAGAGAGCCAGAATTGTTTGGAATAAAAAAAAAGGGATCCCTGGGTGGCGCAGCGGTTTGGCGCGTGCCTTTGGCCCAGGGCGCGATCCTGGAGACCCGGGATCGAATCCCGCATCAGGCTCCCGGTGCATGGAGCCTGCTTCTCCCTCCGCCTGTGTCTCTGCCTCTCTCTCTCTCTCTCTCTGTGACTATCATAAATAAATTAAAAAAAAAAAAATGGAATAAAAAAAAAAAGCAGATACAAAAATATCTGCCTCTGTCCCATTCAAAGGCCAGTTGGGAAAGAGAATGGCCAAAGCAAAGGGAGAGAGAAGAAAAGAGAAGACGGGGTAAAGAAAAAGGGGCACAGGCTGCCTCGGTGGGGCCCACATCCCAGCAGAGGGCCCACACAGCCAAGGGTGCTGGGAGGAGGTGGCAGGCCTTCAGACGTGTAACCCTGTTCCCCAGAGGAAGAAACAGGCTCAGAGGGTCCCCTGAGGGCTTGGGGACAGCTAGTAACCAAAGCAAGGACTCCACTTTTCCCCTGCCACCAAGGCAAGGCAAGCCATCCGCCAGCCCCCTGTGGTGTCGCTGTAGCCCAGGCAGTAGAGGGCAGGCCTTTCGTTCATTTGTGGTTTTCTTGCAAGTCTTTTTTTTTTTTTTTTTAAGATTTATTATTTATTTATTTATGATAGACAGAGAGAAAGAGAGGCAGAGATACAGGAGGAGGGAGAAGCAGGCTCCATGCCGGGAGCCTGACACGGGACTTGATCCCGGGACTCCAGGATCGCGCCCTGGGCCAAAGGCAGGCGCCAAACCACTGAGCCACCCAGGGATCCCCTTCTTGCAAGTCTTAATCTTCTTGGGCCTACCTGGCAGGGCTGGCCCTCAGCTCCTGCACCTTCTATGCTCTTGTATCCTCATTCACGTCTGCTTTTATACCTTGCCTCTGCCTTTATAAAGAGGATTTTCACTGACCAGAAGTAGGTGGGGAGGTAATAATTCAGAATGGGAAAAGCCAGTCCTTCATGAGTGGATGCAGCGTGCCAGGCTCTGTGTAAGGCCTTCTCACTGCGAGTTCGGTGCCATCGTTACCCCCATTCTACAGATGAGGAAGTTGAGGCAGGAGGTGATTAAGTGAATTGCTCAAAGTTGCACAGTTAAAGGTGCTTCTGCGACCAAAGCCCTGGACTGTAGGTGGCAGAGGTGGGTGCTGGTGTTGTGAGACCTGCATCGGATCTCGTGCCATGCACAGCTAAGCTGCTCGGCCTCTCGGAGCCTCAGTTTCTCCCCTATGAGGCAGGGAAGGTGATAGTGCCTATCTCAGGGCTCTGTGGGGCCTTGACCGTGGCTGGCACCCATGACACATACCCCGGTCGTCACCTCCACAGGCGCTTTGCCTTGTCCACCAAGATTCCAGACACCAAAGGCTGCCTGCAGTGTCGTGTGGGTAAGAGCCGGGCTGGGGCAGGAGTGGCAGGGGAGGGCTTGGGTCACAGGGTCACAGGGTCACAAGCATGACCCGCCTGCCTCTGTTGCAGTGCGGAACCCCTACACTGGCAGCACCTTCCTACTGGCCGCCCTGCCTGCCAGCCTGCTCCTGCTACAGTGGTACGAGCCTCTTCAGAAGTTCCTGCTGCTGAAGGTGCGGGGCAGGCGGGGAGGGGGTACAGGCTGAGGCCTGGGTGGTGGCAATGGGCCCACATGGGAGAGATGGAGACCTGAGCACCCCTGCTGCCCCCAGAACTTCTCCAGCCCCTTGCCCAGCCCAGCAGGGATGCTGGAGCCACTGGTGCTGGATGGGAAGGAGTTACCGCAGGTGTGTGTAGGGGCTGAGGGCCCCGAGGGGCCTGGCTGCCGAGTTCTCTTCCACATCCTGCCCCTAGAGGCCGGTTTGACGCCTGATGTCCTCGTACCACCTGGTGAGCTAGAGGGGTGTGTGTGTGTGTGTGTGTGTGTGTGTGTGTGTGTGTGTGTGTGTGAGAGAGTAGCTCTGGTGGCTAGGGATTGTGTTCCCCACAGCTTGGAGCTCCCAGCCTCCCCTCTGCCAGGCTTCTGTAAAAGGTTTCATTAGACCACAGGGCTCAGCAGCTAAGAAAAACCTAACTGACACTGTAGGGGGCCGCAGGGACAGAACCAAATGGGCAAGGTGGAAGCGAGAAACCTTCATTCTGAGCAAGCAAGCAGGACACTGGGTTGGGACAGCTCATGGGAGCACAGTGAGTGGCCAGGGGCCTCAATGTAGGCTTTCATTCTTAATACGACAGCCCTGCAAGGTCGGCATTGTCACGCCTGTGTTACAAACGAGGGAACTAAGGCTCAGAGATTTGTGGTTATGCTGTGGTGGAGTCACACAGGGTACTTCTCCAGGCTCCAGAGACCCCGCCCTCCCACGGTTCCCTGGGTCTCACCTTGCCACCCTGAGCCTCAGGCCCCAGCTGGGTGGGGTGGGGGTGGGGGTGACTTCAGTCCGACTGCTGTGGGGTTGAAATGTGCTTGTGGGGACAGCTGACTATAGCCATATCCCGTGTCTTTGTGGGGCCAGAGTGGGGCTGGTGACTCAGCCAAGCCATGTCTCCCTTGTCTGCCTGCAGAGGGGCTCCCGGGCACAGCCCACCAGGTGATCCAGGTGGACAGGGACACAGTACTGGTCTGCTTTGACCGTGAGTGCCCCTGAGGTCATGGCTGGGAGCGGTAGAAGGGGTGAGGGGAAGGTGAGGGAAGCCATGTGAATGTGGGTCTGCCTCCCCAGAAGGGAAGGACCCCCATTCCCACCCACCAGCCCTCTCCCTGTACAGGCTGCGTGAGGATCGTCAACCTGCTGGGCGAGCCCACGGCCATCCTAGCACCCCTGCTGACTTTTGACTTCCCCATCGAGACTGTGGGTGAGTGAGCCAGATGGTGATGGGGTGGGAACATCCCCAGGCTAGAGCATGTGATATTGCCTAGGGGCCTGGGGCTGCACTGGGACAAGGAGGCAGGTGCCACAGCTGTGGTCTATGAGGACTTTGATGGCCCAGACCTGGGCCCAGGGGGTGGCAGGGGAGCCGGCATCCTCAGGGCAGGTGTAGGGCTCATGGCAGCCTGATTGCTCCTAGTGTGTCTGCAAGACAGCGTGCTGGCCTTCTGGAGCCATGGAATGCAAGGCCGTAGCCTGGACACCAACGAGGTAAGTGGAACTCAGGAACCTGGCTGCCCCTGACCTGGTTGTCTCCACCTCGTAGGGGAGGGCCCGTTGGGGTGACCTCAGTACCCCTTTTCTTCCCAGGTGACCCAGGAGATCACAGATGAGACAAGGATCTTCCGAGTGCTTGGGGCCCACAGGTAGGATGAGGTGGCCCAGCCTCCCTTTCAGATGCCCCTGAGGCTATACAGATGTGCCCACAGGCCTTCCCTGCCTTACTCACCTCTGGTTCTCTCTCCTCTCCAGAGATATCATCCTTGAGAGCATTCCCACTGACAACCCTGGGGCTCACAGCAACCTGTACATTCTAACGGGCCACCAGAGCAGTTACTGAGAGGGCCAGGTCTGGCCAGTGGCATCCCCTCACCCTGCCCCCAGGCCTTAGCTGCCTTCTCTTTTAGGCAAAAGGGCCCCTCCCAGGTCAGAGGAGCCCAGGCTCTGCTGGTCTGAAGGGCAGAAATAATCCTGAGAAGAGTTTTGGGGCTGCAGAGGAGAGGAGAGCCGACCCGAGACCTCCCAGGCCCCGCAAAACTGGACCAGAGGAAGCTGCTGTCACCTCCCCCTCCCCTGTGGGCAGCCCAGGCCCTGTGGCAAGCGCCCCGGGCAGGGTGGGAGCAGGCCCAGGCAATCCATTCCATTTTGTTCCACATGTCCTTTCCATTCTTCCAGCCAAGAGCCTGCCCCTGCACCCTGCCCTGGGGAACATGGTATTTAAGAGAGAAACTATATTGGTATTAAAGCTGGTTTGATTTTACTCCACTGATCCCTCTTTGTTGGGGACGGGGGGTTGTGGAGCTGAGCCCACTGTCTCGTCTCCCTCCTCCTTCCCTCCCTCCCTCCTGCACATCTTAATGTGGCACCAGGTGCTCTGCATGCCCTGTGGAAGGGTGGGTGGGCCATCAGTGTTCTGGTGGCTCTAATGGGGGAGCCAGCTGGAGGTGAGGGGGAGGCTTGTCAGGGGCACTGTCTACCGGGCATCCAGGGCCCAGGAAGGGCTAGCCACTGGCTGCTCTACCTTGTGCCAGCGAGGCTTCGGTCTCTGGACACAGCCTGCTATGACCTGTATCCCCTGCCCAAGCCTAGGGCTGCCTCCCTGCCTCCCAGCTGCTGTCTAGCATCCATGTGCTCCATCAGGCCAAGACCACGGAGTATGGGCCCCATCATCAGGCTAGACTCTGGGAAGATTAGCCTGTGTCCATTTAGCAGGTATTCCAGATAGGCTCCTCAGTGCCAGACCCTGGGCTCACAAAGGGGTCAGTACCAAGATGTGGACCAGCCCCCAGTGAAGGGAGCCATCTTTGCTGGAGCCTGCATCTCAAAGGGGCTGCCTGTCTGCCCATGGCTGACCTTGTGATTTGCATGGTCATTCTTGCACTTTTCCCTTGGTGGTCTCCGTATCCTCAGGCCAGGGTGCCCCCTTCCATCCCCTGCATGGCTACAGGCACTGACCAGCCTGCTCTTGACCAGAGTCTTTGGGCAGGTGAGGCCAAAGAGGCAGGATGGCCTTAAAGGAGAGGTCAGGTGCACACACAGGACCACGACTGCATAGGGTGGGAAGGCCCTGGGTCTGGGGGAAGAGCTTAATTAAGCAAAAGCCCACAGGTCAGTTCTCTAATGCAGCCTAATTATCTTTCTTCTGATCTTCAAGGCAAGTGTTTGAATTAAGAATTTCTTTCCACCAGGTGGGGTGCTGGTATTTGATAAATGGATGCAAATGGGTGGGTGGGTGGTGGGTAATGGAAGCCTGTGTTAAAAGCCTGCAGCAGCCCAGTCCCTAGCACCTGCCAGGGGCCCCAGGCCTCCCCAGGTTGTTATATTATCCTCTGCCCTCCTGCAGAACCCCGACTGCTCTGACTCCTAGGGTTTTTTGGCTGAAATAGATTGCCAGACAGGGAAGGAGACAGAGCTTCTGTGCATCAGCACTCATGCTTGAGTTCTCCTTGAGACCTGAAGGAGGGTGACCTGCACCCTCTCTCTGAAAGTCTGCACGTGCCCAGAGAACAGGTGATGGACCAAATGGTGGCATGATGGGGATGTTTGTTCCCTAACTTCCCGTTTTCCAGATTTCTGGTGGAGATGGAGGACTAAGTTGAAGAGTGCTGGAGCTGGGGAGGTAAGCTCCCACTCTACAGAGGCCCCTGACACTGGCCCTAGGTGCCTGGGGAGAGTGGCCCTTCCACTCAGAGCAGTGGGAGAGCAGCCGGTGGCAAAGAGCGCCACCTTGTGGCCTGTTGCCACAAGGAGGCTTTGGGGAATGAAGAGGGTAACAAGCTAAAGTCGGAGGTCAGGGCAAAGCAAGGGCTTCTTTTTTTTTTTTTTTTTTTTAAGATTTTATTTATTTATGCATGAGAGACACACAGAGAGAGAGAGAAAGAGAGAGGCAGAGACACAGGTAGAGGGAGAAGCAGGCTCGGGATCCCTGGGTGGCGCAGCGGTTTAGCGCCTGCCTTTGGCCTCCCGGTGCATGGAGCCTGCTACTCCCTCTGCCTGTGTCTCTGCCTCTCTCTCTCTCTGTGTGTGTGACTATCATAAATAAATAAAAATTGTTTAAAAAAAAAAAAAAGAAGCAGGCTCCATGCAGGGAGCCCGACGTGGGACTCAATCCCAGGTCTCCAGGATCACACCCTAGGCTGAAGGTGGTGCTAAACTGCTGAGCCACCTGGGCTGCCCAAAGCAAGGGCTTCTGATAAAATATTCACTGGCATCGCAGGCTGGCCATAAGCCAAAGAAAGGCCAGGCTGCTGGCAATTTGTGCTGTAAAGACAGTGTTAGGTTACTTTAGGTACTTTATTTATGTACTTTTAAATACGTGTTCAGTGTCCCTGGCATGCCATTTAAAAAAAAAAAAAAAAATATATATATATATATATATATATATATATACAATGAAAAGTCTCCTACCTAGTTCTATTACTGAACCCTTCTGAAAGTATCTAAGCAGTTCCATATGATTTATTCTTTTTTTTATATGAATAGTAACATATTCCATACACTGTTCCCCTCTTTGCATCTTTCAGAGCTAGTGGTGTTCTGTTGTATGGCTTTCCCACAACTCCTGTCCATTCACAGTAATTAGTTCCCTACTGATGTAAATTAGTTTCTATTGCTTTAATACTAAGAGCGACACTGCAATAAATATCCTTGTGCAATAATTATACCAGTGGCACTATACACATTCGAGTGTCCTGCAGGATGAACTCCTGGTAGTGGCATTGCTGGGTCAGAGTGGCCTGTGTTTGTTCTTGCAATAGCTGCTGTCAAATGGCCTTCCCTGTGTGTAACCTCTGAGGGCAGCTCAGCCTCTCTAAGCCATTCTGTGGGTAAGTGGAAGAGGCATGGGTGCCTCAGGACGTTTGGGTAACTGGCTCGTAGCCCAAGAGAGAGTCATGGGCCAAGGTGACAACCAAAGTGTGGACTTCAGCATGGCGAGGGCCTGGCCATCTGTGGCAGGGCCAATGCCTGGTCACTGCCTGGTGCACAACAGGCCCTCAGTCATGCTTTCAGAATGAAGGAATGGGCACAAGGTGGTTCTGGGGTGGGCCAGCTTGCTCAGTTGTGTTTTCCCAATAGAGCATATCCTAAATTGGCCAGCAGGGCCTTTGGGAGAATTGAAAATACCATAATACACAAAATGCAACAACAGAGATGAACCTCCGAGATAGAGCACTAAACTAAAACAGCAAATCACATGAAACTACACATATGTCAAAACCTCAGAAATGAGCAAAACCTAAAAATAATCTCTCAAAAAATAAAACCCTATAATGACTTAGAAAACAAAAAGCCAAGATAATTTTTCCTAGATTATGAAATCAGTGTTGTGAGTAGGACAATGGGTGAATCCCTCTCTATTGTGTTTTTTTTTTTTTAAGATTTATTTATTCATGAGAGACACACAGAGAGAGAGGCAGAAATACAGGCCGAGGGAGAAGCAGGCCCCATGCAGGGAGCCTGATGTGAGAGGATCCGGAGTCTCCAGGATCATGCCCTTGGCCTAAGGCGGCGCTAAATCGCTCAGCCACCGGGGCTGCCCATCTCTACTGTTTCTTAAAACAGTTCTGTTGAGGGGCATCTGCCTGGCTCAGTCTGAAAAGCACACAACTCTTGATCTCGGGGTCATGAGTTCAAGCTTCATATTGGGTATAAAGCTTACTTAAACTTGAAAAAAAAATAACAGCCTGGGGCACCTGGCTGGCTCAGTCAGAAGGATATGCAACTCTTGATTTCAGGGTTGTGAGTTTGGGTGTAGAGACTACTTAAAATCTTAAAGGGGCACCTGGGTGGCACAGTCAGTTAAGCATCTGACCCTTGGTTTTGGCTCAGGTTGTGATCTCCAGGTTGTGACATCAAGCTCTGCAAACAGCAGAGAGACAACTTGAGATTCTCTCTCCTTCTGCCCCTCCCCACTGTGCGCTCTCTCGCTCTCTCTCATTGAAATAAATCTTTAAAAAAATAAAATCTTAAAAAAACAGAGGGAAAAAAAACAGAGGGGAAACTGGCATCCAATATACCACATATATTGAAAATGTACTATCTGGTGATGACAGATGTATGCACCTGGGAAACCACCACCACCCTGTTTCCCTTTCCCCTTTGTAATCATACCCTCCTCCTCGTAGTAACCACTGAGCTTTTTTTTTTTTAAGATTTTATTTATTTATTCATGAGAGTCACAGAAAGAGAGGCAGAGACACAGGCAGAGGGAGAAGCAGGCTCCATTCAGGGAGCCTGATGTGGGACTCAATCCCAGGTCTCCAGGATCACACCCTGGGCCAAAGGCAGGCGCCAAACTGCTGAACCACCCAGGGATCCCCACTGAGCTGCTTTCCATCACTACAGATGAATTTGCATTTTTCAGAATTTATATGAATAGAATCATATAGTACGCACTCCTTTTTTCCCTGCCTCTTTCACTAAGCAGATTATGAGATTCACCTGTTGTTACATGTGTTCATAGCTATTCTTTTTCATTGCCAAGTACTACTGGATTTTATAGATGTACCATAGTTATTTGAGTGGCTAAAATTATTTTTTAAAACATTTTATTTATTCATGAGATAGAGGGAGAGACATAGGCAGTTTGGCTAGTCACCGGTTGGACATTGGGCTATTTCCAGTTTTGGACTATTACAAATAAAACTGCTATAAACATTCATGTTTATGTCTGCGTACATATAGCTTTCATTTTTCTTGGATAAATATTTCAGAGTACAAGGGCTGGATCATGTGGTGAGTATTGAACTTTTTAAGAAACTGCCAAATTGTTTTCCAAAGTGGTTGTACCATTTGATATACCCACCATCCAGGTAGGAGAGTTCTAACTCCACTTCCTCAGCAACACCAGGTATGGTCAGTCTTGGTTAATTTTAGCCACTCAGGGACACCTGGGTGACTAGGTGGTTAAGTGTCTGCCTTCGACTCAGGTCGTGATCCTGGGGTCCTAGGATGTATCAGGCTCCCCACAGGGAGTCTGCTTCTTCCTCTGCCTATGTCTCTGCCTCTCTCTCTCTCATGAATAAATAAAATCTTAAAAAAATAATTTTAGCCACTCAGATGTATAATCTCATGGTGGTTTTAATCTGCATTTCATTCATGACTGATGTTAAGCATCTTTTCCTGTGCTTATTTACCATCTACACAACTTCTTTGGAAGAGAGTCTGTTCAGGGGCATCTGGCTAGCTCCGTCAGTGGAGCATGTGACTCTTGATCTTAGGTTTCAAGGTTGAGTTTGAGCCCCACGTTGGGTGTAGAGGTTAAAATCTTTTTTAAAAAAAGAAAAAAGAATAGTCTGTTCAAATCTTTGGCTCCTTTTTAAAAAATAAGATGGTCTTCTTGTTGAGTTTTGAGAGTTTGGATACAAGTCTTTTATTAGATATATGATTTGCACATAACTCTTTATACTATGATTTCTAATCTGTACCTAAGTCACAAATTCCACTATTTCCCTGCTAGTTCAAATTACCTTTGGGACTCCTGGGTGGCTCAGCAGTTTAGCGCCTGCCTTTGGCCCGGGGCGTGATCCTGGAATCCGGGGATCGAGTCCCATGTTGGGCTCCCCGCATGGAGCCTGCTTCTCCCTCTGCCTGTGTCTCTGCCTCTCACTGTGACACTCACAGATGTCTCTCTCATGGATAAATAAATAAAATCTTAAAAACATAAAACAAATTACTTAAAATAATGGGAGGTGGTAGGGATGCCTGGGTGGCTCAGAAGTTGAACATCTGCCTTTGGCTAAAGGGCATGATCCCAAGGTCCCAGGATTGAGTTCTGCATTGGGCTTCCTGCATGGAGTCTGCTTCTCCCTCTGCCTACGTCTCTGCCTACGTCTCTGCCTCTGTGTCTTTCATGAATAAATAAATAATATCTTTTAAAAAAATAACGGGAGGTGGTAAATAAGCAATTTTTCAGGAAAAACAAAATTATGAAAAGTTCTTGATGCACAACAGATGCCTCATTCCATGGTAGATATTATTCCTAATTCAAGTAATGGAATCACAGGGGGAGCTCTCCAAAGGGCAGACACGGGTAAACAGCCATGGACTAGCCCTTCTACAGTGTTAGCTAGTGACATGATACTACCGATCAATCTTGCCAGGGGTTGGGGTTTCTGAACCACCAGATGTAGAGGGTTTTTTGTTGTTGTTTTAAAGATTTTATTTGTTCATGAGAGACACACAGAGAGAGGCAGAGACACAGGCAGAGGGAAAAGCAGGCTCCCTGTGGGGAGCCCGATGTGGGACTCAATCCCAGGACCCTGGGATCATGAGATGCTCAACCACTGAGCCACCCAGGCGTCCCCAGATATAGAGTTAAAACACGAAAAATGCCAAAGATTAGTAAGAAGGGCTGGAACTTCCTACTGTTTACATTCCAACACCAATTCTCTGACACCAACTGGGTGTCCTACAATCTGATTCAATTCTGACGTGAACTACCCTGAGTTGGTGCAGACCCTGCAGGTTAAGGAATTCAGCCAGAAGTCCTGGGTCTCCAGGTAACCCACACCTCTGTCAAACCTAGCTGCAAATTCAGGGTTTCCACAACTCCCTTCAAGTTCATTAATTTGCCAGAATGACACACAGAACTCAGGAAAGCACTAAATTAATGATTACTGTTTTCTTATAGAGAATTCAAATGAATCACTAGATGAAGAAATGCAGTAAGGTCTGGAAGGGTCCTGAGCCCAGGAGCTTATGTCCCTGTGGAGTCCGGGTGTGTACCACCCTCCTGTCACATCAGTATGCTCACCAACCCAGCAGCTCTCCAAACTTCATTGTTCAGAGTTTTATTTTAGGTTTTTAAAGACTTTATTTATTCATGGGAGGCACAGAGAGAGAGAGAGAGAGAGAGAGAGAGAGAGGGGCAGACAGACAAGAGACTTAGGCAGAGGGAGAAGCAGGCTCCCTGCGGAAAATCTGGCATGGGACTTGATCCTAGGACCTCAGGATAACATCCTGAGCCAAAGGCAAATGCTCAACCACTAAGCCACCCAGGCGTCCCTGTTTAGAGTTTTTCCTTCTTTTCTTAATAAAGAACTACAGGGGACAGCCCCGGTGGCCCAGCGATTTAGCATCACCTTCAGCCCAGGGTGTGATCCTGGAGACCCGGGATCGAGTCCCACGTCAGGCTCCCTGCATGGAGCCTGCTTCTCCTTCTGCCTGTGTCTCTGCCTCTCTCTGTGAGTCTGTCATGAATAAATAAAATCTTTTTTAAAAACTACATTTTATTTATTCATGAGAGACACACAGAAAGAGAGAAAGAGACATAGGCAGTGGGAGGAGAAGCAGGCTCCATGCAAGGAGCCCGATGCAGGACTCGATCCTGGGACTCTGGGATCACGCCAGATGATCTGGGATCAAGGCAGATGCGCTCAACCACTGAGCCACCCAAACATCCCGTTTAGAGATTTATTTATTTATTTGTTTATTTATTTTTTCAAAAGATTATTTATTTATTTATTCATGAGAGACACACAGAGAGGCAGAGACAGAAGCAGGCTCCATGCAGGGAGCCTGATGTGGGACTCGATCCTGGGTCTCCAGGACCACACCCTGGGCCGAAGGCGGCGCTAAACTGCTGAGCCACCTGGGCTGCCCCCGTTTAGAGTTTCTTTTCTTTTTTTAAAGATCTTATTTATTCAGGATCCCTGGATGGTGCAGCGGTTTAGCGCCTGCCTTTGGCCCAGGGCACGATCCTGGAGACCCTGGATCGAATCCCATGTCGGGCTCCCGGCACATGGAGCCTGCTTCTCCCTCTGCCTATGTCTCTGCCTCTCTCTCTCTCTGTGTGTGTGTGACTATCATAAAATAAAAAATTTTTTTAAAAAGATTTTATTTATTCATGACAGACACAGAGAGAGAGAGGCAGAGACACAGGCAGAGGGAGAAGCAGGCTCCATGCGGGGAGCCCGATGCAGGACTCAATCCTGGGACTCCAAGATCACACCCTGGGCCGAAGGCAGGCACTCAACCACTGAGCCACCCAGGGATCCCCCCGTTTAGAGTTTTAAGTTGAGGTTTTATTAATAGTATAATTGATTAAATCATTGGCCACATGATTGAATGCAATCTCCAGTACCTTTCCCCCTTCTCAGAGGTGAGGATGAAAGTTGGATGGTTTTTCTGATCAGTGAGCATCCTGAAGTGATCCCAGGGCTCTCACAGCTGGAAATAAGTCACCTGTTAGTTTAAACTCAGGTATGGTCCAAAGGGGCTTGTTATGAATAAGAAAGGACACTCTTATCACTCAGGAAAGCCCAAGGGGTTTTGAAGCTCTGTGCCAGGATCTTGGGACAAAGACACGATACATGATTTTTTATTGTGTTGCAACCTTATAGAAAGTGAAGAGGTACCCAAAAAAAAAAAAAAAAAAAAAAAAGTGAAGAGGCATCTGTGTCTGAAATCTGTGTAGTTCTTGCCACTGCAGCTCAAGAGGTATCCTATTCAAATCAGAAGTGCTCTCTGATCTCATTGAATCAGCACAGTACCCTGTAGGAGTAGCATCAATGTCTGTACTCTGCAGACAAACTGAGGCATGGAGAAATTAAATTACTTCCCTAGTTGCCAGCTGGTGGATGGCTGGCCTGGGTCTGTAAGGCTCTAACTTGCCTCAAAACTTGGAAGAATTAGCCTGATGGTCCTCAACCAAAAGTGGCATGAACTGCATTCCAACCCATGCCAGGAGTCTTAGACCAGTAGACTATAGTGGTAGACTGTGTGACCTTGGGGTAGTTGACTTAACCTCTTTGTGCCTCTGTATTCTCATCCATAAATTCAAGATAGTAACCATCTCTGAAGGTGGTTGTGAAGGTGAAATGAACTACTCTATGTAAAAAACCCAGAACAGAGCCTGGAGTGGCAAATACCCAAACTCCTAGCTCTTAAGTTTGTCCTTGAAACACTTTTAAATATTGATTACAGGGGTGCCTGGGTGGCTCAGTCAGTTAAGTGTCTGCCTTTGGCTCAGGTCATGATCCCAGGGTCCTGGGACAGAGCCCCCACATTGGGCTCCCTGCTCAGCAGGGAGTCTGCTTCTTCCTCACCCTCTGCCCTTCTCACCCCTGCTCATGATCTCTCTCTCTCTCAAATGAATAAAATCTTTTTTTTTATTATTATTTATGATAGTCACAGAGAGAGAGAGAGAGAGGCAGAGACACAGGCAGAGGGAGAAGCAGGCTCCATGCACCGGGAGCCCGACGTGGGATTCGATCCCGGGTTTCCAGGATCACGCCCTGGGCCAAAGGCAGGCGCCAAACCGCTGCGCCACCCAGGGATCCCTCAAATGAATAAAATCTTTTTTTAAAAGATTTTATTTATTCATGAGAGACACTGATAGGCAGAGACACAGGCAGAGGGAGAAGCAGGCTCCATGTGGGGAGCCCGATGTGGGACTCGATCCCGGGTCTCCAGGATCAAGCCCAGGCTGAAGGCAGGCGCCCAACTGCTGAGCCACCCTCAAATGAATAAAATCTTAAAAATCAGTTGATCACATATTTGACCATAAATAAAATTATACTTAAAAAAAGGGGGATTTTCTTTATTTGAGGGGAGCAGGGGCAAAAGGAGGGGGAAAATCTCCAGCAGACTCCCTGCTGAGTGCAGAGCCTAATGTGGGGCTCAATCCCACCACTTGAGCCAAAATCAACAGTTGGCCACTTAACTCACTGGGCCACCCAGGCACCTCCCAAATTATACTTTTTTGAAGAGTAGAGATTTTAAAGGCCATTATTCTGTTCTTTTTTTTTAAAGGATTTTAAAATTTATTTATTCATGAAAGACACAGAGAGGCAAAGACATAGGCAGAGGGAGAAGAAGGTTTCCTGTGGGGAGCCCAAAGCCGGACTCAATCCCAGGACCCGGGGACCACGCTCTGAGCCAAAGGCAGATGCTCAACCACTGACCACTCAGGCGTCCCTAAAAGGCCATATTCTGCAAAAATAGAAATTAATAAAGACAACCAAAATATTTTAACTTGCAATTAAAAAAATACTCTCCTAAAAATCCTGGATAAAAGAGGAAATGCATCTGAAATGACTAGAAAGTGGTGAGAAGGACTGGTCCATCAGAGGGCAGACAGAGCTGTAGCCTTTACTGGGGTCAGTACAGTAGTACCATTATTATGTTAATAGTACATCCCTAAGTATCCAGCTAGCTGAGCCAGTACAGCATGTGACTCTTGGAGTTGTAGTTTCAAGCCTCAAGATGGGCATGGAGATTACTTTAAAAAATACAATCTTGGGATCCCTGGGTGGCGCAGCGGTTTAGCACCTGCCTTTGGCCCAGGGCGCGATCCTGGAGACCTGGGATCGAATCCCATGTCGGGCTCCCGGTGCATGGAGCCTGCTTCTCCCTCTGCCTATGTCTCTGCCTCTCTCTCTATGTGACTATCATAAATAAAAATTTAAAAAAAGAAAAGAAAGCAGTGCTACACAGCTGAGCCACCCGGGGTGCCCTGCCCTGGTATGGATTAACTGACTTTCGAGTCTGCCTGAAAAAAAAAAAAAGCTGCCTAATAATCTAGGTTAGGGATTCCAGTTTGTTGAACCCTTCACTTATTAATGGAAACTCACTGTTTCCAGACTCTCTTACAGTACTGTAGTAAATGAAGTAGAAGACTATGAACACATTACATTATATAATCACATGCTGTGCTGTGGGGCAGATTCCCAGAAGTGGGACTGATACTTTGAAAGTGCTTATTTTTAATTTTTCTTGAAAGGGGTACAATTTTAATAGACAACAGAACGGTTTCCAAAAAAAAGAAATTGAGTAATGTTAGCACATTTGTTGTTTGCTATTTTGATGGTTAGATTCCTTATTATCACCTTAATTTGCATTTTCCTGCAGGGGGGCAGTGTCTGGTGCCTTTTCATGGTTTTTTTGCGGTTTGAATTTGCTCTTCTGAAATTTGTCTATTCACAGCCTTTGCTCATTTTTTATTGTTTTTGTCTTTTTTTCTAATTATTTTTTAAGACTTCTTTGCATATTAGCCCTTTATCATGTGTGGCAAGTATATCTTCCTAATGTTTTATTATTTGTTGGCTTTTATCCTACAGTTTTAATTTTTTTAGTGATCAAGTATATATTTACTAGTCTGAGTTTCTTGTTTTCCTTAAGTCTCCACCTCTAGATAACCCTGTTGGTCTCCTATATTGTATTTTAGGTCTGTTTTATTGTTTAAGATCCTATACCATTTGTTAGCTGAATCTTTACTGAATCTATTTACACATGGGGAATCTATTTCTAGTCTATTCTGTCGCGCTCATCTGTCTTTCCTTCAACAAATCACATTGTTTCATTACAGTGTCTTGCACACTATTCCGAAAAGCGAGTTCCTCCTCAACCTCGTTTACAGGTTTCCCCACTATTCTCATAATTATATGACTTTAAGATGATGTAATCAACCCCCAACCTAGTTGATTCTATGGAAATACAATGTATTTGCAAATTAATTTTGAAATTGAATTATTGTTCTCTAAGATGATGTGTTCTTCCATAGGCTCAGTATCGCTTTGATCCTTCAAATAGACTATTTTATTGTTGTTGTTTTTTTTTTTTAAGAAAACAGGAAGTCCCTTTTTACCTGCGGCGCGTCAACGGTTCCGGTTTACGGTCGCGCGCCAGCCCCTCCCCGTCCCTCGGTTCCGGGTTACTATGGGAATCGAGAATTAACGTCACTAAGGGCTTCCGCGCCGGACCAAGGAGTCGACCATGAAGCGAAGGTCGGAGACGCAGCCTTGCCCCATTTACGCATGCGCTCTCCTGCTCCACTCCCCCCCCTCCCCCACGGCCGTAAATCTCGTTCTGCCGGAGTACCGCCGCGACCTCTCGCTTAATCCCAGAGAAACTGCTCCCCGGGGGAGGAGTAGAAAAAGAACCGGACAAGCGACAGCCAATCCCATGACACTACGACGCAACCGAGAATTGACTCCATCAACTTCAACCAATGAGAAAGACCCTACCCCTACGTCACAGAGTTTGCCCCACCCTATTCCCCTCCTTTCTGGACTCCGAGCTCAGTTCGCGCAGTAACAAATGAAGTGCGCGCTGCGACACCTCCCAGCTCGCCAGGCTCGGCCGCCATTTCTTCCCCCTGGCTTAACGGTCCGGCCAATCCCAGCGTGCATCGAGAGGGGCTAAGGCTCCGCCAATCGGAGGCCGCCGATTCGACCCCTTGCCTGGGCTCGGCCCAATCCAGGACTCGGACCCGTCGCCCCCGGACCGCCCCCGCGGCGCCCTCTCTCCTCCCTCTTTGTGCGTCTCGCGCCGCCGCCGCCCGCCGCGTGAGAGGACGGGCTCCGCGCGCTCCGCGGCAGCGCAGTCGGGTCCCCTCCCCCCGGAAGGTTCGCGAAGAAGCCGCCGCCACCACCGCCTAAAAGGAGCCGCCGGTGCCGGTCCCCGGGGGCGCCATGGCGACCGGAGCGAACGCCACGCCGCTGGGTAAGCTGGGCCCCCCCGGCCTCCCCCCTGTTTCCGGGCCCAAAGGGGGCTTCGAGCCGGGGCCACCGCCTGCTCCCGGGCCTGGGGCGGGGCTGCTTGTGCCCGGGCAGCCGCCGCCCCCGCCCGTGGGCTCGGTGGGAGCCCTGACCGCGGCCTTCCCCTTCGCGGCGCTGCCGCCGCCGCCACCGCCGCCGCCCCCGCCTCCCCAGCAGCCGCCGCCGCCGCCGCCCTCCCCGGGCTCCTCGTACCCGCCGCCGCAGCCTCCCCCTCCGCCGCCGCTCTACCAGCGCGTGTCGCCGCCGCAGCCGCCGCCACCCCAGCCGCCCCATCAGGACCAGCAGCCGGGCCCGGCCGGCGGCGGAGGAGGTGAGTCGGGCCGAGAGAGCGCGAGAGGCGTCGCGCGGACGGGCCCGGCCGCCTGAGGGGCGCGCGGCGGCGGCGACGGCGGCTGCACGCGGCAGGGGCGCGCGCGCGCGCACGGGGAGGCCCCGGGCGGAGGCGCCAAGGGGCGCGCGGCCTGGTTCTTGGGCCCCGAGTGCGCACGCGCACTGGAAGGGGTGGGGGGGGGGTGGAACGCGGAGGGTGTTGTGCGCAGGCGCAGTATGGCTGCCGGGCTTTGTGGCCCGATAATAAATGGAAATGGGGGGGGGGGTCTGTGTTGCTCTCTACACCCTGGTAGAGGAGAGGGGTGTCGAGTGGGTTGAATTGGTGGATGGGTTGAGGGATGTGCGTGTCGGGAGGGCGTGAAAGGGTCAATTGATGACGTGGAGCACTTTCCTGATTCTAGAGAAGTCCAAAAGGTAGGAAAGCGAGAGTAATTTATCTTTCTGTGGGAAGTTTTTACTGCAGTGAAAGGAAGAGCTCGAAAATCCTTAGTGGTGTGGTTGGATCCGGTGCACTTTTGGAGGAAGGAATATTCCTAATCTCCATTCATTTATCTTAGAGAAGTCTGATCTGTCTCCCCTTAGTTGTTGGGGCTTTCCAAGTAGAAGTAGAACTGACTTGTGTGTACCAGATGTGTAGAAAGTTTATGCTTCTGTTTTGGAGGAGGAGTATTTGGCTGCTGTTGGATAGCTTGTATTTTGTTGAACTTTTGATACCTCCTTTAGGAGTTCTGATGTTAAGTGTCTAAATTAGCCAGGAAAATGAATGCTTATCTTGACTAAACTTCTGAAGAAAAAAGTGAGCTTTTTGAAGAATTGGGCTTTTTCACTTAGTAAATTGTAAGTTTGGTTGTGTTCTGGTCCCTTTAGAAAGGTGGCTGGTGGGGTTTGGAGGTGGGAAGAACCAACAGTTTTCTCAGCATACTTTACCACATCTGATTATTCAGTATATTTTGTCTCCCCTGGGGTTTTTAAAACATTTGTGGTTGATGTTGCATATCTGAAACTGTAGGGATTAAGATTTGTTAGCTTGTTTACATACTTCACTTTTTTTGACACGTTATAAATATGAAATATGTTTTTGGACCCGGAGCCAGGTATCTTTGTGGCGGCTGTGTGTCTCTGATTTCTTGGGTATGTCTTCCATTTTTTGCCATTTACTTTTTAGGTCAAGTTCTCAGTTTCCCAGTCTGCCGAGATTGTGTGTAGTATTATAAATATCGTGAACTGCCTGTTGGTAGTTAGTTTGTTGGTTTATATTTGTATTTGATGGGTTTTCTCTGCCTTTAGACTTCCCAAGTAAGAAGCGGAAGAGGAGCCGCTGGAACCAAGATACAATGGAACAGAAGACCGTGATTCCAGGAATGCCTACAGTCATCCCCCCTGGACTTACTCGGGAACAAGAAAGAGCTTATATAGGTAAATACACGTTCTGCACCCAAATATGTTTTTAGATTGTTATGACTTATTCTGAGCAGCGTTTTATGTGTCCTAAATTTGAGACCTTAAAGTCTTGTTCTTTTGAGATGAGGTATGGTCAGGTGTACTTTTATGACTTTGATATAATCCATCAGTTTTTGCTCTGTAAGTCCTGCATTTGAAGCTCCTTGTTTCGGTCTGTTCGTAACAGCGGTGTTCTCCATGAGTGCCAGGAAGGTAGAGGGACCCATTTAGGAGTGAGGGTAGTCCCCAGTCCAGTACCCCACCCTACCCTTTTCAGCTGCTGTTCATTGCCCGTTGGTGAGGTGAGTGTCTTCTGCCTCTCTGGACACGGCCCCAAGTGGAGAACACTGCAGGTATTATAAACTAAGTACCTTTTTCACAGCATGGCCTTTCACCATTTCATATTCTTCCCTCCCCTTCAAATGTGGTCTTTTACTTTTTATAGGTACTTTCTGAAAAACTCAGTTTAATCAAAGAGTGGTCCTGAAAGTGTTGGCAGTATACATCCCTTTTTACGATTTTGTTGAATTTAACCTTTCCTTCAGCATCTTTTCTGGTTTGGTCTTTGGAGAGCTGCCTTAAAACGAGGGCTCTTTTACTATTTATTATCAAAGAATTCTGCTGGGAAAGGGGTACTACTTGGATATGGCATGAGGTTGATAGGGTAAAAAAGATCTTAACCGTTGGGAAATTGCGAGACAATAATTATAGTAATTATCCACAATGTAAATGAAGTTAACCTCAAAATTACCTTTTTTTAAATACAAGGTTTTTAACGCGAGTTTCACCTTTATTCATGTATCTGCAGCTGTCTCCAAAAAGTTCATTTGATAAGCATTTCCTACTAACCAAATAAACATCCCCTTTGGAGTAAATTAGGGCAAAGGCCGCCTAGGCCTGGGAGGCTGTAGCCTTCACAGATAAAAAGCTTCAAGGCTGGCATGTGTTTATTCTTGAGGATCATAATCTCTTAACATTTTTTAACTGCTGAGAGTTTTGAGGTGTTGGAATTGTTTATCTGGTTTTCACAATACTAATATTTCTTCTTTCCCCACTGTTCCAATTTACTCCTATCCACTTCCTTGTCTCATTAGATTGGCCTGGGTCTTTACAACCTTTTGGAAATGTCCCTAGTGGAATGGCATCCTAAGAACACAAGCAGACTTAGAAAATGGGAAAAACAAACTTACTCTCTACATCTCCCAATTATCTTACTGTGCAGGGAGTTAATTCACTGAGCCTTACAGGCTGTTTAGAGCTAATCAAAAGTGGATAGAGCCAAAACAGAGGCAAGTATAGATTTCAGCTGTTTCTCACATCAGACCCCACACACCCTTATAGTTAGGAGGGCTGCCTGCTCCTGTGAAGGTGACTTGAGTTCTTTAGCTTAATACTTGACTGTAAAGTCACAAATTTTCTGGCGTAGAAGAGCTTAGGGATCCACGTATCTTAATTCATCTTCTGTTTGTCATGGTACACATTGCTTTGTACAATGACCCCAATATCTTCTCTTGATATGAATGTGGATTTTTAGTTCTTTGGAGTTGGAATGGTTATGTGGTATAGCCTATGGGATGTATTTAAAATTAAAAGGATATCTTGGGTTAGACATGCATTAATCCTGTTGTGGAGCCAACTCAACTTCAACACAACCCAGTAAGACTTGTCCTTATTAGGGATGCTTGCTCACAACTCTCAGATGCTGCAAAGGTAAGAAACAGAAACAGGTGGTTCTTCAGCACGCTGAAGACCGTGATCTGGCTCTACAGTTCCCATTATCTTGAGAAATCACCCGGGTAACATTTCCCTGAAATCATTGAACTTTTGTGAAACCCTCCTCTCTTTTTCACATACAGCCTCATTTTGTCAAGCTTGGTCTGAGGGCCACACACATCTCCTTGATCCACATTTTCTATTTCTACACCCCTACTTTGACTCCCCTCATGAGGAGCAAGTCTGAGCACAGACTTTAACATCTCATGGTTACTGGTTTATTAAGGTATATGGATTGTCACATAAGATTTGAATAAAAGCAACAGATATTGGGAGATCCTTCTTAGTATGGATCTGGTTGTACAGAAAAAGTATGTATAATAAACTTTACAAGGTGTTGAATTGTTAAATGTCATGTGTTTAAGAAATTTTGAACCTGGTATCAGTGAAAATGATCTGTGTTCAACTGGTATTTTTCCTTGTCCCATGTTAATTGGGTTTCATTTTGGGCTATGCTTAACATTTAATGAAGAAAAATAAACTCTCAAGAGTCTTGCCCTCAAAGTAATTTGGTTGGGAACAGGGTATTGATGATAACATACATGGTTTGTGCGGGTGCCAATTGTATAGCAAGCCTTGGGGGGGAAGGGAGAGGTGAAAGACCTAATAATTGC